>NC_056728.1:1300031926-1300393176 GCF_019279795.1 Protopterus annectens | reverse complement strand
GTGTTTACCTTAAAAATGCAAGGTACACTGTTTGATTTTCAACTTTGGGAAGCATGGCAAGCCTTAAAAAATTACCTATGAGGTGGACAACAGTTGAGTGAGGGTAAATTCACTGACTGCGTTGCAAATTAATTTCACACAGAAAGCAGTCAGCTGTTTGAAAACACAAGCAAATAGAGTGTTTGCTTTTATGAGCATTTGTTCTTTTTAACTATCACAAAAAGTGTTCGTTTTTATGAATGGTAACTGTGTGTTTGTGTGTGTGTGTGTGTGTATATATATATATATATATATATATACACACACACACACACACACACACACACACACACACACACACACACACACACACACACACACAAACAGTATACATGGGTGTATTACAAAGGGTTGGGTTAACATCTGTTTGGACAACACCATTTGGTCAACAAAAATAGAGTGTGCACATTTGCATCAGATCAACAATCCCCAGGGTAGGGAATATTCCCTTTCCCCAGAGACTGCGTGATCCCAGAGTTAATATATATAATTAGCAAATTAGCAGGGGGGGCCTACCCACCTGCAAAAACAATTATATTTGGCTTAGCCTGTTCTGGGGTATTGTTTAGGGAGTGCACACTACATGTCAACATCCCATGTTTCAACGTTTTTAAGTCAACATTATAAATACTTGATGAGTCATGACAGATCCAAATATATAGTTTTGAGTGTGTGTGTATGTATGTCTACATAAATATATATATATATATATATATATATATACACACACACACACACACAGACACACACACGTATATGTATATACATACATACACACACGTGTATATATATATATATATATATATATATATATATATACTTATGTGTGTGTGTGTGTATGTATGTATATATGTGGTAGAAAAGTAAACAAAGAAACCCGTTTCCAAAATCAGCAATATAATACACTGCAAACCATCCACCCTTCAGGACCTTCCACAAATGTAAAACAGCACCTTCACCCAGGAAAAGTTTGTGCAAGAAAAGAATAAACAGTTTCATAGATTTAGAAGTCTGATCTTACTTCTGTAATGCCATGTTGACATTTTCTAATTTCTATGTATATATCAAGATTATTGCTAATGTAAGTTAATGACTTCTGACTAAAAGAGGAAGCTTACTTTTTCATTTTAAGAGTTGTACAATATATCATTTGTTTTATTATTGGAATATACTTTTAATATATTTAGTTCCTTTATCTAGTCTTGGCTTTCCCGCAGCACAGACCTTTCTAACAAAACCAGAACACATTTTGCTTTATAGACCAGACAGAGGTTCCAACTAAGTAACCTACAGGAAATGAACAATTACTGAAGCCTTTCTAAACAGTTCAAGTTTTCCATCCCTAAGATTCTTCCACTGAGGAACTGGTCTACCTTTTGAGTTTGTTTCAAGTGGTGTTTAACTGCCACAGAATGCTGTACTGTATTTTGTGATGGTTCTGACCATCAGTGACTCTCCGAGAGGTACAGAGACCTCCCACAAGTGACCAACACACCCTTTACCTTTAGATGGGGTGCAGAATGTCCTTTTCTAACACTGGTGCATCCACACAGACCAGTATTTAAATTACTGTCTGTCACTGTTTCTTCCCACGTCTTTAATGATGGTGTCACTTTTATTTTATCATTTGACTATTTATGCTGTTCAAAATGAGAAGTCTACAGATTAGGAAGGAAATGTTATGAGTATTGTCGGGTATAACAGGACTGTATTTGTCTTACAAATGAGAAATAATAATTTTCATTTGGTAGGGAAAGACAAAGTAATAAACACTTTAAAAGAGTCTGACAACATGCACTGTGCATATGAAATCACAACAACAGGAACAATGTTCATTTTCAGGAAAATCATCTCCTTTAGACAATGTCGAACAAGCTGCTGGAAAAAGAGGATAACAGACAGAGTAGGTGTTCTAAACTGAGTGTTCACTTAAGAGAAACGAAGTCTAGGTGAGCTGCAAGCCTGCAACAGACAGAGGTTAAAGGTGCAAAAGGACCAGATATTTGTCATTTTAAATCTTTTAACGGAATAATCTGCAATGGACAGTTCACTAATGAACCGCCATGATTTCATGAAAAAAAAATACAAGGTACTTACCCTGTGATCCACCAGCAAATACAAAAAACATCCTTAACACTGAATAGCTCACTTTAGGGTAGCAAAAGGGAAAAATAAAGGATCAATACTGTACATCACAAACGTGCTTCTCAACCTGCAGACAGTGAAAATAGGAACAAAGGCCTCTGAAAATTAAGTACGTCCAGCAAAAAATCTGGACGTCTAATTAGTATAAAATTTGAGTACTAAATAGTGTACAAATTTTCCTGCTTCCAGTACGAATGTGGGATACTACTCAGAAAGACATTTAAAAGCAGATTGTAACAAAAAGTATGGGACAATTTGAACATATTATCAGAGACAATGGGAAATCTGTAGACTCTGATAAGCTGCATTGCAAAATTCTACCACACAAGGTTATTTATTTTTGATTCATAAATAGGGAGATGTAAGATGTGTGTCCTCTTTCTTCAAATTCTTGGTGCCACTAATATGTTGACCATGAAGTGTGGTTGGTTTCCTGTGTACTAGACAGCTTCAAAAAGTTAACCTCCTATAGAAGTAATGAGGGTTGGAAAGAATCAAAACCTCTTAAGGCATCAACAAAAGAATACCAATCGGTCTGCCTTGGTCTTGTCATTCAAAAAACACAGACAGAGCTAAAGCTAATAGCAGCAGTGATGGCTGTTTTGACAAGGGCAGCATCCATCCCGTTCATCAGACAGAAGGCTATATATGGTTACTTGACTCTGAAATTGTGCTGAGACCAACTTTACAAACATTTCGGCAGAAAGTTGAGAGAGAAGGGATACCCTCCTCAAGCAATAACAAAGGCTACAGAAAGGAATACATCTGGGCAGGAATACCAACATTTTTCCTCAGGACAGAACATGCAAAAGAGAAGAGGAAGAATACAGGAATGGGGCACAGGTGACTGCTGATAAGCTTTAAGTCAAGCACATCATCATTTTCAAGACCAATTGATAGTCTTTTTTAATTAGTTTGTCAAAGGAGATCAGCTGTACATCCATAAAGTAATAAACCATCAGAAAAAGATTGAGAAAAGAAATGGCGACTGCCGAGAACTCAGTCAGCAGAGTAAAGAGTAGGCTGAAAGCATCAGCTGTTTTTGATGCATTGGAGTAGGCAATTTACTCAGTGGATATAGTATGACTGACCCATTAGACATTCAAAGGGTACGTATACTAATCAGGCTTTCCTATAGTGTAAGGTCCCAAGGCAGCTATCTGACAAGTTGGTGATCTTTAACTTACAGATAGATGAGCAGGTCAAATTTAATTAACCATGTTCAACAGCACAGGAGAAAAATATATACCAAGAACACATGACCATAAGGTAAAATGCAGGACCCTTATTAACACATCAGATGGCTGTTCTAGAACCCCAGCACAAGCTTTTACGGAATCTAAACAAACTGGTTAAAATAATTGTATTTATATATTTTATATTTGATTACCAGGTTGGTCTGTTGGGCAGTCAGGTGCCCGTTTTCAGCAGACACCTGGGGAGAAAAGCTCTATATACATGACAATCATAAAAATGCAAAATACAAAAGCTCTACATACATGATAAAAATACAAAAAAATAAAGTTAAAAAAAACAATGACATCATCAAGTTATTAACCAATCAGCCTTTTCCAATTAATCTCTTGCTTCAAACTTTAAGTTTTAAAGCATTAGCCTTCTGTATATAACTGACTTCCTTATACTGTAACATTGGTTTCCCATCCATATAATCTGAAACAGAAAGATGATATAAAAAGCTAGCCTTCAGTTGGCTAGCATTTGGGGAATGGCATGCACTGAAATGCACTGCAGCTGGGTCTTCTTTTTTTAAATTCTTAATATCCCCAAAGTACTCCTGCAGTCTAACATGTAATTTCCTCTTTGTTCCAACAATATAAAATAGACTGCAGGGGTACCAACATAAATAACAAAATTCTGTGCCACAAGTAAATCTGTCCTCACAAGCAAATTTCACATTATTAATCATTACACTGTACACAATCATAAGGTCCACGGTGGTGGGGCTGCAGTAGCGTTGTCGCCTCACAGTAAGACGTTGTCCTGTTCGATTCTCAGCTAAAGCGTCTTCTGTGTGGAGACATGCGTGAATGGGTGTACCTTTGTTGAAGGTTGTGCGTCAGGGCAGGCAACTCAGCACGTAAAAATCTACTGCCAATCATTAGCGGACCGGAGTTCCGCTGTGGCGACCCCTAACCGGGAAAAGCCGAAAGACACAACAACAACAACACTATACACAATCATGCACACTGTATCGTCAATAGCTGAAAGTGCCTACTGATGGACAAATTCCTCTAGCAGGAGAAATATTTCTTCTGTTAGACCAACTATCTACCAAAACGTCATGTAAACTGTGTCCTCTCTTTTAATAAATTATTGGCTTGCGAACTAAAACAGAATAAATTACTTACCTTCTAATAAGACTTACCAATGGCATCGTAGTAAGAAACCTATAGTCCGTAACAAAAAAAAATCTTTCTATCTTATTTGTCATGAGTAATATAATAAACATAGCCTAAAACATTCTTGCTAGGAATTCCTAACTCCTGCTTTCTTGATTTAACTGTTCTCCAGTAATTTTTTTATTCCTTTGGATAAAAGCATATGTTTTGTTAGACATTCTAGCATCCTGGTTATCTATTGTAAGCATTCCTTGCTCTAAATAATTCTTCATTCTTCTTTTTTCAAATAATTAACTGCTGGTACAGCCATATCATAATGGGCTGGAGTCTGCCAATGACGCAAAAGCAGATCATCATATTCACAACATCTGAACTTGGTTAACCAGTCATGGCTACAGACTTTTTCCTAGATATGTATAACTAACTAATCTGTTTGGTAAGAGTGTACTAAACAGCACACTTACTACAGAACACACACCGAAATTCAGAACTAAATTACAGGTAGTAATGTTTGTCAGTAGGTAAGATATAACAAACAGTGAGCTTAACCTGCTTTCAGCACACAGAAAGCCATCTCAGATTAATCTGTGTTGAAAACTGGCTTACAGATTTAAGTCTGTTTGTAAACACCGACAAAGCTAAAACCAAGTCATTCTCCCCTAAGAAACTATCCAGGCATGCTAATTAGAATCTGCCCACTGTCATTCGTAATGACACTTTCAAATGATAAGTGAACTCTAAAATATCTTACATCCAACTTTACTGAAAAAAAAAATAATGTGGTGAACACATTACTAAAAGTAACTAATTTGGTCAATAAACAGAGAAGACATAACAGACTTTCTCAGTGGACCAGTTACACAAACCTAGTCAATGCTTTCTTAATCAAACACTTCTCTCTAGCGCCATCCTTCTTATCAACCTGCCTATTCATCTCTACCAACAGTAGGAAGTGGTCTGCTGCAAACCAGTTAGATTCTGGTCCCCAAAAGGAGGAGAGACCATCACTGACAATTAATCAAAACAGCTTGACTGGTTACAGCTAAGCAACAAATTGAAACATGTCCATCTTTACTTCGGCTGTAAAATATTATACAACTTAAGTCCCATGATCAGAGTTAAAATCAAAAGCTATACTGAATATAACAATGGTATGTTCTCTCCCTGCTTACCCAATATTTGAACAAACTCAACAACTGCCCCAAAAAATTCAGCTATATACACAGCACGACTGCAGCTATATAAATGTCTGACACTCCCATACTGAAGCAACAGCCTCTAGGTACGATTTGATCTCTTTTGTTTTAAAATTATCTTTGTACTATTATTATCTCATTTGCCACAATCCTACCATGAAAATTCTACAATGACCTTTTCTAACCACATCAATTATACTGTTGATGTATAAGGAAAATAGGCCTGCCTCTGAACTCAAAATTAGTATGAAACCTACTGGCACAGATGGGTAAGGGGAATCCTCGAGATCATAAAATATATACTGTATTATACAGTTAACACCTAAATAAATGTAAGCAGACAAATATGTAAACAACCTGCACATACTACTGTGCAACTTATTGCAATGGCAGCACATTTACTGCACACTTCACTGATTTTCTATAACACTGCGCGACTGTGCTCTTCTGTGTAGCATTCATACACAGTTTAAGACAATATGCACTACATACATTTGTTTTAGCTGACACTGTGTAACTACTGAGCTGTATATATACACCTTAGCAATACTGGTATTCTAATATTGTTCTGTTACAAGTCACTGTTAGCAATACTGGTATTCTAATATTGTTCTGTTACAAGTCACTGTGTGCCCAGGCATATCATATCTACACTTCACTTGAAACACGTTAGAATCATTATACTAATGTGCAAATCTTGAATCTGGACATTTTTTATATGCAATCAGCATATAATATGTATGTGATTTAGCTTTATAATTCAGTAACAATGGAGATGTTCTCCTCAGGCCTACAATGAAAATGGGTTCTGAGTAGTCAGAAGAAAAACATATTTTTTGGACTCTATTAACACCTTATTAAGTTATGGTATCAGTCAGATGCTTTTGCAGAATATATTTCAAAACTGAAAGAAAGTATAGCTGTATCAAATCTTACCGTAACAGTAGACATCCTTCTCTTGACTGTTGCAGTTTTCTTTATCTAAGGGATTTCCTGCCAAGGACAGCCCAACGTCTAGCCAGTATACCAAAGCCTTTACTTCTTACAGGCATTGTATGTCACATGTATGCTCCACACGCAAGGCATAAAAGTGACATATGGATGCACACACTCAGAATGGAAAATGCCCAAGTTGAAACAGAATGTACATAGGGACAAGGAAGACAAGTGCATCCAGAAGGAGAAGGAAGGAAGAAGAAGAAGATGAGCCACTCAGCCAAGAGGGCAAGAAGAAGACAGGGCAAGAACTAGAACAGAGGGGGTCGAAGGGAGGGAGCAAATACTACAACAGTGAAGAGAAGGATATCTATTGTTATGCAAAGATTTTACACAGCTGTACTGTGTCCTTCTATATTACTGCTGCACTATTCTTTACTGAAGGGAGAGTACAAGAGCTGAGGAAGAAGGCACAGAAGAGCCCTCTACAAACCCATGCAGGCTAGCCCTGGCCCTGGAAATAACATCCAACTTGTAATGTTTAGAGATAGTATGAACTGAGGACCAAGTATCAGCCTCAAGGAAGGAACTGGTATTCAGACCCTTGAAAAAAGCACCAGAGGAGGCAACTTCACTAGTAGAATAAGCCTTTACTGACAAGGAAAGACGTGTTCCAAGAAAAGAATAACAAAAATAAATGGCCTTAGAAATCCAGGAGGAAACGGTTTGCTTACAAACCCAGAGATCTGGGATGAAAAGAAACAAAAATCTGCTCAGATTTGAAAATAACTTTAGTTTTATCCAAATAATATTTGAGCTGTCAATGCAAATCCAAGGTTTGAAGAACCTTATCATCACTAGCAGAGTATGGAAAAAAAAAAAAGGAAGGAAGATGAATAGACTAATTAAGGAACAACTCTGACCACCATGGACATAAAATAAGGACTAGTACAAACAGACACTCTGTCTCTGTGGAAAAATAAGAAAGGAGAAGCAGCCATGAGAGCCTGAAATTCAAACACTTTGTTAGTTGAAGTGAGAGTCAAAAGATGAATGGTCTTCCAAGTACAATGTTGTAAAGAAGCTGAAGAGGCAGGCTCAAAAGGAGCCCGAGTCAATTTTTCAAGTACAAAGCTGAGATCCCAGGAAGGTGGAATAGGCTTCCTGGGAGGCTTAATTTGAAGGACACCTTTAAGAAATTACCTGACCTCAAATCTAGAGCCAGAGGAGGAGTCAAGGACAGACAAGCAGAAGTCGTTGACAGGTGAGCTTTAAATGAAGAATATGTCAACCTAGCATGGAACAGATTCCATAAACAAGAGAGAACCAGAGGTACCTCCACAGATAAGTGGTCCTGATGGAGAAAGAGGCACCATACAGAAAATCGCTTCCATCTGGACATATATGATTTCCTGATAGTGGCTTTCCTAGCCTCCTGCAGAACTAGAAGCACATCCTTAGAAAACAGGTGCCTGAAAGGGATCAAAACCCTATCACACACAGCGTCAGTTGAAGAGTGGACAACATAGAATGGATAAGAGATTCCTTGTCTTGTGTAAAAAGATCCACATGGTGAAGTAACGTGTGGTGATTACCCTTGGACGGGTGAGACAGAAGTGGAGTACTAATGCTATCGGAGCCAAAAGGGAGTCACTAACAAGATTTTGGGAGAGTCCTGCCTGCTCTTGTGCAAAACTTGTAGAAACAGAGGAAAGGTGTACAGAATCATCCCCTTCCAAGGTAAAGACAGGGAACTCACTTTCCAAGCCAGAAGACTTGGGACTCCGGAACAGAATAGAGGAAGTTGCCTGTTCAGAGTGGAGGTAAAGAGATCTAGCTAAGGAATACCCACCGATGAACAATGTCCAGGACCACATCTCTGTGAAGCATCCATTCAGCCTGTATGCTAGACCTGCTCAAGTTGTCTGCCACTAGATTGTGCTTTGAGGGAATTTAAACTGCCTTAAGAGTCACTTGATACTGGATAACAAGATCCCATACCTGAACAGCTAGTCTGCAAAGAAGTTAATACCTCATAACCCCTTGCTTGTTGACATACCAAATCACTCTGGCATTGTCTGTGAAAACTTTGAGAGGCCTGGGATGAAACACGGACTGAAAAGCCTGAAGAGCCAAAAGCAAATCCCTCATCTCCTTTACAATGATGTGGACTGACCTCTGGTGAAGAGGCCACAAGAGATACCACTGAAGCTTTCTCATATGTAGCCTGGCAAGAGGAAGCATGGGAATGGTGGAAACCATGAACCGGAGAAGCCTCAGAAATTACATGGCAGAGACACACACCAGAGAAAGAAGGGACTGAAAAAAGGCAATTAGAGAGACAGCCTTGAGGGCAGGCAAAGATGACAGCATGGGAACTGTCTAAAGCTTGCAACCTAAAAAAATATGATCCTGGGATGATGTCAAAACTAACTTTGGAAATTTACTGTGAACACCAGACTTTGTAACAGGAGTTATATGCCTAGAACCCTTCCTTGCCCTTGAGAGGAAGGTGAGACTGTCTAAGGGCAAATGCAGACTTGGAGGGATAACTCCTCTGAAACTTGGGAACAGGTGAAACAAAAATATGCTTCATCTCCTGCAAGGCTTTGCCTTTGTCCTAGACAGACTTAAAAAGCTCAGCAGCAGCAGATCCAAAAACATTTTTATTATCCAAAGGAGCATCCAAAGTTTGGCCTTAATGTCATCAGGCAGAACCTGAAGATGAAGCCAGGAATAACACCTCATAAAAGAACCAAAGGCAGAAGCCCTGGAAGAGGCATCAGCTGTATCATAGCTGCACTTAACTGAGTGGTGGGCAACTTGAGAAATGCAGCCTAACAAGGACGAAGCCTTCCCCTCAGAGTCAAGAAGATCAGAAACCACCTTAGAAACCTGAAAAAGGTGAGACGAAACATACCTGGCCATGTGAGTTTGGCAGTTAATAGCCCTAAAGGACAGGGTTGGCCTTTGATCAATTGGTGCCCTAGGCAAAAGAGCTACACAGATCCCCCCACCCGATGCCGCATCCTGGTATACCTACCCCATCCAGGTTACTCTTTTCCTCCGATTTCTTTCACAGCTTGTCTTGCTCTTCAATTTTTTCCTGTATTTATTCAACACATTTTAAATAAACCATTTCTTTACTACAAAACAGTAAACAAATACTGGAAAAGCGCCCCTGGTAGAGTGGCACCCTTGGCAGCTGCCTAGTTGACCTATGCCTAAGGCCACCTATGCTAAAGGCTAAAATGGCAGCAGCGTAAACTTTTTTGCCCAGCCTTTCTATAGGCAACAACTTGGTAGGGGGCAGTAACTTAGAAGGTTTGTCAGAAGACACTGACACTACAGAAGGGTCAGCAGGAGGGCATTTATTAAGAAATATTTACTCCTCAGGCACTTTATAGAATCAGCACAGCTTCTTGGGTACAGGGGGCTGAGAGTCAAAGGCTACAAACGCTGCAGAGAAAGTATACAAAAGGCTAGCCAGAACAGGAGGAACAGCAGATGGCTTAGGAGACTCCATCTGGAGCTCATAGTATATTTTTTGAATCTCACAAACTTGAAAGCAATCCCAATTAAAAGAATCCATTATACAGGCAATAGTATCCCCAGAGGAGAGTTCCTTCAGGGAAGAATCTGGGCTTATGGAGTTCCCCTCCTCTGAACTGTAGTCCAAGAGGGAAGGTATTTGGGAAGAGTAAGTAAAGATGCTTCTGCAGAGTCCAGGTCCTCATCTGCGGAATCCAATTCCCTAGGCCTCTTGAGTGGAGTGGAAGACCAGTGAGGAGCAGGAACATAGACCCTTTAAGAAGGCTTCAAGGTCAAAGCATTAAATAAATCAAGAGTGATGACCTGCCAATCATGTTGGGAATCCTTAACAATAGGGGAAATGTGCTTTGTTTTCTGTTTCTGTGGGACTACCGCATGAAACACCCTTGGAGGGTCAGACCTCAGGTGAGATTCCATAATGGTTGTAGGAATCTCCTCCCCAATTAAGATTTGAGGAATCCCCCTCAGTCCTACAGATATTATCAGCCAAGGTTACCCCTTAATGTCAAGCACAGATGTTTGAAAAGCCTCAGAGGACATTTGCAAAGCCAGATCTATGCCAGTCTCCAATGCGGTCATAGTAGAGTAATCTGCAGCAACCATCAGATGGTCCTCCAAGCTTTCACCAGCCTCGAAAGAGACATCTGAGAAAGGCTGGACAGCAGCCAGATCAGACCTTTTTGGCCTTCTTCTTGGCAGACAGCTTTCCCTTAAGATGGGAGGATTTTGCCATAACAACTTGACTTTGGTTTTCCAGGTATATGGACAAGGAGGACAGATGACTATGTAGGGTCTTAGGCACAAACACTTGGAAGATAGAGCCCTGCATATGATCATGGGTAGCACTTAGACAGAAGAGAAATTGGTTGTGACAGTCTTTATGGGGAATCTGCCTCCCACTCTTACATTTTCCCTTTCTGGATGACATGAGCACGCACAATAGTCACCAAAAATAGAAGGAAGAGAAGAATACCTCAATGTGGCACATCTGAAAACACAGCTTGGTAACCAACACAGAAAAAAGGTGTTCAGACCAATGTTTTAACAATAGCGTTCAGACGGGTGGCAAAGAAGTTCTGTGTGTGTGTGTGCCTGTACATCACCCTTATGTCCTACATCTTATGCAGGGAGCAAACGTGTGATGTACTATGCCATAAGAACTAAAAGCTTTGGTATACTGACCAGACATTGAGCTATCTTTGGCAAGAAATCCCTTAGGTAAATAATACTGCAACGGTGATATGGAAGGACATCCTCCAGAGATAGGGGATTCTGATGGTGAGGGAGGCACCAGACAGAAAATCCTTTTCCATTTGGATAGGAGTTTCTGGCCTCCTACAGAACCTGAAGCATGTCCTCAGAAAAGAGGTGCCTGAAAGGGACCAAAATCGTACCACACACAGCATCAGCTGAAAGGTGGACAAAAGAGGATGGATAAGAGACCCTTTGTCTTGTGTGGACAGATCCACCCAGTGAGGTAACTTATGGTAACTGCCACTGGCCAAATGAGAAGGAAGGGAGAACCAATGCCATCTGTTCCAAAAGGGAGTCATTAGCAAGATTTTGGGAGAGTCTTGCCTGATCTTGTGCAAGACTTATGGTAACAGATGAAGGGGAGGGAAAGCATAGAGAAACATCCCCTTCAAAGGAAAAGACAGGGTATCCACTTTCCAAGCTACAGGACATGGGACTCTGAAACAGAATAGAGGAAGTTGTCTTCGCAGAATGGAGCAAACAGATCTACATGAGGAATACCCCACCAACGGACAATGTCCAGGACCACATCTCTGTGAATTATCCATTCATTAGCTTGTGCGCTGGACCTGATCAAGAAGTCTACCACTAGAATGTGCTCTGAAGGAATGTATACTGCCTGAAGACTCGCTTGCTACTGTATAGCTAGATTGCATACCTGAAGAGCAACTCTGCAAAGAAAATAGGACCGTGTGCCCCCTTGCTTGCTGACATACCACATCACTGTGGTATTGTCTGTAAAAACTTTGAGGGCCCAGGATGAAAAAGGGAGTAGAAAGCCTGAAAAGCCAAAAGCAAAGCCCTCATCTCCTTTGCACTGATATAATCTGACCTATGATGAAGAGCCCCAAGACCCTGAACCTTGAGGAGGCCCCAAGAGGCATCCCACACCCTGTCTGAGGAGTGTGTAAAAAGCTCATGAGTTGAAACTGGAGCTTAAAATGGAAGCCCTGGGTTGAGCAAAAGTTGATAAATCCACCATTGAATTTTGAGCTTGAGACTGGGAAGAAAAGGTACTGGGAAGTCCAGGGGTTGGCAATGTTGGAGCCACGCTGGCTTCAGGTACCACTGAAGCTTTCTCATATGGAGCATGATGACAAGTATCATGGGAATGGTGGAGGCCATGTACCCAAGAAACCTGAGAAATTCCCTGGTGGAGCAGAGCAGAGGAGGAAGGGATTGGAAAAAGGCAATTAAGAGACAGAGCCTTGGGGGAAGGGAGAGATGCAAGCATGGGAGCTCTTTAAAGCTTGCCACTGAGAAAAATATGATCCTGGGATGGTGTCAGAACTGATGTCTGGAAGTTTATGGTGAACCCCAGACTCTGTAGCAAGAAAGTAGTGAACTTGAGATTCTGAAGAAGAAAGTTAAAGAAACGTGGGAATAGGAGAAACAAAAATATGTTTCAGCTCCTGCAAGACTTTGCTCTTGTCGGGGAGAGACGTGAAAAGCTCATCACCACAGCAGCAGACTCAAAAAGATTTTTATTCTCCAAAGTAGTATCCAAACATTTGGCCTTAATGTCATCAGGCAAAGCCTGAAGATGAAGCCAGGAATAATGCCTCATAACAGAACCAGAAGCAGAAGCCCTGGAAGAGGCATCGTTTGCATCACAGCTGCACTTGACTGAGTGGTGGGCAACTTGAGAAATACAGCCTAATAAGGAAAGGGCCGAAGCCTTCCCCTCAGAGTCAAGAAGATCAGAAACCACCTTTGAAACCTGAGAAAGACAGCTAATACCTGGTCATATGTGTCTGGAAGTTGATGGCCCTAAAGGATAAAGTGGCAGCGGTGTATACTTTTTTGCCCAGCCTTTTCATAGCCATATTATCCTTTTCAGAAGTCAATAGCTTGGCAGAGGGCAACAACTTAGGTGGCTTCTCAGAAGAGACTGACACTACAGAAGGTCAGGAGAAGGACACTTAAAGAAATTTGCACTCCTCAAGCATTTTATAAAATCTGTCTTGCTTCAGTGCTGCAGTGAAAGTATTCAAAAGGGTAGCCAGAGCAGGAGGTATAGCAGATGGCTTAGAAGATTCCATCTGAAGGAGCTCATATCTTTTCTGAATCTCAGAAATTTGAGAGCAATCCCACTTAAAATAATCCATTATACGGGCAATGGTATCCCCTGAAGAGAGTTCCAAAGTGGATATGGGGGGCGGGGGGCGTGATGGAATCTAGGCTTATGGAGTCCTCCTCTTCTGAACTGTAGAACAAGGAGAAAGAAATATGGGAGGAGTAAGCCAAAGGTTCTTCCTCAGTTTCCAGTTCCTCATCTGAGGAATCCAATTCCCTAGGCCTCTTGATTGGAGTGGAACACCGGGGAGAAGCAGGTACAGAGACCCCATGAGGAGGCTTTAAGGCAATCAAAGCATTAAATAAACCACATGTCAAATCCTGCCATTCACACTGGGATCCTTAACAACACGGGAAACATGCTTTGTTTCCAGTTTCTTTTTCTGTGGGACATTCACACAAAACACCCTTGGAGGGTCAGACCCTTGGGGAGACTCTATAATGGTTTCAGGAATCTACTCCCTAAGATTTGAAGAATATCCCTCAGTCCTTCAGATATAATCAGCTAAGTTTCCCCCTCAACTTCATACAGAGATGTTTGAAAAGGCTCTGAGGACATAAAAAAAGCAGGATCCATGCCGGCCTCTGATTCGGTCACCACAGAGGAATCCAAAGCAACCACTGGATGGTCCTCTGGTCTTTGACCAGCCTCGAAAGAGACGTCTGGGGAAGGCTGGACAGCAGTTGGACAAGACAATGTTTTTGGCCTTCTTCTTGGCAAACAGCTGGACTTCAGGATGGGAAGATTCCTCCATAGCACCTTCAGCCAACAATTCTCCAGG
Organism: Protopterus annectens; assembly: GCF_019279795.1. Lineage (NCBI taxonomy): Eukaryota > Metazoa > Chordata > Ceratodontiformes > Protopteridae > Protopterus > Protopterus annectens. The sequence continues at coordinate 1,300,378,836 of NC_056728.1, read as the reverse complement.
TATATGGACAAACAGGAAAGACGACTAACTAGGGTCTTGGGCACAAACACCTGGCAGAGAAAGTACTGAGTATGATTGTGGGAAGCACCCAAACAGAAGAAACACTGGTTGTGATGGCCTTTATGGGGAATCTGCCTTCCGCACTGACATCTTCCCTTTCTGGATGACATGAATACATAAGCACCAAAAAACAGAAGAAACACCAATGGGGCACTTATCAGAAAACTCTGCTTAGTGACCAGCACAACAGAAGGGTGCTCAAATCAATGTTCAACAATGGCATTCTGAATGGCAGCAAAGAAGTTTTGAGTGTGTGTCCAAATATCACTTATGCCCTATGCGTTGTTCAGGGAGTATATGTTTGATGTACAACACCTATAAGCACCGGCCCTTTTTGGAACACCTAAGTTACATAAATCAATTAACAACCCACCCTTTAGACCTATTGTCGATGGACGAGGCTCAGTAACTTATGCATGTGCTAAATATTTCGATAGCATTTTGAAACCATTAATAGAATCAGAACCTCAAATTTGTAAAGACTCGTGGGGTTTTTTACATAATATAAACAACATTGAATATCAAGCTGAAGCATGCTTTCTGACGATCGACGTCAAATACTTTTATACTATTATTCCTCAGAAATTAGGTCTTGATTGGATTAGGGACTTTCTCTTGTTTAAAAATGTCCCAGAAAAAACTATTTATGTAATTGAAACATTACTGGAAATTGTTCTATCCAACAATTTTATGGTATTTGAGGGTGACTTCTACTTACAAAACTCTGGTGTGGTTATGGGTTCCCCATGCGGTTGTAGTTTTGCTAATGCCGTCATGGCCCATTGGGAAAACACATTATTGTTTACATCCACTTTTTCAAGACAATGTCACCTGGTATACTAGATACAAGGATGACATGTTTTTGATCTGGAATGGGCCAAAAACTTTGGTGGCATCATTTATAGAAAGCATTACAGCATTGACAGATTTCTTGGAGTTTACCTATAATTTAGATGACAATATTATCAACTTTTTAGACATTTTATTAGTCAAAGACAGGGTCAATTCCAAGTATAAAAGCCGCATTTACAGGAAACCCACATACTCTAATGCTTTCCTTCATTTTGCTAGCAGCCACCCTTACCATCAAAAGAAAGCTGTCGTAAAAGGACAGATGGTAAGGGCGGCCAGAATGATTGCAGAAATTTCTGATTTTCAAGAAGAATGTGAAAGGTTGGAATGTATGTTTTTAAATAGAGATTATCCAAGTAACTTAGTGTTTAACATCAAGGTTGAAGTTACTAGTAAACGTAACATTGGTTATTTTAAACCCCTATTGAATAAAGACTTGGAATTGACTAATATAATTCAGGATGATCAAAGTAATTCACTATTGCCCAAGAAGAACAATACATACAAGACTAGTTTTCTGTGTACATTTTCACTAGATTTTCAATACATTAGAGAAATTCTGAATAAAAACTGGGGTATTATTTTAGAAGATCAAACTTTATCTAAAAAATTAGGTGAGAAACCAAAAATTACATATAAAAGGAACCTTAACCTTAAAGCAATTCTTGAACGAAAGAAGAAGTCCCATTCCAATAGACCTAAAGGTATGTTCAAGTGTGGGGCATGTACACAATGTAAACACATTTTGGTGGCAAATGAAGTTAACATCAGGGGTAACACCTATAAAATACACCATAGACTCACCTGCGAGACTAGGAGTGTCACCTATGCCGCACTACGTGACCATTGTACTGCTTTTCATATTGGAAAAACAGATAGGCAAATTAAACAACGTATTTATGAACATTGCTATGCAATAAGCAAAAAAAGACATGAACAACGCTTTGGCTAAACATTCAGTGGAATAGCCTAATCACCACTTCAGATTCATAGTATTACAACAAAGGCTCGCAGACATTAGCGGGGGCCCCTGCCAATTGTTGTAAGAGATCGATGAGCTCAAGTGGCAGATTAAAACAACAGCACATTTGTCTCCAGGTTTAAATGAATACTTATCCATAAAATTTATGCTTAAATGGCTAGCCCTGAAAAGGTAAAAGTAACCTGACTGGGGTTTTAGGAATTGAGCTTTCTCGTATGTGATTATGTGCTTATACATTCAATTTTTTGACCCAATTTATATATTATATATTTATACATATTAGGCTTTACAGTATAATTCACACTTTAATGCCCCTAGGTAGATTCAGTGTTTAGTATTTAGCCTTTTGTTTTTTTGTCTCTGTTTTTGGATAAGTCTCCGTTTTCGTTTCACTAGTTTAAAAACAAATATACTAATAAATTCATCTAAAGTTTTAAAACACATTTAAGTCATGTGTATATTTAATCAAACACTTCTATGCTGATAACACATGGTAACTTTTTAACATCCAGAGTCATGAAAGGTAGATTGCTGCTTTTGGCGAAGCTTACGCATTTTTTGAAAAGTTTCTTGAAAAGCCTTTTGAAAAGTTTTTATGTAACTACAGTGTGTCACAGTATGACATTTTAATTTATGTATAGTCGTACTTAGTGCTTTAAAACATTGTTGATTGGTTTTAATTATTCAATTAATTGTTTTAACTTAACTTGGTGATGTTTGTATGAAAAGATGACTAATAGTTTTTTAATTTCATCTGAGGAAGGTGAGGCATCGACTTCACCGAAAGCGCTCATTAATCTAAGGATTCGTTAATTTGCCGGCTCTTAGTGTTTCTTTTTCGCCTTCAGCAGTTTACTTGATTTATGTACATGTGTATATTTGTGTATATGTATATATATATATATATATATATATGTATATGTGTGTATATATATATATATATATATATATATATATATATATATATATATACATATTTTTTTTCCCCCCTCTCTTTCTCTTCTTACACAGTAATTGAAATTGGTTACAGTATAATCCTCTACTAGTCATATAATAAATAACCTGTATAAGCCCAAAGTAACTTTCTGATGATAGTAATGCATGTTCTCTAGAATACGGCTTCTGTTTTTGCTAAAGGAATATACACCACGGGTTAGAAGGAGACATGATATACCCGAGACTAGTTAGTTGTGCTATAATGTCACTAGGGGTGCCTAATGAAACTAATGCTTACCTTATTACTAAGGTCATAATCAATATGCTATCTGTCATTAGTACTATTAGGCATATAATAGATAATGTATATATGCCCAACATAACTCTCTGATGTTGGTGATGCATGTTCACTAGAATACAGCTTCTGTTTTTGCAAAACGAATATACAACACGGTTTAGAAGTGAGGCATGGTATAGCCTAGTCTAGTTAGTTGTGTTACAATGTCATTAAGTGTCACTTAATGAAATAATTGCCGCCCTTATTACTAAGGTCATAATCCATATGGTATCTGACATTAATACTTCTAATTATCAATAGATATAAGATAAAGGTATATGTTGTTAAATAACTATCCTTATTTTTCAAGATATGTAAAATCTGGTCCTACCATACTATAATCAGGAAAAATTAATTATCCTGATAAATGGCGCAAGGATGTTGGGAATGTTTTTTTGAAGTGTTTTTTCACATCTTGTATTGCTGAGTTTATTATGTATATATGTTTTTTCTTGCAGTTGCTACTATTTCATACAAACCAATATGCTCCTGCTCTAGTACTTAGAATACTGTGTGTTCTTTTGAATAGTCTATCGGATGTAGTAGGTATGTGGCTAGGCACAGTAGGGGTAACGAGAGACTCTAGGGCCGCAATAAATTCAATAATCCTAATCTACGACTTGTATATATGCACATTCATACTGGAGAGAGAGTCTTCCAAGTATTACATTTATTTTTCTAGAACTTATACTCAATATATGTAAATGTGTGAAATAAGCTCTTGGAATATCAGAGGCTTACAGGATAAAAATAAAAAAAAATTACTATTACACTTAATTTACCAGTCCAACTCAAACATTACCTTTTTACAAGAAACACACTTGCTAGATGTGGATTGGAATAAAGACAGAGATAAAAGATGGATATCTTCAATTATTGCCTTAGGGAGGGAGGGAGGGAGACCAACTCAAAAGGAGTAGCTATTCTAATTAAAAAATCTTTTAAAGAAAAGGTAATAGATTTGGGTATGGACAAAGAGGGTAGGTGATGCTACTTTAAAACCATCAACTCCATATCAAATAGACCTACAATGTTCCTGAATATATATGAGCCCTGTGCCAATCAACACAAATTTATTATACAAATATACAACTTGTTATCAAAAATTTCAAATCATGAATATGTAATAGGAGGTGACTGGAATATGGTCAATGACTCTGCAAAAGACAGATCTAGCAAAAACAAATTCCATAATAAGAGAACATTGAGAGCTCTAGAAAATTTGAGGCTAGACTATTGCCTGTGTGATCCTTACTATACAAAAGCCCATTCCACCAATATGTGCACATACATATACTACTCTCCATGTTATAAGACCTGGTCTAGGATTGATTTTTTTCTTAATTTCTAACTCCTTAATCAATGATAAAACTGTATACTCATCTTGTCTAAGATACCTCTCGGATCACTCTAAGATAACTATAAATATAACCCCAGTAACCAACCCATTAAAGAATGAAAAATCATTCACTTGGACATTAAACCCTAACCTCTTAGACAAAGAAGAAGTGATAAATGATATTAACAAAGAATTAGAGGAATTAGATTCAAATCTGTCCCTTTCTGACATCAAAATTGACATTATATGGGCGGCATATAAGGTCAAAATTAGAGGATTACTGGTCCAAAAAGCCTCCTACTATAAAAAACTTACTAAAGAAAAAGAAAACTCGATAAAAGATGAAATCCATAAAATTGAAGTATCGCTCCAACATAAACTTTCACCGGAATTGGAAAGAAAACTCCTTGCCCAACAAAAAGAACTATACACACTCCATTCTCAGAAACTTATCATTCCATGAAATGAAGCTCCTAACTAACTATTCACATTGGGCACAACAACCCTCCAAGCTTCTGGCAAGATTAATTAACAATATCATACTCCCACAACAATTTCACAAATCTTATATAATAACGAAATTTACATGGATATTCAAGAAATAATACAGATATTTGAAAAAATATATAAGGAAATGTATGGACCTCATAATACCCTTTCATTAGAGAACTTTAACAATTTAATCAAAGATCTTAAATTCCCTAAGATTGAAGACCAACAAGTGTTGCTTTTAGAAGCTCCTTTTAATACAGAAAAAATCACAGAAGCAATAAAAGATCTAAAAAGTAATAAAGCACCAGACCCTGATGGATTCAAATCAAATTTTTACAAGTCATTTGCTCCTAAATTGACCCCTATCCTATGTAAAATCTTTAACCATATAAGGCAAGCATGGCTTCCAAGATTTGTACCTAAACAATTCTAAAACTATATTTATTCATAAACAAAATACGGACAGTACCAACCCATTTAATTATAGACCTATCTCCCTCATAAATGTTGACATTAAAATCTAGTCCCTGGTCCAAGCAAATAGAATAAAAAAAAACTATTACCTAAAATTATATCCCCAGATCAGTCTGGCTTTATGTCAAGGAGACAAACATGGGATAACACCCTGACCCTCGATGCAGCCATACATCTTCTTGAGTAAGACAAATCTCTTAGATACCTTTTGGCATTAGATGCTACTAAAGCTTTCGATAGGGTCAACCTTGAATTCCTTTTCTTAACTCTAAAACAATTTAATATCCCAAATACATTTATAGAAAAAATCAGAGCACTATATAAGTCTTTTTACACCACACTGGTCATAAATAAACTTGTCTCCAATAAAATAAAACTAGTAAATGGTACAAGACAGAGATGCCCCCTTTCCCCCTATCTTTTTAATCTATATATAGAGCCCCTATTCATATACCTGGCGCAAAAAACATTTCACCATATACCTAAAATACTTAATAATAAACTTTGAATCTCAGCATTTGCTGATGACCTGATCATTTATTTTCAAACACCTAACACGGACTTAGGTAAGATTATAAAAAAAAATCAGCATCTTCTCAAAAGCTTCCAACTTTGAAGTAAATCCATCTAAATCCCTCATATTTCAAATCAACCCATTAGGACAAAATCTCCTCCCTCTCCCAGACACAGAAATTAAAGTTAAAAAAGCATTCCACTACCTAGGAATTAACTTTGAACATAACCAAAAAGACTCCTACCAAAATAATCTTCTTAAAACCTGGACTAACATAGAAAATGACTTGGACAGATGGAAACTAATGGAACTTTCAGTTCTATCAAAAGTGGCAGTAATTGAAATGAATATTTTACCAAAAATATTATACCAATTTAACGCTACCAACGCTATTATTCCTACCAACTTCTTTAAAAAAATCAATAAAATACTAAGTTCATATGATTTCCAAAAAAACCAAGGATAGCTATAACAAAACTTATTTTCCCTAAAGACAAAGGAGGTCTAGGGTTACCAGACTTTAAACTCTACTATGATCTAATATGCGCAAATAGACTTATTTTAATAGCTGACCACATCCCAAAATATGCAGAATCCTTTCCAAAATGGGTTAATGTATGGTACGCTCATGTTTTAAAGACTAATATACATCCTAAATCCATACCATTTATAGATGGATCTAACCTAAAATATATAAAACTTCATGCCTCCATTAAACACAAAATCAAAACCTTTCAATTGCTTCTGTCAGACCTACAACTTAAAACTGCTTTAACCCTATTACAGCCAATACACTTGAACCCAATTTTAAAAATAAGAAATGAAATGATCAACCTAGATCAATATCTACAAATCAAAGATCTTACAGTCTGGGATCTATATAGACTTAAAAACAGGTCATTAAAAGATATCAAACATCATCTCAGCCTTAATAACAAATACACAATAATATTGAGACAATTGGTGGAAAAGATAACTATCTTCAGAGACATCCCATAGAAATAGAAAATGTAATAGCAAACACACAGGCCTTAGTCAAGTTCTTAAAACTTCCAAAAAATGCTATCAGCTACATACAAGTTAAGCACCTCTATAAAATACCAGTCCACCTTTACATCTGCTCAATACTGGAAAGGCAAGAATCCAGAAATAACTAATGCTCAGCTCTCACAAGCATGGTTTAATACAAACAAATACTCTCTCTACATGAGACTTACATCCAGTTAATGGTCAACAAATAATGCCTATTACACGCCAGAACGACTAAAGTTTTTCTCAAATAACTCACCTTTCTGCCCCTTCTGTCCATCAAAAATAGCAGACTTATTACATATCCTCTGGTACTGCAAATTTGCACATAACCTCTGGGACTCATTAAGAATTAAACTTGGCAAAATGGGTTATGGGAAATCTACATTATCCTGGGAATTTGCAATTCTAATTGTTAACTCACTTCATGTACCCACATCAGATTTAAGAATTCTGATCCCCATATTTGAACTAGTCAAATTATATATTACTCAAAACTGGATAGACAGATCTAAATTAAACTGGGGAGAATTTACGAATATGGCCCACACTTACATAATCTCACACAAACAAATGATTAATGATAAAAAGAAAACAAATACAATTCCTAAAAGTATGGAAAAATATCTTAGACCACATATTAGAATAATAAATATCTATGTATAACTATGTAATTACCTGCACTATTTAGTATGGAAGACCCTCTCTCTGATAACTTTGAAATAAAATCTCTAAGCAGCATAATTCATTGTAAAATAACATATGATTAGTAAAAGTTTTTCTCTCAACTATTAGTGGCACTATTTGTACAGTTGTAAATAGTGGAGTTCAAAGGTTTAATTTACTTCTTATATTATCTACTGGTCACCTTTTGTTTCCTAATATTATGTCTATATTACCTCAGTTTATTTAGGTAAATGTCTTATTGTGTTGGCTAATGTCATTTACTATACAGTAGATAACCAGTTCTTTTTTCTTCTGTCATGACAGGATAATATAGGCGATGTTAAATGTCTATGTAATGTTTTTCATTTTCTTTCATTGTATAGTGTTTTTTTTTTGTCATTGCTGTTAACATTTACATCTGAAAATGCAATAAAATATAAGTTGGAAAAAAAAAAAAAAATCATCAGGATTCTAGGAGCAGTTGCATGAAGTAGGAAGGTAGTTGTTACTTTCAATAATGGGATAAACAACATTAACAGGAAAAGGAGAGATCTAAGTCAATATGCTTGAAGTGGCTGCCTATGTATGAAATGGGGAACGATGGGAAGGTTCACATCCTGAAGTTCAGACAGTGAAACTGACAATTTGGAACTATACAAACTTCATGGGGGGGTCTGCATCTGCTGCAGAGGGAATTAAGTGGTGAATTAGCAGATATTTTGACTAAGTAATTTAAGCCTCTACTCACAATATATCAGACTAAGTAATGTAATTGTTGAAAAAAAGGTGAACATTAGAAAGGGATCAGCAGTAATGAGAAAAAAAAAACGAAACAAAACAAATGCAGTATATGTATGCAGGACAATGTAAGGTTCAAGAGCAATCCATCAATCCACAGCGCCTTTTTTGCATATGGGGTTGGGGTGTCACTTTAACAGTAACAATCATCTACAGCCAAGGTTCACTCTGCCAGGTGGCTAACTCTGCCACAACTGTTTTTCCACACCACACACACTAACCTGCATACTCACACCTATAGCCAATTTAGAGTGTCTAATCCAGCTACTGTATGTCTTTGGAATGTAGGAGGAAACTGGAGCACCCAGAGAAAACCCACGAGAACACAGGGAGGACATGCAGACTACACACAAAAGGCAACTCAGCCAAAAATCTAATTGTAGAATCCGCTGCTCCACTGTGCTGCAATATTAAAACAAAATGTAGAGTGCCAATCTCCTGTCCTGACAATACATAAAATCAAATGTAAAACTTTCTAGCAAGTTGCTTTAGTGGAAGTTGTGTCCGCCTTACGCTATACACAACACAAAATAGAAGTATTCCAGAAAGAGGCTAAATGCTAGTTTACTACCGCTTGAACTTTAGACACATGCATTCCAGGTGAGTGCATGCATACCCACACAGAACATGTGCTTACCCAGTAGCCTAGTTTAGACATATGCATTCCAGCTGACTACATGTATATCCACACAGAACATGTGCTTACCCAGTAAGTTGGTACACACTAGACTGCCCCCCTTACATAGGCTCCTGGGTGTGAAAAGAGGAGAACTTACTAAGCAGTCTTACACTATGTACCACACTATAACAAGCACAGTCACAAATAAATCACAAATAATATGTACTCTGTTATGAATTCTATAATCCTATTGTAATGACTTAACATGTTCATTTTACATATAAACATTCTACATTTTGTAGCCTATCTGTGGAAAGCTTGTTTGTAAAAGGAATATTTCAGCATGACATATTAAATTTGGTATCACTGTTGTTATACTTTCCTGGGCTGAACCTGAAAATAGTCCACCTGAATCAGTGTTCTACCCTGGTTACAAAATGGAAAATAAAATAAACATTGTATCCCCAGGCTGAACCTGATCAGTGATATGCCTCCCCAATCAATCAATCAGTCAATCAACCAATCAATCAATCAATCAATCCAATCACATCTTCCCACACTCTCTCAATAATATGAATATATACACTTAAAACATAAAGTAATAAAATTATAACACATCTGGACCGGACGGTGTCCCAGGCTGCGTCTTACACGAGCTCCAAGAAGAACTGAACCCTCACATAAAGTCACTGTTCAATCTCAGCCTTACTACAGGATATGTACCCAAGGAATGGCGTACAGCAACAGTGGTCCCACTCCACAAAGGTGGTGCCACAACGGACCCTGGAAACTATCACCCTATAAGCCTGACTAGCCTGGTCTGCAAAGCTATGGAGCGTATCATTATGGAACTCATAAGCAAAGACATTGGGAACCTCCAGACACTGGATCCTACCCAATTCGGCTTTGTTAAGGGCAGATCTTGCCTCTTGAACCTGGTCGACTTCTTTGAAACAGTCATCAAGGCCACAGATGAAGGGAAGGTAGTCCACACAGCCTACCTGGACCTCGCAAAAGCCTTCGACACAATACTCCACTCGGGCATCATAAATAAGCTCACCAGCTTTAATATCAACCCCTATGTCACAAGATGGGTTGCAAACTGGCTCAGGGATAGAACCCACATGGTCAGAATTGCAGGTGCCATGTCAGACTCTAAACTAGTTACAAGTGGCATCCCACAAGGCTCAGTCCTGGGACCTCTCTTGTTCGGTATATATTTCTCTTAGGTACAGGCTAACACGGGAGGACTATGGCTGACCAAGTTCGCAAATGACTGCAAACTGAGTGCCATAATCGACTCGCCGACTGATACAAGCATCCTCCAAAAGGGTCTCACAGAGACGGATAACTGGTGCCACAGCCATGGCCTAAAGCTAAATGCCAAAAAGTGCATAGTCATCCTCTTTGGGAAAAACAAAGTGCCCACAAATTACCACAAAGGTGGCAATCAATTAAGTACAGAAGAAGTAATTAGGGATTTGGGGATCCAAGTAGATAGCAATCTCTCCTTTGACAATCACGTTGCCAAAGTGGTTAGAAAGACCTTCTATATAGCCCACCTTATCACAAAAGGGTTCGCATCTAGATCAAGAGAGGTCATTGTGCCCCTCTACTCATCACTCATCAGGCCCATAATTGAATACAATGCCCCATTCAGGATGTACCTTACCAGACACCTGCAGCAACTGGAAAGACCCCAAAAGTACCTCACCAAGAGGATCAAGGGACTCAAACAGATGCCCTACGCAGTTAGGTTAAAGAAACTCCAGCTCTACTCATTTGCTTACCGCCTACTCAGAGGTGATCTGTGCCTGATGTATAAAGCCATGTCCAACCCAGAATAAATGGACATGCTCCACCTCAGGAAATCCAAATCCCTTAGAGCTACAAGCTCCAGGGACTTAAACCTCAGCACATAAATAAATAGGACATGCTGGAGGGACAGATTCATATCCCAGAGGCTCCCCTCACTCTGGAACAAAATCCCAATCCATGTTAGGCAGAGCCCCTCAATGACCCTCTTCAAGAGAAATCTTGACGAGTGGATGGGAGATCGTAGGTTTACCCCTGGGATCTCTTCTGTGTCCCTACTAGACAGAGGCACGGTAAACTAACCTTAAAAGGGCTATCTTCTGTGACCTACTATACAGAGGCACAGTCAACTAATCTAAAAGGGTGGCGAAAGCCAAACACACTCTGGCTAGGCTTATAAATGCCCTAGGGCAGATAGCCTAGTATCAACCTATGAATCTATGAAAAACTAGTTATTTTATATGCATGCACTGGAAACAACAACTGATAAGGCTTCATTTTTTTTTTATGAACAAAAAATATCTTTTTTGAATTATCACTTATGACACAGGAAATATATAAATAAAAACAAACCATACTAAAATATTTTCAGTTGCAAACACTATACATTACATATAATCTTCTATACAGTCATTGTCAATCAAACATCACATAACTTATTCAGTTTCTGCCTTCCGTTAATCCTCATTCCTCCTCCAAAACATTCTGCATGCATTGTTCCCAAAATTCCCATTTTTTTCTATAATTTACTCCTACCCATTTCTCAAAACCCCACTTCCAGTTCTTTTATCTCTGTTACTATATTCATTACTTCTAATATAGTTGGTTTAGACTTTGATTTCCATTTTCTAGTAATTGCTTTTTTGGCAGCCACAAGAATTAAACTCAACAAGGCCTTAATATGTCTAGGCAATTCAAATCATGTATCACAGTTCAAAAAATTATTTAATTAGTGACAATAATTTCCTCACCCATTATTTCTGACAGAGTAGTTTGCAAGGAATTTTTAAAGCCTGCCAACTCATTACATTCCCCAAAAATATGTCCCCAGCTATCTCTTTCTTCCCCATTACACCTCCAATTTTTGCAATGTTCCTGAGGAAGCATTTGTTGGAGTCTGCTTAGGGTATAAAAAAATCCATGCAATTACTTCCAAGCAAAAATCCCAAATCTTCTAGACTCTGTTGCATATTTGGGAGCCATACATATATCCCCCATTGTTTCATTGTAAATTGCTTATCCAATCTCTTTTCCCAATCCATTCTAACCTCAACTGATTGATTCCTGCAGTTATCATGCAATATTTTATATGCTCTATTAATTATCCCTTTTTAACAGCAGTTTCTGTTCTAGATTCAACTACCAGTACTGCATTTCACTTAGGATCCCCTATTCCTTTTTCTTTGCCTTTGCCTACACTCTATCAATCCTCGATAGGGAAAGCAGTCTGTAGCCTGCAGTCTTGATGTATTCTCATCCTCTTCCTATTTTATTCACTTTCCCCATATAATTATTTGCTCCCAAATCCTTGGCTCCTTTGCCAGTATTCTCCAGTAAATTTCAGTCCCCTCTTGTCTATTCTCTGTACTCATAACTGTAGTCATCCCTACTGACAGAATTTCCTTTCGCCATAACTGAGCCTGCTTAGTTTTTAGAATACCTTTTGCTACTTTATGAATATTCTGTATGGGTACTGTCATTCTCCTTAAGGATCTGCTTCCAAAATCCCAGTCTCTTCTTTGTTCTTGAGCTACCCCCCCTTTAACCATCATATCTTTCGGGCTTTGAATTATAGCTTTCTGCTTGTGAGGCTTCATATTTTTGATGTGAATCAGCTTATACTTCAAGGCATCACCCATAAAATTAGAATCATTATATAATTTAGTGTAAAATACATTTACTTTCTCTCTCAATCAATCTCACTAGAGGGTTACTTGGCTCATCTCTAATGGCCTGACAAGCTTGCTGAATTTGGCTGTACAAGGTCATCTGAAGACCTGGACGACATTTCTTGAAAAAAGCTTCTCTCAAAAGCTCAGCAAAGACTACGGAATAGTTAACTAGCTCTGAATACGTCCAAGTCTCACTTATATTCAGATGGTGTGTTGCAGAATTCCAGTATTCACCTGTAGGTATGGTCATCCATTATTGATACTGGACAGCTCATTTTATCCTTCCTTCTCAGAGTATGGCCCTGAACATGTTTTCTACTGGGTATTCATTGACTCATACTTTTATCTACAGGTAAAAGTCTTGTTATCTGCATGTCTTTTATTATGCTCTCTATTATTCAGTTTTACTAGGCCCAGTATTGACCTAAGAGTCAGCTACATCAAAGTCACTATTGGTATTGCTTTGTGTATTGATGTTTTAGTTCTTATATTCTACACTTGTACATACATTAAATAAAACTATTTCCAAAAGTTTGCAACACTTTTTAGCACAAAGGATTAATGCGCCCAGTGTCTCCCCCTTCCTGGACCCAAAAGGCACACTTTTTCCTCCTCCTGAGTGACAGACATGCTCATTAGGCATGGTAAGAGCCCTAGATCCCATTCTTAGCCTACCAGAGACCCTAATTAGCCCATTCATTCCCCTAAGACGCAAGATTTAGGTGTTAGTGAGCAGGTTAGTTTACTGATCCTGCAGACTCCCCTCCTCTCACAAACCTAAATTCCTCCTGTCAACAGCCTGCAAGTACCAGTGCTGCTGCTTGCATTACTAAGCATGTACACTACCAAAGACACCAATTGTCTGCCTATGCCACATGCATGCTACCAAACACCAACACAATGCCTATGCTGTGGCTATCACACACATCAAGCCTCTGCCCTTGCCGCATACATGCTGCCATACACATATATCCTCTGCTTATGCATGCTACCATAAACAGCAGCTCATCGCCTATGCCATCTGCATGTTACCACAGATGCCAAACCTCTGCCTATGCCACATGCATGCTGCTATACCCATCAACCCTTTGCCTATACCTCATGCATGCTAATACAGACAGCAACCCTCGGCCTATACCGCATGCATGCTCCCACATACAGCAACAAGATGCCTATGCTGTCTGCATGATACCACATATGCCCACCCTCTGCCTATCCCATGGCTACCACATCAACCTTCTACCTATACCGCATGCATGCTGCTATACACACCAACCTTCTGTCTATGCCACATGCATGCTACCATAAGACCTCTGCCTATGCCACATGCAAGCAACCACACACACCAACCCTCTGCCTATGTCGCAGGCATGCTACCACTAACCCTCTGCCTATGCCACATACATAATACCTCACACACCAACACTCTGCCTATGCCACAAACATATTACCACACCAACCAACCCACTGCCTATGCCACAAACATGCTACCACACCAACCAACCCTCTACCTATGCCACATACATGCTACCACACACACCAACACTCTATGCCGCATGCAAGCTACCACACACACCAACCCTCTGCCTATACCACATACATGCTACCACAAACCCTCTGCCTATGCCACATACATGCTACAAACCACACACACCATCCCTCTGTCTATGCCACATACATGCTACCACACCAACCAACCCTCTGCCTATGCCATATGCATGCTACAGCCAACCCTCTGCCTATGCCACATACATGCTACCACACACACCATCCCTCTGTCCATGCCGCATACATGCTACCACATACACCAACCCTCTGCCTATGCCGCATACATGCTACCACACACACACACACCAACCCTCTGCCTATGCCACATACATGCTGCCACACACACCAACCCTCTGGTTATGCCCCATACATGCTACCACACACACCAACCCTCTGCCTATGTCGCACAATACTGTGAAGCATACACTCCCCAAGGTGGTTACCCTGGTTAGCAAATCTACTCTTCTGTAGATACTGCCAGTGTAGTACTGCAGATCATCTTCACAGCAATGGCTGCTCATTCTCATCCTCTCCCTCTCAGGGCCTCCAGCTCCCATGCATCTAATCAAGCACGGGTCACCTGCAGTCAGGGCTTTATCAGTCTACATGGGAGTCAGGTGACTTGGAAGCATTTCGTGACTATTTTACCCTGAAAATTGCCTTGAGCATCTCCTGGTGTGTTACTGCGCGCAATTTATGAGTTTGTAAATAGATCTGTATCGGCCCTAATGAGATTACATATGCTGTTCCTGAATTCCTTGCTACCAAATGGTATTATTTTCACAAAGGGACAAATTTTGTTGATCATCTTCAAAAATCATTTTCAGTCTTCAATGAGCTTCTCTTCAAACCCATTCTGTAGAACCACTGTCAGCCTTGTTAGAGACTTAAAGACAGTATCCATTTAGCCCTGGAGCCAACCTCTGATGCAATAATAGGTTTAAATTTAATATACCTAGTTTCCATTTTGTCTAATGGGTTATGTCCATTGCTCACGATTCCACAAAAAAACTTAGTGTCAAAAAACTCAATTTTATTTAACTATTTTGCAATACACAGCCTTTATGCCATTTTACAGTTATCATCACACATCATACTTGTAGAGAAATGTGTTTAAGTGCTTCTTAATGAATTTTTTTCTGCCTGTTATTTTGATGCTGTGCCCAACAGCCAGAAAAGAATACCAATCTAGTTCAAATTTCCATATCAATAAACATTCCTTGCCAAAAAACACACATCCAGAACTTTTATACCTCAGTATTTTTATCCCCAACTCTATTCCCTAGCCTCCATCCTGTGACCGCTCAGACTGCCCACATTCCACCATTATCCTGATTACCATTAAGGACCACACAGAGATGGGGGATGGGAATTTGGTAATTATCCTATAGAGTTAAGGTTTTTTCCTAATGTTTTCACACATACTTCCACATGGCACTGCCAGAAGAACACCCTCCCAAAATACAGCTCACACACACACAAATCTCCAGCTACTCTACACAGTTGACAGGCCAAGTGCCTGGCCTTGGCTAGCTGCATTTTTGTTGCACTGCTATCCCCACTCCTGCAGATTTAAGTATCACAACAGGATTGCAGAGTTGGTTTTGACTAGTCATTCCCACCATCTGGGACAGCGCCTCCAGTGTTTAAGTCTGCCGGTTGAGTTTGGAACACTGCAGTCGCAATCAGGGCACCCATTCTCTACGCCATGGAATGAACATATACATTCAATACATTCAACATTCATATTTTCATTTAATTTGTCAATGGCACTTTGAGAATACCTTTATGGTCTAAATTCTCACCAGTTAATGTTTTGAATGGTAGCTTTGTTTTTGTTAAGTGCACCTGTGAAACAATTGACTGTAACTGGTAAACAAAATGAGACATTGCCACCTTCAGAATTATCCCTGCATTCATATGATTTTTTACGGTTAAATATTTTATATGCTCCATATCTCTTGACCTTCAAACTCAGTAGCACTTAGAGGCTCTAAAGGACATATACTAACTATCAGGCTAATGCACACACATCAGCTGTTTTTCTATATACATTGCTTTCATTTTACATTTACTGTTTGTCAGTTTATGTATTTATTCAATGTGACCTTTGTCATGGCATTCCTTAGAGTTGTTTGTCTTTTGGCTTTTTCCCGGTAATGGGTCGCCACAGCGGAACTCCGGTCCTCTAAGGATTGGCAGTAGATTTTTTACGAAACGCTGAGGTGCCAGCTCGACGCCCAACCTTCAACGAAGGCACGTCCATTTACGCACGCATGTCTTTCGAACGCTACCCAACCGCGGGGAGGACATGCAGACTCCACACAGAAGGCACTCCCAAGCCAAGCTGAGAATCGAACGGGAGAACCTCTTGCTGTGAGGTAACAACGCTACCGCTGTACCATCCTTAGAGTACATTTCTTTAATTCAAAAGTCATGTGGAAAAACATTATTGCAATGAAAATATATTAGCCTGTGGTTTATCAGTCATTTTAATGATGTTCCATGCAAATGAATTTTGTTGCAGCTCCACAGAACCTTTCAAAGCTGCTCTCAAAACTATCATAATCCACAGGCATCTAAGGCCAGATCTGCTTTGGACATCAATCGTTTGTACATTTTCATCATGCATGTCACACACTACTGGTTAATCTGTCTCTTATGTTTTTGGCAGTAAACAGTTGTGGTTCCCAGTGCAGTTCCCTGATTTGGCATACCCTCCTCAGCTCTAAGTAAATAGTCTTTTCAGATGAGTTAAAGAGAAAAAAAAAACTCTCAGGAGCTAAGCAGCAAACAGTGAAAACAAAAAATGTCAAAATAATTCTAGCAAGCTATTGGCTACAAATTTATTTATTTATTTTTGGCTTTTGTCTAGCATGTCTGTATGTCTGGGTTTAGTCAGAAACCCCCCTTTTCGGCAGAGTCCCAGGGAGAAAACTTCTAACATATTACAACTGTTTTTAAACAGACATTCACTAATATGCATGAACAGACATTAAATAACATACGCTAATAATTATGCATACATTTTCTAATCAAATTACATTTTGTATGAAATAAAGGCAACTACTACAATAGAAAACATACTTGTGCATTAGCAAGTGTTGAACACAGACCATTTAATATTAGTGGGGTTGTCAGACAGATAATATATCAGGTGACTGGTGTTTAAAAATTCACGGAAGTGGAGGTGAGGGAAGCAAATAGGTAGGGCAGAAATTGTTACTACTGTAGTTAGGGGTGTGGTGTAAAACAGGTTCAGAGACAATTATATATGGTTACCATAAGTTTTACCTCAGAAATATAGAGGTGGGGTGAGCAGTGTCACATAAACAAAGTATATAGCTGGAGATGCTAGGAAAACTATTGAGGTATCAGTAAAGACTGGTTGTGGGACATAAGATTATGAATGAAGAGAAATGGTTTGACAATATGGCAAGCTGAAGGTATCAGTGGCACTTATCCTGAAGATGTACAGGGGCAGACAGATGAAGTTTTAGTTATGTTTTTAAATGAGCTTGATTTCTAACGTGACGTGTTTGTCTCACTACAGCCTTAGTGGTACGTCTCATCTTTTTTTCCTGCTATTTAAATGTAGTGAGTCACCTGCAGTATTAGAAGATTTGGTTATAGGGATTAGTGATATTTCTCTAGACTGTAAAGTTCTACAGGGGAGTAGTAATGTAATAAGTCAAAGGCAAGGACATTTTCTGGTTTATAGAGAAGTATTTGTACTGTAGTTACCTGAGAGAGTGAAAGACAGATAAACAGGCCTGCATATCCACGGCCTGACACCACAGTGCAGAGGGATGAAGCCCTGAGTGTAACCCTGATGACTTAAGATCAATTAATAATTTAATTGCTAGAGAAGCAGGAGAGGGTGTGGTGAGCAGCAAATGTTGGTTTTCCCCTCATGAAAAAGAAGGTGGTCCAGCCCACGGCACTGCCGACAGCTAGAGGAAAAGAGATACATGGCATGTGTTGTGTGGGCCAGGAGCATATGTTTGGCTCTCATGGGTAGTGTGTAGGAATGTGCATGTCCACAGAAGAAGGTATAGCAGGTCGTCGCATGTGAGTTTACATGTCAGCTGCCAGGGGAGGGGGTTAAGGCTATAGCAGCAAAAGCTTTAATGGCTGCCTGGACAATGGCTTTCTGTGACTGGCTTTTGACAACTGGAGGAACAAATGGACTGATGGAATACAGGAAGGCTGATGTTTGGCAGGAATCGGGAAGAAAAATAATACAATAAACAAATATACAGCAAAGAATAAACTAATCCCCAAATATGAATAACCTTTCCCTAACATCACTTTCTAACACACTCAAAACCACCCATCTACACATACACTCAAAACATGTGCAGATTCATCAACACGGTTGACTACAGAACACATCACTGAACCCTTCTCAACTCAGCTGACATTTTTCTCATTACATATTAACATTCTCTTTGCCTGTTTTACTCTACCTTTCAGTTACAATAGCTGGCCAGATCATTTACCCTTCATTTACAACAACCAGGCTCCCTTAATCTTCTAAAGCCCCCGTCTGTCCTGGTACTTCTGAAATGCTCTTTGCGAGAATGAGCTCGGCATTCTGGAATTCTGCTGTCAGGCTTAAAAAAACTCCCATCCTTACCTTTCTTTTTGCAAACCCTTCACAACAATTCAGAAATTAAAAGTATATATGAGACCTGGGTTAAATCCATTGTGTGTTCACCACATTTCCTAAAACTGTATCTGTGTTCACCCTTAAGCCGCTCTTTCCTTCCCTTCCATTAACTTTTCTCATTCAGCCTTCTCCCTTCTCATACTTTTTTCTCACTTTTGACTTGTTCTTCCCTTTATCATATATTTCTTATCCCTGTATGTTGTACCTAGTAATAGTTTCTCAGTCCCTGTATACAATTCTACAGCTATATCTAATACATACACATTTCCATAGTAACATAAACATTATAATTACTTTTTATGCATAATTCATAACATCATATTCCTTTGCATATCTTTTCTACTGATAATTGTATACAGTGTGTATTTTCAAAAGGAATTTTTTATCAATGCATAGCCAGGATTTTTGGAACTGTACATCAGTTTCCAGAATGTAGTCCCATCACCTCCACCCACCAATAAAAAATAAAATAAAATAAAATATCCATAAACCATGACAAATAATGCAATTTTTTTTAAATTCCAGAATACCAGCTCAAAATAAATTATTTTTCAAAAAAGTATGCATGGCATTTACCTGGCTGCACCTATGTTCTGCATAACTGTATGTATTAAGATGTGAGCTCTGTAATTTTCTTTATGTACATTTCATTATACAGCTGTTCCTTTGTATAGGTCTTGAAATGTTAAGTCTGTATAATTCTCTATATTCAAATGTCAGATCTGTGTCATTTTTCTTTAGCTGTCTCCAGCAAGGTCATGGTGCAAGAGACCCCCAAGAAACATCCAGTCTGCAAAGTTAAACATAAATACATAAACTAGCAACCCCATTTCTTTTTTCTAGGCTAGATTTGGTGGTATATAGCATGCAGGCATAACTTCAGAATACATGGCTAGACTTTATGTTTATCTATAACTATACATTTATCTGCATCTTTGCACACAAGACCCATCAGTGATTTACTAATGTCCCTTAACTAGCCTTCCCTTAACTGTCACAAATTATGCATAGCGGTTTCCGCATCACATGCTCACAACTTTGTCTCATTATTTCACTAAGTGGTATACACCATCTAGAAATCTGAGATCAACCAATACCACTTCATAAAACAACTATTCATTTATTTGTTTGTTTGTCTTCTACCAAAGTTAGGCGTTCTAGCATTTAAACTACTTTTAAGTAAACTGTTCTCCCACTTTACTTTTTTTTTTTTTTAATTTTTTTCTTTAAGTGTTTGCCTCCATGTCTGTTAAAACTCACCCTAACAGTCATGATCTCATTTGTTCCAAGTACTGGGTAACCCCCACACAGAAGTCAGAGATGACCAGAGGGGCTCTCATACAGGCAGCCATGTATGTGGATTATGTCCTCGACAGAATCTGAGCAGTGAGGATACACCCAGGCCCTAATCTTGACCCTGGTAGCTGACTTGAGCACCCATATCACTGTACAGCTTTCTGCACCCAAACTGTGCATGTGTATGCTTCCACCAACACACTATGGTGGACTAACATCAGTAGCTTGAGATGCCTAAGCCCATAACCCTGGTCGTGGGCATTTTCAATGTCTTGCAAGCCTCTGTGTTGCTGGTAATGACTGGCTGACCAAATCCACCTCTCACTTCTCCCATGATGGGCAAACCATTGTTAGCCACTGTTTCATCATTTCCTGCCAAGCTGTACCAGCATGCCAGCTGCTGTTCAAACTCAGGTTATCAGGGATGTAGTAGGAGTTTATCCATCTATGCCACACAGCTGAAGTAATCTTACTTTACTATTTAAATGCTCATGTAAAAGAAATACTACAGTACAAAGCTTTTGCATCATTTTCACTGTTTACATTATATTCATAATCTAATTCTATCCCTACTTCACAGTAACCTTTATGTAACAGTAATGTCTGTTTTTCTGCGGTCTTTCCTCTCAAATATATTGCTTGAAAACTTTCTGCCTAATAGCTAATAAATGTACACTTCCTGTTTTTCCATTAATGCATGTTAATTTGTTTTGTATGCGGTTTTGTTTTATACTGCCATGGTATAAACTTGTCTGTTTATATGCAAAAACAGAGCTACAAGTTACATCATTAGATGTGCAACCACCTTCTATTAATAACACTGAAATCCTGATTTCTAAACTCCAGATCAACACCTGTAAATCCATCTATATCATATGCTCCTGCCTCCCTCCTGGTAACAACATAAACACCCTTGAAAATATCCTTTCCTGGCTCTCAACTAACTTCCCACAAGAAACCATAGTGCTGGGTGACTTTAATATTGACAGGAACACCTGCATTTCAGCCAGCCATACTACCCATATAAACCTTTATGTTTTTTCCCAAACTATTACCTCCCCCACCAGGATCCATAAACCTAACAATAAAGAAACCACTTTAGACTGGATACTAATAAATAGTCACCCCCTTTTGTATAGAGCAGGTACCCTTCCTGATGACATCAGTGACCACTCGATGACCTATATAATCAGGCAAAAGATCAATACTCACAAGCCATCCATATATAGAACTATTCGATCCAACAAAGATTTTAACCCTGTAAACTTCCAAACTGAACTTAAAGCATGTGATTGGTCACCCCTAAAACACCTCCAATTAGACGAAGCAGTGTCATACTTTAATACCAAATTCTTAGAAATCCTGGATTACCATGCCCCTACCCGCTCAATCAGAAATAGGACTAAAACTGCTCCATGGCTTACAAAAGAGACAAGGCATAAAATTCTACTAAGAAATAAAATCTGGGCCAAATGGCGAACAAAAAAAAAAACAGCAGATCAAACATTTAAACAGCTGAGAAATGCTACCAAAAAATCAATACTTCTAGACAAAAAAACTTTTACCATCACAGCCAGCAAACTCACCAACATAAACCTCAAAAGTTCTGGGCAGGTATAAATAGACTCCTACATCCAGGTCAGTCCAAAACACCAACCCCAAAAGGCTCCACCCATGAGAATTCCAAGCATATTGCTATTGCCTTTAATACCTTCTTTACTGAGGCAGTCCAATCTCTAGCTAATTCATTACCTCCTGTTAGCACAAGCCTGTCATCCTCCTTGACTAGTTTACCTCCCTCATTTCATTTACAACCAGTCCCAACATCCCTCATCTGCACTCTTCTTCAAAAACTCAAACCTTGTACCCCCTCAGCTGACCTTCTACCTGCAGAATATCTGCAGATAGTAGCAACAGTGGTAGCCTTTCCTATTTCCATCCTAATAAATAGAACCATTACTGAAGGAACTATCCCATCTATCTGGAAAATCTCCCACGTTATCCCACTACATAAGGGTGACAACTCAACTCAACTGAACTCTCAAACTATCGCCCAATAGCTTTACTCTCTCCTTTAGCAAAACTAATGGAAAAATGTATCCACCAGTAACTACTAGACCACTTACTGCAAAATAATTTACTAGCTGTCAGCATGGCTTTAGGCCTTTCCACAGTACCACCACAGCCCTCTTATCCTTTTCTGACTGCATTAACAAAAATTGTAACAACAATACTCTATCCTCTGCACTCTATCGCCCTATCAAAAGCCTTTGATATGGTTAACCATCAGCTACTTATGAATATACTTAAGTCTCTCTCACTAGATACACAGGCATTACGATGGTTTAAATCATACCTAGAAAACAGGCAACAGGCCGTGCTTTGGGAGAATAATCTATCCTCACACCTTCCTATTACCCTATGTGTCCCTCAAGGCTCAAACTTGGGCCCTCTCCTTTTCTCAATTTTTATCAATGATCTAAATGTAATAATTCCTCAAACTACATGTATACAATATGCTTACGACTCCACACTAATATGCTCCGCCACCTCTGCACCTGAACTCCAGTACCTTATCCAAAAAGTGCTTAACATAGTAGAAAACTGGTTCTTACAGCACAGCCTCCTCCTGAACTCCAAAAAGACAAAACTACTGCTTTTCACTCCCACACAAAAGTCCTCCCCAACAGACTTCACAGTTTTATCCAATAATGGCACTGTCATATCTCCCGACCCAACCACCAAGCTCTTAGGTGTAATAATAGACCATAACCTTAATTTTGACACACAAATTAACACAACAATAAAATCGGTTAACAGAAAACTAGGCTCCCTCTACAGGATTAAACCCTTCCTTACTCCAACAGCTAGAACAACTATTGCCCATACCCATCTAATCTCTACCCTCCTCTATGCCTCTCCCATTTATACCAATCTATCAAAAAACAAGCTCAACAAACTGGCTACCTCCTACAATAACATTGCCAGATTTGCTACTGGTTCCTCATTTAGAACTCACCACTGTCAAAACCTAAAGCAACTAGGATGGCTGGAACTACATAATCAGCTTCAGTTTCACCAACTTATTATTGCCCACAAGATCCTTTATCATCCCAATAATACTCCAATACTTACTAGCCTTTTAACCCCTTATAATAATCTGACAAACCTTCGCTCAGCAAATAAAGTACTAGTATTTACACTTAAATCCAAAAATAAGGCTGGGGATTCACTGTTCTCCAACACCGTGGGTAAAACCTGGAATCTGCTTCCCAGGGAACTCTCATCTCTTTCTTCAGTGCAACTCTTCAAAAAGCAGCTTAGACAATACCTTAAAAAAAACACTGGCTATGCCCATTTAGTAACCCAGACTAATAATCCCCTCCAACTATGTCTAAAGTCTACCTGTCTAACCATTTACAATTTGTATTCTAACTCTTTCATTAGCCTTAGAGAGTAGATCCAGTTAAGCTAACTAATGTCTTTAAAAACTTACTCTTATGTAGGAACCACTACAGAGTATGAACATGTATAGTAAATATTTTTAGTGTATGAACATGTTTTTACCTATAGTGTGCTTTTCTTTCTCTTTCTTTTTATTATATGCTACTTTAAAAGTTGCTATGCTACTATATAACAATTGTATTCTACACTATAAAATAGTACTGTACCTGAAGTTGCTATTATTTTTTTGTTTATGTGGAGTTTATCTCCCCGGCCCTCTACTGAAAATGGACATATATCCAGTTGGACTAGCCCGGTCAACAAATGTAAAATAAAATGTAAAATAAAAATAAATAAAATAAATGATGTTTTATGTATAGGTGTTCTTCCAGGCTTCCACTGAAAATGGGCAGAAATAAATAAAAGCTCCTAGTACAGAGTGATGCATTTAATTCTGTTACCTCCACAAGAAAATCAGCGTAACAGTTGGTTGCATACATGATTCCCCTTGACAGAACTTATATTATGTTTACAGCAGAACAGACTTCCCCACGTCAATCAGTGGCCTTGGCTGCTGCTGGGTTGGACAATATGAGGTTAAGATGATAGGCAATAGTACCTTATCGTGTGAAGCTACCATTCATAAAGAGCTGGATTAAAGTCAGAGAAGGTTTAGCTAAAAAATGTATCAGTCCAGTCTAAGAAAGTACACTGAGCTGCATTCCGGATAAATACAAGAGTGTCAGTGTGTCTTCTGTTGTAGCAGCTCCTTGAAGATATGCTGCTATGACAGCAAAAGTGATGCAAATTCTGCTCCAAGTATCTCAAAGGGGGAGTCTACAACAGTTTGTGTGTATAAGTTTGAAGAAAACATTTATAAATTTTAATGAAGCTGAAACATAAGGTGTACAAAACTGTGGTCTGATCAGTGCTACTGTATGGTCCAGAAACCCGGAAAGTAAAGGTACAACAGTTAAGGAAGCAAGAGGTGATGGAGATGAAGTGCCTTTGATGGTTGACATGTGGGACAGGCGAAGAAACGAGGACATCCGTCCAGAAGCCAAAGCAGCTCCAATTGTAGAGACGGTCAAAGAGAAAAATGTATGGAGGTTTGGGCACATGTACAGAAAAGCAAAAGACAATCTGATGAAGATGATTTGGGACAGACAGGAAGAAGACATGACAAAATGATGGCGTCCAGGAAAAGACATGGATGGATTGTGTGAGAGAAGACCTGCAACAGTCAGGCATTACTGATGAAGATAGGAGGGTGGCACTATTTTCAAGAAAGATTGTGACAGTTGATGTGACACCATGACAACTCAAGTGGGATATTCCTAGTACAGAGTGAAAAGTTAAAAGACACAGAGCAAAGTGCAAGCACTGTAAGAAAAAAGTTTTTTTGCCAGCTCTGCTGGTGTACAGAGACAAAGCCCAGTCTACAGCTCAGGCAACCCAAATTTATTAGTGGCTTAGGTAACTGTTAAAGCTGATGTGGGAAAGACTGGTGAGCCTATCCTGGGAGGGAGGGGGGCAGAGGGGCAAACAGAGGCTATCCAATGCTACAATCTCCAGAAGAGATGGTGATGCACAGTTAACCCTTGGGCAGATGTTCATTCACCAAACAGTGAACAGGGAAGTGTGCACATGTATGGATGAGGGCAAAGTGGCTCCTGTGATGAGAATAGGGGAGGGGGGCTAAGTGGCTCTTGGGTGACAGAGGTCATTAATCCCCTAACAAGTAAAGTGGTTAGGGCCCATACCACTTGCCTTCATTGCCAAGATGCTGGCAAAGGCACAAAACATCCTCATAACTGACTAAATAATGGCTCTCCCCATGCTGGAGATACTCAATGTAAGGGAATAGATGGGTTCACATCCATCAGGAGAAATGTGATGGTCAGCGGGCATGGAAGCAAACTGTACCTAGAAAAAAACAGAAAAACAAACAATGTCTTTAAGAAAGAATGATACAGAGGACTGGAGAAGATATTACTGTTTTTGATTTTGAACAGAAATTTGTACACTAACTTGGGGAAATAGCATCACTTTAAACAGTTGGGTACGGAAGTAGCATAGATGAGCAATGGAAGAATAAGGTTTTGTGACAGAGAATCTGTGATTAGTAAAGAAAACAAAGCAGTTCCTTACCCTGTACAGACTTCCTATGAACTGACCACATTTACAACTGTCAAAGAATTATATTCCTCTAAGGAAAATGCACACTGCCCAGTATTAGGTGAGCATTTTGTTTTGTAGTAGTAGTAGCAGTTATTACTATAGGCTATCTGTCACTAATGTTTATGAGAATGAATATGGTGTGTAGGTGATAAGACAGTATAAACTGCAGAAAATTACAGAACTAGTTTTGCTTGCATTTAATAGAAGGTGTGAGTAATGAAGTCAGCATTCAAAGATGGATAAAACAACTTACATTTCTTTTGCGCTTTTAATGAGATTCAAGCACACACAACATGATTGTTTTATCACCATCTTGGACTGATAGAATGTCCCAACAATTCTCAGGTAGTGAATTTGCACAGACACAGAAAGAAGTGGCTCAGGAACTATGCTTTGGGTACTCCTTTGTTGCCCTTGAACTCTGGAATGTACTGCGATCCCCACCTGACTCATATTCTGTCTGTTGGATAGCTCTGACTCCATCTTAGAGTACTGCAATGAACAACTACCACTGATAGCTTGTCCAAAAGCCTTGCATTGACTGATAGTGTCAAGTGTGTTACACAGATTTAGGAACAGCCACAATACCACACATCCATTCTTTAATGCATTCCTTGCATAATCAATAAAGGCAAACCGAAGAAAAAAAAAACGTCCTAAAGGCATTCTGAGACTTCTTTAATAAATTACTGGGTTTAAACACAACTTGTCTGGTGTTGGTTGGCTGCTCTGTCCAGGCCTTTTTGGCGGAACAGCATCTAGCCATTCACAGCTGCAGCCCCTGGCTTTAGACAGGCACATTCTTACCAAAATTATACCCACTTCCATCACACAGACGTAGTTTTCAGCTGTCATGTTGTGACTCTCAGTGCTAACATGAATGATCAAGACCCTTCATTTCCACCTGTTCAAAATAATTACAGAACTATTTATTTTTATTGGTAGCATTTGGGAAGAGACAGGGTATACTACTTAGCAGGATGGAGCAAATTTAACTACACTTTTGGGGCACATCAAGTTTTACTCAAAAATAACCCTTCTTTTGTTCTTTAAAAGATTGCTTGCAGGTATTACTGAGTCTCCTGCAAAGGCAGAAACATGTCTGAGATTTGCCTGAAAAGTGTTCTGCCCATGCTTTATCTGCATCAATCTTTAATAATTTTAATTTTTATAATATTCACACCGGAGCAACATTTTTTACTCCAAAATCTTTTCCTGGGGCTAGTTATCTAACATAAAAATATTCACAATAAAAATATTCACAATGTGGTTGAGTATATCACTCAGACACGGGACACAACGCAAAACGTGCCAATTAATATTTACAATAATTTGTCTTTATCCTTCATTAATAACATGTTTGGCTTTATTGGTCTGAATGTAACCATAAAGACTTAAAAAGTACAAAAAAAAGTTATGGACATTCAGAAGCCAAGTAGCTGAAGTACTTGATGTTCTTAAGGGGTCATTTGCATATATATCACTGGTCTCCATTACAGAAGGTTTAAGGGATCATGCAGTGAAAATTCTAGCTTGGCTGGGTTTTTATTGCAGTTTTTAATTAAAAGAAAGTGAATATTTTTGGTTCTTCTAAAACTGTACCATTTACTGTGTAAAACTTACCCCCCCCCCCCCCAAGTTGTTAAAATGTGAAACTTGGTTAAATTACACACTGCCTTTCAACATTTAGATAGGTAATAATAATTACATCTTGGTAAGTCCAATGGACACAAAGTTGTTTCTAAGAGGCAACCTGGTACTAATGTTTGACTTCTGATTATGTGACTTACTCAGAATCGGACAATGAGCAACTGGAGAATGTAGGAATCAAACTGTAAACTGATGTATGGTCTAGGTCAAACAGCACATAGTCTTAAACCTCTGTGCCAACCGGTATACTTGACAACAGGTCTGCTCAAGACATACATAATAATTTTTTTTTAATTTATGCGTTTAATTTAATTTATAGTTGTGCATTTGTAAGATGCCCTACAGATTTCTGCTCTTCTTACACTTAGGTTCATAGGTAACTATTAGACTAGATGCCCTTGTGGGACATTTTAAGCCTACTCAATTTTCCTCAAAAGTGAGAAACAAACCTTGTGCTTTGTGTCTGTGAGACAGACACCGTAATCATTATGCCAAGCCACCCACGCTTTGAACTTCCACTGAATGTAATGTAAGTGAAGTAAGCTTCTGACAGAGAGCTATATGGTCTGAAAGCACAAGCACCCATCTTCTTTTTTAATGTCTAAATTGGTTAAGTAAAAGTTGTCAAGCAACCTTTCCTGAAGGCAGAGTGTTTTCATTCCTGAAAAGCAGTTTGCTGTAACTGTCACATTAAAATAGTTTTAACCAGATGCTAAACACTTGTAACCCAGACTGTTGCTGTACCTTCTTACACTTAAATATAGTGAAAAAATACACAAAACCATGGTGCTGACAGCCTCTTTACTGGACTGCAACATGCAAATTTAAAACTCATTGCAAATGGTTAAGCTGACAATTAGAAGAAATAACAGGTACCTGCAAAGACAGGCCAAGATTTCCCCAAATGCAGCGGGTGTAAGCCTGTACACCTGGAATATACTTTAACATACCTACTGTGTGCTGTCCCAACAACAAAAAAAAAGAAATAGAACAAAAACTCCTGATTCGCACAAAGTAAGCAAAATGTCACTAAGTCAACAAATGCCAAAAGCTTTTTACAAATTAAACACGGAAATACTTACAATCATAATCTGCAGCAGTGAAGTTCCTCTGAAACTGACCTGTGACTAGCATGTCTGAGGTCCGTAGCATGTACAGCATGCCCCTGCTGCGTCATACTATTGTCTCCCTGCAAGCAGCACCAGGATCAGCATCCAATTAACCTCCCTACACAGCAAGAAGGCTGCTCTGTACTTAACTACCTTAAAACAAAGAAAAACTCAGGGGCGAGGGGCTGAGGTAGGTGGGTGGGCTTCTTCCTCCTCCAAACACAGCTCTACTCACAAGCTTTGCAGTTCAAACTAAGCCTGTAAGCTATATAAATGACTGCCCATTTCAATAAGCAAGACACAAGTCAGCAATGAAGAAATTACAGCACTGTGTGTATACAATTGCTTTTCTTCTAAATTGATTCCAACTCACATGGCAGTGATGTACTTCCTAAATGATTCTGTTTAGAGTCAACCCTCTGAAAATGTGCCTTTAGACTACGAGAGCATGTATGCATCAATCACACAGTGATTCATCAAGTTGGTTATGGACCCCCATAGAGCAGCGGCACAACTTGGAAATTTATCTCTTGCTGTTTGTACAAACATGAAAAAGCTAATGAATCAGCTGAATTCCTTAAAAAGATCTAATCTTTGAAGGCAGAATTCTTATACATTTTCAACCTTTAGTTTCACAGAGGTGCAATGCAGCAACAGTAGAAATTGATTTAGTGGAATTGGAATGCTTCTATTAGGGAGAGTGCCAAGTTCTTAGAGTCCCTCCCATAAATGAATCAATAATTTATACAAATCATGAAGCTTTTTCAGATTGGCTGTACACTGACCAAAGCTAAAGATATGATGGAAGATGTTGATGTATAAGCTGTAAAATTTAATCATGGCTCAGTTAAACTGTAGCAGGCAAAAATCCAGCTCCATAAACACTCTGCAAGAATGATGCACACTGAAGTTCTACTATTACTATAACATTTTCACTAACACTTGCTTTAAGTGCTCAATAACATTGGGAATACTGTTTAATTGCAATTTATTTACTGACATGTCTAACTGTTTAGAGTACATGTAGAGTGGTATTTTAAAAATGTAGGTTTAAAATCTGCAACAGTAGAAGTTATTCTGAAAAAAGCACAATTACAGCTACGCCGCATCTGCAGATTCACTTCATATTGCCAAGGGTGTGGTCCCTATTTCCTGTATCTGTGTCACTTAATTCACCTATCTGGATCCAGCAGGCTGCTGTCCTGTCATCAACATCTGTTGCAATGCTGAACCACATACGATCGCCAGCTGACGACTTTGGCACTGAATAAGTAACTGTCTTCAAATTTCTACAGGGCTGTTGTGCTACTTTACTGTTTCTACGTGAGCCAAAGACATAATCCAGCTTTCTCTGCAAAAATATCTTCCGAGTCCTGGTGTCAGTGATGTCTACATATTCTGCCAATGTGACTGTCAGCTGCAGCATCCAGACTCTCCCCTGACTTCAAGAAGCATCTCCATATTCAAGGCAAGCCTATTCATTTTTACTTTTATTAAAAGAGTTATCTGCTCTCCCATCATGTTGCTAAGAAATGGCAGAGGCACTTCTTTTGGGAAATGAGTGCTGAGTCTGTGACAGCACAAAGCCCATGTGCAGCAGATACTAGGAAGAGCAGAGGCACTTCTTTGGGGTGGTGAGAGGTGGGCTATGCCAGTGTCAGACACCTGTGCAAAAGGTAGCACTGAACAGTCTTCCTCCTCCAACTTGCACCTTCAGATTCCTAAAGTTGGATGTATGAACCATTTACACCCTAACTGTTACCCCTTTAGATGCTCTTAGTGTGTTTATAACAGCAGCACTGGGCACAGCCTCCACATTGGTTTGGTCTTCCAGTGTGTCTGTGTCAGAAGTGTCTCAAGTTGTACTCAGGACAGCAGTAATACCACCAGGAGCATTAATCCTAAGTGATACTTTCTCATTAGCCCAGAATGACAAAGCATTGACTCCAGATGTTCATAGGTTCATATGTTGATACTAGGCTATCGGCCCTAGGGCCTATACAAGCCTAGCCATAACAATTCCCTGGCTATTTCTTCCCACAGTATTTACTTCCCTGGACCCCTGTCTAGCAGGGTGACTGACGTGATCCCCGGGGTGAATTTCCTATCTCCCATCCAATCATCAAAGTTCCTTTTGAAGAGGGCCAAAGAGGCGCTCTGCTTGACATGTATGGGCAGTCTACTCCAGAGTCTGGGGAGTCTCTGGGTCAGGAACCTATCCCTCCAGCATGTTTTGATCATTGTGATGACAAGGTTTAGATCCCTGCAGCATGTGTCTCTGAGGGATTGGGATTTATTTAGGTGTTGCATGTCCAACAGCTCTGGGTTTGACATGGCCTTGTATGTTAAGCAGAGATCACCTCTGAGTAGAAGATATGTGACAGAGTATAAGTGGAGTTTTTTTAGATGGTCAGCATAGGGCATCTGCTTTAGGCATGTGATTCTTTTAGTGAGGTATTTCTGCGGCCTTTCCAGTTGTTGCAGATGTCTTGAGAGGTACATACCAAATGGGGCATTGTATTCTATAATGGGTCTAATAAGGGATGAGTACAGTGGGACAATGACTTCCTTTTTTCTGGATGAAAAGCCCTTAATGATGAGGTGTGCTGCATAGAAGGATTTCCTGACTGTTGTGGTGATGTGGTTATCGAAGGTGAGACCACAGTCCACCTGTGTCCCAAAGTCTCTTATCACACTTTCGGTGTTTAGTGTACTGCAACCTATGTGGTAATTCACGGGTACATGTTTTTTCCCCAAAGGGGATAAAAATACATTTCTTGGCATTGAGCTTGAGCCCATGGCTCTGGCACCAAGCATCTGTTTCTGTAAGGCCCTTTTGTAGAATATCCACATCATTTGGGGATTCAATAATGGCTCCCAGTTTGCAGTCATCTGCGAACTTTGTTAGCCAGAGTCCCTTAGTGTTGGCCTGTACTTCAGAGAAGTAGATGCCAAACAAGAGTGGTCCCAGGACTGAACCTTGAGGTACTCCACTTGTCTGGAGCTGGATTTGGAGTCGGCTACTTTTACAGTGTGGGTTCTGTCAGTAAGCCAGTCGGCAACCCATCAAGTGACGTAGGAATTAATGCCCAGTTTAGCAAGTTTATCTATGATTCCATTGTGGGGGATGGTGTCGAAGGCCTTGCCGAGGTCCAGATAGACTGTGTGGACCACTTTACCCATGTCCACGGCTCTGGAGACTGATTCGAAGAAGTCAATCAGGTTCAGGAGACAAGATCGGCCCTTCATGAACCCAAACTGCGTGGGGTCCAGTGTTTGAAGGTTGCTAATGTCTTTGTTTATAAGTTCCATGATAATACGTTCCATGGCCTTGCAGATCAGACACGTGGAGTGGGATAACTGTAGCTGTGCGCCATTCAGTGGGCATGAAGCCTGACGTGAGGCTATGATTAAGCATGACACCTAGGTGAGGTGCCAGTTCATTTTGTAGTTCATGTAGTACACTACCTGGGATGTCGTCTGGTCCCATGGATGCTGTATTCTTACCCTGTCACCCATCCTCATATCACAACACTCTGTGTATGAATCTTACACCTGTATAATTTAAAAGGAGAAAACTGATAAAATGGTGGCCTTCCTAGCTACATCCCATCTCTGAACAATTATAATTACAAAACTCCACTTTAGTTAAAATGAGAAGAAAGGCATCAGTCTTAAAGTGTGCAGATATCTACAGGCAGTAATATTGTATTATCAAAAGCTAAGAAACAGTACCTCAGGGCCATGGGGACAGCTCAAACAGACTGATTGCAAAGAAGTATTAATGGCAGGCATAACCTTTTATCATAATAAATGTCTAACTAAACTGTATCTGTTATGCAACATTACTGTGCAGAATACTATGGTGAAGAGAATAAGGCAAAACCAGACACAGATGTAGTAAAAAGAAAACATCAACAACTCTTCCCTCTGAATACTAAACATTATGTTTACACGGCAGCAGCTTCATCACAAAGCTGGGGAAAGGATATTCAACCCCATCCATAAACTGAGGTATGCACAATCTATGAATTTTCAAGAAACAACTAATAAAATGCTACAGGCTGTACTGGAAACACTAGTTGTGTGAGAGCACTGCAACAAAACTAAATGTAGGCTCATATCTTAATTGGTTTTCAAGATGTGGGACCTAATATTACTTCTGGAATCCAAATGAAAAAAAATAAACTTGATGGAAAAATGACAGTTACCCCCCCCTCTCATTTTGTAACCTGAATAAATACATATCCGTATTTTAAACATATTCATTAAATTAGACAATTAAACAGATATACATATAGTAACAGAAGAGAAAACAAACCATAGCAACACTTTTCATGCAGTATACATATGTTTTTTACTTAACAATTATCATTCAGTCAGTTTAATTACTCAATTCCTGCCTACCCTTAAGACTCACTCCTCCTGTAATACATTATTCTGTCTGCATTGTTCCCATACATTCCATTTATTTCTATGTAATTTGCCCCTTCCCTTTTCTAAAGATCCTACCTGCAGTTCTTTTATTACCTTTACAATATTCAGTACTTCAGTTATAACTGGTGTAGATTTTGATTTCTGTTTTCTAGTAATTGCTTTTTTTGACATCCAACAGCATTAAACGTATTAAGGACCTATTATGTCTAGGCAATTCAGATCCTATATCCCATCTCAAAAGACTAATTTCTACAGTTACAATTTGCTCCTCCAACATTTCTGGCAAAGGCTCCATAGGGATTATCTGCCAATCATTACATTCCCAAAAAACTTGTTCCCAATTACCTCTCTTTCCCATTACACCTCCAGCATTTGCTATTTACCTGAGGAAAATTTCTCTGACGGCTGTTTGGGGTATAAACGTACTCATGCAAAATCCTACTTTTAATCATCCCTTTCTTAACAGCAGTTTCTGCTCTAACCTCAACTAAAAACTCTAGCAGAGCCTGACTTTGACTTAGCATTCCCTTATCCTTTTTCTCTGCCTATAATTTTGCTACTACAGTATACAGCTGATGAAAAGTAAAATATGTAAAAACTTGAGATGGCTTTAAGGATGTAAATATGTACACATTTGCAAATATGTTCCCCTTATGAACTATTATTATAAAAAATAGAAACATGTCAAATGAACTTTGACAATGGAGAAAGTAAGACCAGAATCAAAGATCTTAGACAAAAATGGCTAAATGGGTACAGCAGCAGAAAAAGGATCTAGATGTTTGCCAGCAGCCCAAAGGGAAAAGTTTGGTTAGATGGTCTCTGAGCAGAGTTCATAAGAGAAACTACTCCTTCAGAAAATTCTGAACCCCTAACTATTCAAGGGACTAAAGAAGCAAAACGGTTGGTTTCAATGAAAGAAGGTTCAGAAGTGTCTTCTTGCTGAAAGGGTGAGACATTAGTGTTTTGAGAAGACAGTGTGATGAGTCTCAGTAAAAGGATGGGACAGAGAAAAGGGAACTAGTTCCATCTGGACCAGAAAAAGGTTACAAAAATCACTTTGGGTTTGAGAAGTTTGACTTTCTAAACGATTCATTATCAGAGAAAAATGGGAAAAAAAACAAAAATGAACCACTCTGATAACTGGTGGACAAGGGCATTTCTGGCTTGACTTCCAATTACGGAACTCAGGAATAAGTAGCTGGGGCAATGCATCCTATATGAGGAAACTGGCAGACGCACTACTCATGAGGCATTAGAGGGCAATGGCTTAGTCTGTCCTCCAGAGAGCAGGCCTTCCCTGGTATGTGCATCTTCATAACCTCATCCTCACAATCCCGCAAAAAAATGAGTAAAACCAAATTCTCCATTGCCTACTATGGTACCAGACCACAGCCATGTTATCTGACTGAATGACAAAACTCCCACTGAAAGAGAGAGTGCCCTAGAAAGCCAGAAGGGACAGAACAATGGTTCTATCCTCTAGAATCTTGATCTTAAGTCCTCTGGGTGGTCTGCCCATTGAATTGTTCTCCCTAAACCACCCTAGGTAAGATGCATCCAAGATAACTGTAACCTTAAATGTCCGCAGTTGAAATGCGTTCCCTGTGAAGAAGACCACATGGGCAGGTGACAGAGACACAGGCAGTTCCTATATTGATGCAGGTGCTCAAGTCACCTCTAGGGGGTAAGGTTAGGGCCATAAAAACACTCTTAGTTGCCAGGATGCCAAAGAGGGCACAAACAATCATCACAACTGCTTGTATGATGGCTTCCCTGAGCAGATCTTGCCCGCATTTGATACAAAGTACATTCCTTGTATGGAACAAATGGGCTGAGCCTGATCAGGGTTGTGGCTTGATGATTACCAGGCATGGAGGTTAAAAGGACCTAGGAAAAACGTTACGAATGCTAGCATACGCCAATGTCACATCTTGCTGCCCTGCTAGCTCCTTTCACCATGCTGTAAGTCACACAGACCATATTATTAGTTAGACAGAGAAAATAATCATCCAGGTTCAGAAAATTTTCTTTTGGCAAACCATCTGGCGACTTTTCAGCCACATCCTGTAAATCAGCAGCCATGTCTCTCAAGAAACACAAAGCATGAATAAGACAGCAGTGCTATATGGATGCACTCTACAAACTTGGGATCATCTGAAGAAAGGGGGAGCGGTTTTTCATCCTAATTGTCCATGTCCTCTAT
The DNA here is from genome assembly GCF_019279795.1 of Protopterus annectens. NCBI lineage: Eukaryota > Metazoa > Chordata > Ceratodontiformes > Protopteridae > Protopterus > Protopterus annectens. The sequence continues at coordinate 1,300,343,488 of NC_056728.1, read as the reverse complement.
ACAGGATCCACAGCTGGTTCCAGGTGCTTAGCCTTAACTGAACACTTTCCTGAGCCTCTTCACTGGACCTTTCGAATCAAAGGATTCCAAAGTTGGGGAAGGAGTTACATAGCCCTTAAGGGGGAAGAAAGGGTGAGGCAAAGGAGTGGGCTTCTAGGCCTTTCAAAGAGCTGCGGATAATTCTGTAGGCTGTCCAGACAGCCCCTTGATAGGCATGAATGCAATGTAAGATTGTGCCTGTTAGACATGTTGCACTGAAGAAGAAATACTTAAACCAAAATCATGGTACAATCATGCTATGATAAATTTGCCAAGTTTGTAGCCCATCCTCAAAACAAGACCCATCACTGTGCTACACTCCAACAACTATACTGGATGGACACTTCCAATCAACTTAACTTTGCCCAACTAAAAACTGTTTAAACTTGTTTAAATACAACTCCACAGTTTTTTAGCAACAAAAACAAAAATGTCATATCACACGAAAACAAAACTGAAGAGCAATAAATTTACAAGCCATACACAAGATCTACACTGCATGTTATCATAACCACAGAGAAATAATAAAATAATAGCCCCAAACAGGCTTCTCAAGTAGCTTTAACCACACAGTACAGAAATGCAACCTCCTAGACAGGAATACAATCTACCCTTAGTTTAGACCCATTAGAAGAACACCCTAGAGTATGTTACTGTTATATAATTAGCTAAGGGTGTGGAGGCCATAGCTATAATGTTTTGTATTTAAAGTTATTAAAATTAAGTTGCTAAAAACATGGACAATTACTTTTTATGTCTCTTTTGCTCATCAAAAAAAAAGTATTTACGTAGATGGAAAAATGACATTTCCACTGTAAACAACTTTTATACCCTTTGTATTCTACTGTAGTACATGGAATGCCACAATTACATTCCTAAAACCAGGAGAAAGAAGGGTGTCTGAATGTGGAAATCAAATCAGCAAGAGAAAGAATCATACTGCTGAACACATCTTCAGGTCTTGGTGAGCACCTTCAGGTGGTAGATCCTGTTTCTACAAACTCTTACCAAGACAACGTTGATATACAGACTGTATTTTTTATAGCTTGAGGAAAAGTAGATCAAAAACTAAAAATAGGTCTGGGTACACAGGTCTCAAGATAAAAAAGTGTCCACTTCGAGTTTCATATACTTGCTGGTGCCTGGACTGGAAAAAAATGGCAGCGTAAAATCAGCAGAACAAGGAAACATTCCTGCTAAAGGGCTCTGCCAGGCACAGGCACAAGCCAAGGGTGCACCACCCCGGTGGTAGAAAGAAGTAGTTCAGAAAAAACAAATTGAGACAATAAATTGGACTGATGAGAATAAGGAAGAGATTATGTACTGAAAAAAAAACACAGAATTTCCAGTCAGAGGATATGTAGTAAGGGTAAGAGAAAAATTAGAGGAAAGAAAAATAGCTGCACAAGAAAAAAACTATTAAAAACCACAGGCCATAATTTAATATTCTTACTATACCAGATCAAAACAAAACATTACCTAGATGAAGAAACACTGGGCTGCCTGGGAAAGGAAGTGGCACAGGAAGTAAGACAAGACAAGGAACAAAAAAAAAAAACAGGTTTTTGAATGGTGTAAAAAAGAAGCATGCACATGGGGAAAAAAGGAATCTGATATGGTGCGATATTTATGCTGAAAAGAAAGACATGCTAAACAAAACAAAAAATGCAGCTCCAAATATGTTTGAAGAGAAACATAGGCAAAGACATTTGGATATGGTAAATTTCACAATCAAATAAATAAGATTACAAAGGAGAAATGTAACTGAAAAAAAAAGGTTGGCAAGGTGAAGAGACATCTGTGAAGTGAAGGATTTAGTGTTGAAAGTCAGAAACAGGCAATATTGCAACACAATGGTCCAATGAGTCCCCAGACTTTGCAGCAGCAGCAGACAAAACAGGATACATCTGAACAAAATGTGCCACAGAGTGATGTTCTGGAATCTTGTGCAGGACTAGCATGAAAGTGTGCTTAGAACTGCATAGCAGAGGAAAGATCCAGAAATAATGAAAACACTGACAGAGGTAATACTGCAGTATGAGGAGCAGCAGAAGGAGCAGGATGCATCCGAACAAGTTATGCCACTGGGTGATGTTCTGGAACCTTCTGTTGGAAACTCACATGAAAGTTTAGTTAGAACTGCACAGTAAGTGAAAGTGCAGGAAACAAGATCAAAGAAGATGGGTTCACTTCAGAATAAAGTGCTTTAAGGGAAGGTCTGCTTGCTTTAATACTGGTGGACAAACATAATAAGACAGCCGAGAGAAATAGATTACTGAAAGTAAATACACCCAAAATGTTAGAAGACTGGTAAAACAGATGAACACAGTAATTTGGACTATTAAAATAAATTAATGTGATATAACAAATAAATAGGCTATACTACTGCTAAACGAACAACAGATAAAGTGTTATCACAAAAACATGCAGTCACAAAGTAGAAGGGTAAAGTAGAATGCCACCATGGAAGCATTGGATAGAAAAAAATATAAGGCAGCTGAGAAATTACAGCACTAGGAGAATACATAAAGGGAACAGATTCTCAAAATAGTTTTAGACATACACAATTGTAAAAGTACCAGACAATACTGAAACAGACTAGGATTTATTTGATTTATCATATACTACTACCAATAACACACTAAAATTATCAGTTCAAGCAATAATACTTAGAGGGTATTCAAATAAATATAAAGGAAAAGTGTAAAAAAGAAATTCATTGATGTCCCCAAAAAAGGTTTCATAGAGAAGTAGGAAACAAAGCAAAAGCAGTAGAAAAACCACTGGAAAAAGAAGAAATATCTTAATATCTGAGCTTTGGCCGGCTAAGATCTACCTGAAATCAACTGGACGTATAAGTGAATTTAAGTACACTTTTATCTGCTCTTTTTCATATACTACTGTATTTAATTTAGTTATTTGTGTTTCTCACTGAATAGTAACTCAACTGAAGTTGTGGCTGTCTCTCTACAGAATGTTGGTGACTTTGAAATTGCCCACCCCTCTTGTAGATTTGTATTTAGATACTCCTTCTGGGCCCATCTCATTTGCTCACTCAACTGAGTGCAGTGAGATCATATTCTGATTTGAGGCACTCCTACTGTGTACAAAGAGAGCATTTGGGAAGGACAACCCCTGTAGCCTCTTAATCCTGCTCTGTTCCCTCCCTCAAAATAAATAAATATTATATATATATATATATATATATATTATTCAGCTGCTTTTACTGTAACTGCCTTATTTGCTGTTCTACGTGCTATCTGTGCAGTCGCTCTTACTCTGCACTTATTACTGCTTGCTAGTAGCCCTCTAATTTACTGCCTTCTGCACTTGTTTTTTAGTCATTTGTTAATTTAATTGTATTTATTTGAACTGTTATTTGCCGAGTGTTGCTACACACTCGGGTGTGCTGTCCTGCACTGCAATTTGAATTGTATTTATTGCTGTTTTAGCTGCTTTTCTGTAAAAAAAAAAAAAAAAAAAATCTAAGCTTGTTTCCTGCCTTTCCTGTAACTTGTCTAGTCCAGGTACAGATTTACTGTATCCAGGACTCTTTGTAAGCTTCTTAGCCCCCCCCCCCACAAGCCTTTCTGTGCCGGAGGGAAGCCTTCTAGCTTATCAGTGGGAGTGGTAAGCATTAGGTAGCCTATCTACCACAAGAGGAGTGTTTCCTGGCCCAGAAATTGTAGTTTATTGACCATATGGACAGTTTGTCCGTCTCTTAAAACTTTCTGGTTTAAAAGACCACATCTGCACTTGTTTCCCATCTTTCCTGTAACTAACCTACTGGGTAGCACTAGAAAGCCTTAAACTTATACAAGCCTCCTAGCTTAGAAGAGAGAGACTTTGGAGTGATTAAGTATCAGTTTTCTGTACTTTCTTGCTGTACTTAACTGTTTTCCTCCTAAACGCAGATTTTCCAGCGTTTATTGTGATCTAAAAGCTTGTTTTTTTCACATATTGTACTTATTTGACTGCCTGCACTTTTAAAAAGTCATTTTTTTGTTTAAATAATTTAACTGTTGTAGACTACACACTAAAGTGCGATAGCCTTTTCTGATCGTTTGTAGTTGTTTAAAGCTGTTTTAAGTGTATTTTTTACTGTTTTTGCCTTATCTTTTCAAAAAAAATTCCTTGTTTCCCGCCTTTCTAAGCTAGTATAGTCCAATTTTCAGCTAGTGCTGAATTCAGGGCTGTGATACTAGTTTCTGAGTTGCCCATATCTTACTTGGATAGAAGGAAGCTTCTCTGTTCACCTGTGAGAGAGGGGAGCTTTGAGCAGCCTATCTGTCCCTGGAGGAGTGGTACCAGCCCAGAAGTTAGTAGTTTATTGGCCATTTTGGGCTAATTTCTATCTCTTTCATTTCCCTACTATAAAAACCGGGTTTGCATGGTTTTGCGCGCCGGGCAGCGCTGGTTAGCTAAGGTTAAATTATTCCTGGCTCCACTAAGTCTCCTCTTCAATTTTTCCCTTGAAACTAGTCTAACTCTCAACCTAAGACTCAAAAAGCATCCTACAGCCCAGCACTTGCTCAGACCTAATAGCAAGCACTAATATACCCTGACACTTGATTGCTCAGCAGGGCAAGGCTCTTTATTCACCCCTCACCAACCAATCGACTAAGCAGCTCACCCTACTATTCAGGCATGACCAAAGGGCAATTTCAGGTATACTCTCCAGTCCAGCTGGTGAACCTGGGTATCCTGAGGCAATGTTACAACTGCCTCATGTACACAGACAACCTTCTCCTCCTACCACAAAACACTAACATATGCGAGAGATGCAATTATACAGCCAAATTGGAGGCTAAGCTGTCTTCACCCAAGACTGGAACAGACAGTCAAGAGGAGAAGGTTAACACTTGCACCACACCTCCAGCCACATATAGACCTACTAAAATAGCACTGGCGAAAAATACACAAAATCATACTCAGAGGCTCTAAATAAAAACCTGCAAAAGCATCAGAGACCTCCAAAGCAGACACCCAAACAACCTGCACCTCCCATCACAAACCAGACAACACATAAAACACAAAATCAGTGTATCGCACAATCACAGCCCTTAAAGCGAAATAACATACCTAACACACTAGTAATAGATTACTCTATAGTCAGGCACACTGACGTCCTACTCACTAGGCTGGACAAGCAGAAGGTTACTGTTAGTTGCCTGTTGGAAGCCAGCATCCGCCACATAACACAAGCACTCAGGTCACTCCAGAACAAGTACAAATATGACTCTGTCATTGTTCATGTTGGTGTGAATGACCGGAGACATACCTCCCTGGACTACATTAAAAGAGACATGGAAGAGCTCTCTGATTATGTAGTCCAGGCTGGTATGACCCTCACCCTGAGTAGCATCCTGCCCTCACCAAGAATGATACCTCAGTATAAAGAAAAAAATTATCAATTTCAACAATTGGCTAAGCTTCTGGTGTCATTCAAAGGGGATCCAGTGTCTATCAGCCTGGGACAACATGCTCGACAAGCAGCATTGCTTCACAAGAGACGGCTTGCACCTATCACTCCCAGGCTTTCGAATACTGGCCAAGGCTCTTGCTGCCCTCATAGTGCCTTTTTTAGGCCAGGCTCAAAATCAAACAGACCTCTGTAAACAGCACAATTAACAAAAAACTGAGGATTATGCTACTAAACACCAGGAGTTTAAATCTCAAAATGCACGCGCTCAAAGCACTCCTCAGTATGGAGAACGTCGACATCTGTGCAGTAACTGAAACCTGGTTCAAGGCTCCAGAGAGCACCCCAGCATTACCGGGCTACAACTCATACAACACATTTCGGCCACAGAACACGGACCGCAACAAAAAGGAGGTAGTGTATCCATATTCATCAAGGATACCTACACCTCCAGGTTAGTGGCGCAGCATGATACCTCTGAGATCATCCATGCGCAACTAACATTGGGCAAATCCGCAATGCAAATTGTGGCCTGCTACAGATCACCCTCCATGACCAAGGACCACCACTCCACCTTTCTGGAGACACTGGAAAACATGAAGGTCCTACCGAACACCCTGATACCCTACCATTAACTGGGAAAACTACTCAAGTACAAACTCCCAGGCCCAGCGCTTCCTGGAATTCATAAACTCAAATGCCCTGGATCAGCTGGTAAACTCCCCTACCAGAGGTGAAAACATATTGGACCTGGTCATCACCAACATGAGCGACAGGTGTTCCACACCGGAGGTCAACCCATCACTGGTTAGATCAGACCATAAACTAATCACTCTGGATGTCCACACCCAACTACCACCCCCAACTAAGGAAACCACAGTAAAAAACTTTTCTAAAGCAAACTTCACCTTACTTAAGACAGAGGTGGTAAGTTTCATAGTTCCGACGCTAAAGGATAATGCTTCCCAAGATGCAGAAACCTTTACAAATGCACTCTATGAGCACCTACAAGGATGCATGGATCGTGCCATCCCTAGCAAAACCAAGACTCACTCCTCTAAGAGAAGGAAACCAGTTTGGTGGACCCCTGCTATAAACAGGTTATACAATAAAATGAGGAAACTAGTTCAGAAAAAAAAGCAAATCTCAAGAAGGAAAGACATCCCTGGTCAGTATCAGTAAGAAACTAAGGTCCCTCATAAAATCATCCAAAGCTAACTTCAAAAGAAAAATAGCCAAGGATTCAATTCAAAAGATAACCACAAAGCCTTATTTAGCTATGTTAAGAATCTAAGTGGCAACTCGCAGATATGCACTGAAAGTACAGTTGTGTACACCTACCATAAATGTAGATGTTCGAGTGTCTTCACTGTTGCAGTCATAACTGTAGGGTGCTCCTGCCGGCAGGCAGCCCAAGGTCGGCCAGAATCCCAAAGTCTGGGTCCGGCGTCGGCTGTATAAGCTAGTATCCTGACGTCAGTACGCCTTGGTACATAGCCCTCAGCCGACGCCATCTTCTCCAGCCTTTCTTGCCCTAGATGTCAGAAGTCCCCAACAAATCAAAAAATGAATCCAACAAGGAAACACAAATACATCACAAATAAGAGAAAAAGAGGGGATAGGAGGGAGGAAACCCGACTGCAACAGTGAAGACACTCGAACATCTACATTTATGGTAGGTGTACACAACTGTACTATGTTCTTCGTGTTTCACTGTTGCAGTCATAACTGTAGGGTGGAATCCCAAAGCAGTGTAGATGGGGAGGAGGCTTTAGATAGAAGAAGGGGAGGCAAGAATACCCTGCAAAACAGCAGAGGCAAAGCCTGCCCTAGACTTAGAAAACAAGGGGAGATTGTAGTGCTTGGAAAAAGTATGCACAGAACTCCAAGTGGCAGCTTCCAAGATATCTTTGGTAGGGACTCCTCTGAGGAAAGCTGTAGAAGTAGCAGCTGCTCTAGTAGAATGACTTCTACTGGTCCCTGGAAACTGTTTCCCATGATGAGTGTAACAAAATCTGATTCCATAAGCAATCCATTTGGAAATAGTTTGTTTAGAAATAGGTTTTCCAAGAGAACTGGAGGCAAAGGAAACAAACAATTGGTTAGACTTTCTGAAATCTTTAGTCTTGTCCAAGTAAAATCGTAACTGTCTGTGCACATCCAATGAATGCAAAATCCTTTCCCCTTTATTTTGAGGATTTGGAAAGAAAGTAGGAAGGTGAATTGTCTGATTTAAAGCCACTTTCGAAATCACCTTAGGCATGAAAGTAGGATTGGTCCTCAAGGATACTCTGTCCTGATGGAAAATAAGGTATGGTTCCACAGCCATGAGAGCTTGCAACTCTGAGACCCTTCTGGCAGAGGTCAATGCTGGCAAATGAACAGTCTTCCAGGATAGAAACGTAATATCTGAAGATGCAGCAGGCTCAAAAGGAGGCAAAGTAAGTTTTTCTAAAACATAATTAAGATCCCAGGCAGGGACAGGAGGGGTCCTTGGAGGCCGCAAATTTTTAGCCCCTCTCAAGAACTGTTTCACCAAAGGATGTGAAAAAACAGGAGGATCAGAACTGTAATGCGCAGAGATAGCAGAAGCATGTATCTTAATGGAAGAAAAGGAAAATCCTTTAGATAAAAGTTCCGAAAGGTAAAGCAAAATAGAGGAGAGATCAGGAACCTGAGGATCAGAGCCTCGGTCCTGCATCCAAATAGAAAACCTCTTCCATTTAGAGGCATAGGATTTCCTAGTGCTAGGCCGTCTAGCATCCAAAACTTGTTTGGGAAGACTAGAGGAAATCAAATTCCTTTGAAGAGCCAAGCTGCCAGGCAAAGGGTCTTGAGATTGGAATGTAGTAACTGACCCTGATGCTGGGACAGAAGCGAAGGGTTCAGTGGGAGAATCCAAGGAGGCCCCTAGAACAGGAGCTTTAAGGTTGGATACCAAAACTGTCGAGGCCAATTTGGAGCAATCAAGATGAGTAACTTGGGCTTGTCCTGTTTTATCTTCAGTAGTACCCGAGGCAGTAGAGGAAGAGGAGGGAAGGCATATGCTGAAAGGTTTCTCCAGCTGAAGGACAGGGCATCCACTCTCCATGCTGTTTTGTGGAAGGACCTGGTGCAAAAGCGAGGCAGCTGATGATTGAGATGGGATGCAAACAGATCTATCTGGGGACATCCCCAAACTGCAGTAATCCTGTTGAACAAATTGGTGTCTAGCATCCATTCGCGAGGATCTGAAATGTTTCTGCTCAGGCTGTCTGCTAAGAGATTCTGTTTCCCTGGAATGAATTGAGCCTGGAGATGCAGATTCAAATTTAGAGCTGTGTCCCATAAACCCATAGCTAGTCTGCAAAGGGGGTATGAATGAGAACCCCCCTGCTTGTTGATGTACCACATGACCGTGGTGTTGTCTGTCAATTAGCAGAGGCCCTGGTTGTAAAAGGTTTTGAAGGCTAAAGGGCATTTTGAACTGCCAACATTTCCTTCAGATTGATGTGCCAGTGAAGATGGTCCTTTGTCCAGGTTCCCTGCTGGCAATTGTCTAGAAAGTGTGCTCCCCAAGCATAATCCGAGGCGTCCGTGGTTAGGATTTGAGTAGGTTGAGGGAGACGGAAAGGTTTTCCTTCGTTTAAAGTGCAAGCCCTGGACCACCAGAGGAACTCCTTCTGGAGGCAGGGGATCAGAGGAATCAGAATATCCAGATCGTGGTAATGCTGTGACCATACACTTTTCAGATACCATTGAAGCTTTCTCATGTGAAGCCTTGCGTTTGGAATCAACAGAATGCAGGAAGCCATGTAGCCCAGAGCCTGCAGGAATTTCCTTGCAGTGAGCTGAGATAGAGTTGCCAAGGTGTTGAAAGTAGAAGCCAGCTGAGTTTGTTTTTCTGGAGTGAGGTAGGCCCTTTGTAAGGTTGTATTTAAGAGGGCTCCCAAGAATACCATTTGTTGAGAAGGGATCAAATGTGACTTTTATGTTCACTGAGAATCCCAGTAGTAGGAGAAGACGTTGAACAAAGTCCAGATGTTGAAGCAGAAGATCTTTGCTGTCTGCCTGAATAAGGCAGTCGTCCAAATAGGGGTAAATCTGGATCCCTGAAGTCTGCAGTAAGCCACTACTGGTGCCAGGCACTTGGTGAAGACTCTGGGCGCAGTAGATAAACCAAAGGGCAGAACAGAGAATTGAAAGTGCCTCGAACCTGCCTTGAACCTGAGGAATTTCCTGCGTTCTTGTCTGATAGGGATATGCAAATAGGCTTCCTTTAAGTCCAATGTCACCATCCAGGCGTCCTGAGAGAGCATTGGAATTAACTGTTGCAGAGTAAGCATCTTGAACTTTGGAATTTCCAAAAGGTGTTTAACACAGAAAGGTCCAGAATAGGTCTCCATGAGTTTTGTTTTCTGGGAACCAGAAACAGCCTTGAATAAAACCCTTTTCCTATTTCTGAGAGTGGAACAGGCTCTATGGCTCTCATGGCCAGAAGAGCATCCACTTGAGTTAAGGCCTCTGACCATTGAAGTTTTGGCAGATCTGGCCAACCGTGAGTCCTTGGCAAAGTGTGAAAGTGGAACTTGTAACCTTTTAAAATCACGTCCAATACCCATCTGTCCTGGGTAATATGAGTCCAATTTCTGTAAAAAAGAGACAGTTTTCCTCCGAGAGGGGCGTCCAGGTGAAGGGGTCCTGAAGCCCAACCGAGGGAGTCATTGAGTTTGCTTTCTTTGAGATTGGGATCTGCCTTCTCCCCTTCTAGGTGAAGAAGCAGTCCATTGTCTAGATCTGTAGGAGGTCTGTCCTTGACCACGACCTCTGGAGCGTCTATATCTTCCCCTTTGAGGCCTGTCAGACGTGGGAAAGGACCAATTTTTAGAGGGCCAATTCCTGGAAAATCTAGGAGGCTGAACTTGCAAGAAATCTTTTACAGTCTGCATGGATTTTGCCTTTTCTTCCATCTTTTTAATAACTTCCTCAGCCTTAGAACCAAAAAGAACATCTTGTTGAACAGGGGCATCTAATAACTTAGCCTTAACCTGTTCAGGTAAACTTTGTTCACGAAGCCAGGCATGTCACCTAATCACAGTACCAGAGGCAGCAGCCCTGCAAGAAGCATCCAAAGCATCAAAACCACAATGTAAGCTATGCTTGTTAACCTGTTCAGTAGCATGCAAAACATCCTGAAGTTCCTTATCCTCTGCACAAACAGGATGGGAAGCAAGCTTTTGCTTTAAAACAGACAAAAGAAATTGCTGATATTTAAACATATGAAACTGGCAATTTAAAGCCCTTACAGACAGGGTAGCAGAAGTATAAACCTTATACCCCACCTGTCTAAAGCACGAGAATCCTTCTCAGAGGGAATAGGATTTTTAGAAGTAGCAACCTTAGCAGCCTTAGAGCCCTGAGAAATAGTTTCAGGATCTGCAGAAGGGTTTTAAATAAAATAAATGAGAGTCAGGAACCCTATAAAATCTATCAGGCTTAGAAGGAGCAGGAGGCATGGAATCAGGATTCAAATTAGCCTCAGAAAAAGCATCATCTACAATGTCCAAGACAGGAGGGATAGCTAAAGGCCTATGCTGAGGAAGAAGAAGAAATTCTCTAAGCCTCTTTTTGGAAGCAGAATATTCCTGTCCTTCCCAATGAAAATGTTCCCTCATCTCATGCAAGGTTTCCCCAAAAGAAAAATCCTCAGGCGGAGAGGCCGAGGGCAAAGAATCCTCAGCATCCGAATCCTCATAAGGGGAAAAGGAATAGTCCTGATCAGAGGAAGAAACAGAAGATACAGAAGCCTGGTCAGAGGAATCCAGAGTAACATCCTGTCGAGGCCTTTTCTCAGGAGGGGGGTGAGAACCCCTAATCATTGTAAGCAAATCTTCAGCCATCCTCAATAATTGTTTTTGTGTCTTGGGAGTGGATTCAGAAGCAGCTTGAGCTGAAACTTTAGACTTAGTAGGAGTCTTTGTCTTTGCCTTTGCCTTTGAAATAGTGATATGAGTAGGCCTGAAAACCCCCTCAGAAGCCGGTACCTGCACAGCGGTTCCGGACCCATCTGAAGGAGCGACGTCCGAAGGTCCTGCAGCAGTTAAAATAGTGGGCCTTGATGGCTCCCCATGGGAGTCCGTATCGGCCATCGGTTCAGAAGTGGTGGACGACAGGGGCTGCAAAAGCGCCTCACTGACGACAGCCGAACCGGACGCTGGCTCCAGCTGCAACGAGTCCTGTTTGGACCTCGGAGGCCTGTCTTTGTCTTTGCGCTTCTTTTGAACTCCGGTAGTGTCCGATGACATTCTGTAATTGAAGCGTCTGCCAAAATAATTTAAAGCCCAATTGTACCTGCGCTTGATAGTACGAGAGTTGAACCTGGCAAAGAACCGACAACAAGAAACGTCGTGGTCAGGGCCTAAGCAAGGTAGACAGTAAGAGTGGAAATCTTTATGAGGTATTTGTTTCCCACACGCTATACAATTATTAACTTTTTCTGACATCGGAGGAACAAGAAAAAGATTCCCCAACGGGGTACTTAGCTTTGAGAAGAGAAGTAAGAACTTCGGACCGACAACAACCAAATACGCTGTTCGAAAATCGCCAACCAACGTTTTGCGAGCTGCTTTCCACCGCGCGGCAAGAAAGACTGGAGAAGATGGCGTCGGCTGAGGGCTATGTACCAAGGCGTACTGATGTCAGGATACTAGCTTATACAGCCGACGCCGGACCCAGACTTTGGGATTCTGGCCGACCTCGGGCTGCCTGCCGGCAGGAGCACCCTACAGTTATGACTGCAACAGTGAAACACGAAGAACATCTAGTGCAAAACAGCACAAAATATACTGAACCTACTGATATTGCCAACATCCTGGCAGATAGATTCAGTGCAAACTTCATCCTCCTCTCATCCCCAAAAGGGCTCACAACAATACCGGAAAAGTGTAGTGTCCCAGAAAATACAGACGAACAGGTGAAAACAGCCCTTTCAAAATCCAAAAACACAGCGCCAATGGGGCCAGATGGTGTCCCAGGCTGAGTCTTCCACGAACTACAGAACGAACTAACCCCCCACCTAAACACGCTGTTCAAGCTCAGCCTCTCCACAGGCTACGTGCCCATGGAATGGTGCACAGCAACGGTTATTCCTCTCCACAAAGGAGGGGCCACAACTGACCCTGGTAACTATTGCCCCATAAGCCTGACTAGCCTGGTCTGCAAGGCTATGAAGCGCATCATCATGGAACTCATTAACAAAGACATTGGGAACCTCCAAACACTTGATCAGACCCAGTTCGACTTTGTTAAGGGCAATCATGCCTACTAAACCTGGTTGATTTCTTTGAGACAGTCACTAAGGCCATAGACGAGGGAAAGGTGGTTCACACAGCCTACTCTGACCTCGCCAAGGCTTTCAACACCATTACAGAAAAACTCACCAGCCTGAACACAAACCCCTACGTCATGAGATGGGTTGCCAGCTGGCTTACAGACAGAACTCACACAGTAAGAATAGCGGGCTCCGGGTCCGACTCTAAACCAGTCACAAGTGGTGTCCCGCAAAGCTCAGTCCTGGGACCTCTATTGTTCAGCATATACTTCTCAGAAGGACAGGCAAACACAGGAGGACTATGGCTAACCAAGTTCGCCGATGACTGCAAACTGGGAGTCATAATTGACTATCCGGCTGACACTGACATCCTCCAAAAGGGCCTTACTGAGATGGTCACCTGGTGTCAAAGTCATGGCCTCAAGTTAAATGCCAAAAAATGCATAGTCATCTCGTTTGGGAAAAACAAAACACCCACAAATTACCACATAGGTGACATGCCCCCTTAATACAGAAGAGGTAATAAGAGATCTGGGGACCCAGGTAGATAGTAATCTCTCCTTTGACAATCATATTGCCAAAGTAGTTAGGAAATCCTTCTATGTGGCCCATCTAATTACTAAAGGGTTCACATCTAGAAATAAAGAGGTTATAGTACCCCTCTACTCATCACTCATCAGACCCATCATAGAGTACAATGCCCCATTTGGGATGTACCTCACAAGACACTTCCAACAGCTGGAAAGACCACAAAAGTACCTCACCAAGAGCATTACTGGCCTCAAACATATGTCCTATGCAGCCCGACTGAAAAAACTCCGGCTGTACTCAATAGCATATCGCTTACTCACAGGTGATCTCTGCCTGACTTACAAAGCCATGTCCAACTCAGAATTGATGGACATGCTCCACCTAAAGAAATCCAAGTCACTGCGAGCCACGCGCTCTAGTGAGCTAAACCTCACCACAACAATAAATAGAACATGTTGGAGGATTAGATTCTTGTCACAGAGACTTCCCATGCTTTGAACAAAACTCCTAACTACATTAGGCAGAGCCTCTCATCAACACTCTTCAAGAGAAACCTTGACAAGTGGATGGGTAACAGAAAATACATCCCTGGGATCACTTCATTGGCTCTGCTTGACAGAGGATCAGTTAATTAATCAATGGGGCGGTGAAAGCTGACACACTCTGGCTAGGCTTATAAATGCCCTCGGGCAGATAGCCTAGTACCTACCTATAAGGTACATTTTGAAAAAGCATTTATGAAAATGTTGTTGGGCATAAAGAATCTGAATGGAAAAAACAGTTAAGAGTAAGAGCAAGACCACTGTAATATATATAGTATACGAAACAGGAGGAAGTAGCAGCCAAAGAAATCAAGACAAAATTTAAGAACGCCCCTAAATGGAAGACCATGAGTCTACATGCAGGACCTAACTTTTCACGAAAGGTATTAATATTTTCATGCACATCCTGAACAGACAATAACCTGGTTAACTAAAATAAAGTGTAAAGTAAACCGGCACCACGACACTCGATACTTAAACAGCAGGAAATTTATTACAGCATCTCCAGAAGGCACAATGTATGCATGAATAGGCTCATCTACATATACTTGGTGTTCATCACCTGGCGAAGTTACCGAAGTAGGTCAGATGTCAACTTTGGATCCATTTTTTGACCCATTTCCTTCCTCTAAAATCGTCACTTCCTCCTCGGATTGGAGGAGGCCTTCTGGAGATGCTCATCAGAGTGAATATATTGCAGACTGTGACTGTCGAAGGGCATTCATCTTTGGCTTTGATGGTTCAGCAGGAACTGCAATTATTACAGAACAACATACTGCAACCTGTAATAAATTTCCTGCTGTTTAAGTATTGAGTGTCGTGGTGCCGGTTTACTTTACAATTTGTTTTATTTTACTTGATTTTTTAGTACACCGGCTTTATCTATGTGGCAGAATTATTTTATATTTGTAATAACCTGGTTAACAACAGAAAGAACCATACTCCCCCTTCAGACTATTAACATTAGGTTTGGCTGTACGGATTAACAGTGGACAGGAACGCTCAGCAAAGAGCAGCAGCAGAAGGTAAAAAAGCTTTAAAAGTTGTTAGATGCTTTTCTCTGCCACATTTATAAACATAATTTGGCTGAATTAAGTATTTGAAGCATCTGGCAGACTTTAAAAATAACTGTTCTTCAGAGGGATATGTATGTGTTCCTGTTATCTTTTTTGCAAAGCTGTGTTTTACTGTCTTTAAACGGCTTTGAAACGTGCTTTGAAACGTGGTAAAACACTTCTCACTACGACACTTTTTTCTCCTGCAGCTGGTAGCAAACAGAGCGAATAATGCTTCATGTACTACAAAGAATTAAGATTGACTCTCACAGATCATAACCAAGTTATTATGTTTTCTTGACATGGATCCCAATCTGATGGTGCCAGTAGAAGGGTAATAAAATGTATGTTGTATTCTGACTCAGATATGCAATTTACTACATCCATTTATCTTGTCATATTGTTAAGATAAATAAATGCACACACAATGTGCACGTGGTGCAATCACAATGGAGATGACTCTGCTACTGACTTGTGAGACCATGCTTACCAACAGAGAGTCAATTACTCCACTTCTGGGTCACTGCTGGTTCCCCGAATTACATATCTCAGGCAAGTAAACTGTTGCTCTCCCTGTTTTAGAATCGACGAGCTACATATATGTATTTTTTGAAGACAGACTTCACTTGTTACGAATGAGATTGCTTCCAACGTCTTTATTTCCTGTTTTGAGAGCTATTCAGAGTTGATATTTATACTAACTAGGGTAAATAAGGCCAGTAATTCAAGAAAATTCCCTTGCTTCTTCTGACAAGTACCATGGACTCTAACAACCATCTAAGCTGCTAAAAACTCGTGTAAGATTTCAAGTTGATGTCTTGTCCAAAGGATGGGTTGCATGCCAATACATTTTGACACTGTGGATAAAAAGGCAGTATTTAAGTTCTCCTCACTTGACTTCATAATGCAGATGATCAATGGAAGAGTGAAAAGATGGACAGCGGTATGGAGAGACTGACTAAGGAATTCATCCAGGAAGTTGGAAGTGGAATGAGGCTGAATAGTGGTAAAGATCCCCAACAGATCCCTGCAGTTTGCCTTTCTGTGTGGCCCAAACAAGGAGGCAAAGAAGAACTGGACATAAAGGTAGGGATAACAGACAGTGAATAATGGAGGACAAATGACAGCAAGTGGGGTGCAAGGACTTGGATAACTACGGCAGACAATGTTAAAGAATCTATGTATTATGAACAACATACAAATAAAAAAAAAAGGGAAACCAAGGTGTTCACGGTGGACAGGATCAGAAGCACATGCAGAAAATACTGGGCACACAGTGAAGGAAATTGTCTCTCCGACAAGACAGAGATCTAGGGCCTTTTCAACATGAAGACTATGTTAAAAAAGCATTTTATATTTTAATGGACATGTAGAACATCCATTGGAATAACTTTTACTTTTCCTGATGTATGCTCACAGTACTCATTTGAAAAAAGTTTCATGACATCAGAGCTGTTACAGATCGTTTGATATACGTATAGAGAAATTATGGCAGTCCCATCTGCACTTGCATATGAGATGTGGTGCAGAAAATGTTTCACTCACTGAATCAAAATATGTGCTATTTGAAACAAACAACTGTCTGTTTCTGAAAAATGTATCTGTCAGTAAAGGAACTTACTACAAACATTCAAAACAAAGGAATGAATGTTGCATAACAGAGGTACAGTGTGCACTTATTTCAAAACTGAACTGAATGCTACAAATATGAAGGTGCATACTCATCCACAATACAATGTACTAGGCATGCTGCCCTGTTGTGCACAACTCCACAAAACAACAGCTCCTAAAGGCATTTGAGACGGTAAAAACTGCAAGTGGGGTACACAGTGTCTGTACGTACTCTAAAAGGGAAAAGCACAAAAGGTAACAGAAGTCTAATGTTACACGTAGGGTGGAACAGCACTGTCCATCTTAAATGTTCAGAGGGCATAAGGTGCACTGGAACGTTTTTTAACATAAGTGATGCACAGGACATAAAACACACTCAGCACTGTGAGTCCTATAACATAACAGTGCACAGTGTTCAAGGTTAGGGTTGCCACCTTTTCAAATATCCAAAGTACATTTTTTAATGGAAATGTTAATATTTTGCAGGGCAAACCATACCCACAATCACTGCAAAGGATCAGAGTTTAGTTTTCTGATAAAATACAGTTTGCAGTTGTAGAATTTTAGTTGATTCTGTTGTTTCTTATCATAATAATAATAATAATATGGTGTTTCAGACACAGAATAATTGTTTTATGCAGCTACTAAAGGAAACTTAGGAAACTTTTTTTTGTCCTAAAATCTCAGGACATTTGTCATTTTTCATGTTTTTTCACAGGACAAAACTACCCAAAGAGGGACCTGTCTTATGTAAACAGGGACAAGTGATAAACCCCATTCAATGTGGGAAAGGTTCACATCTAAATGTAGGACATACACCAGTAAGAATAAGGCACCTTAAAGGTTAATGATGCCTTGTACGTCTTCTCAGCACCATGCTCATATAGAGGAAAAGTGGGACAGTGTGCTGATTGTTGGGCTGGTATACAAACATGTGTAATATAATTCAGCACCACACAGAGCTACACTTTGTTCAATAGTTTCACCTGTATACTACCTGTTCATCTGCATCTTAATAAGGTTTTCTATTCTCTAATTCTGAGCATGCAGTCTGATGACCTGACATATCATGGGCAGGTACAGGACTGTTCTGGTGTCTGTCTAGTACATCCATGCACTCTGACACTGGTATGGAGTGTTACAATTACCATACAATGCCCACAGCATGCTTACAGTTACTGTGTTCATCTGTGAGGCTACGTGACTTAAAACCACTCACTACTGAGGCTGGCAATTAAACAGGAAACATAAAAGTATGCAACATTACTAATGTGTGTTGGGGTAGTGGTAGGAAACAGGGTTTGGAAATGATTTGTATTATGCTGACTAGGCCATCTTATAAGTACCACACACATTGTAATAAGCATATTTGGGATATACTAGTAGACACCAAAACTAACTGGTTGCAATACAGGAAGAGAGAAAGTAAAAGAAAGAAATCATGTGATACTTCACTTTGTGTGCCTAGCTTTTTCTTTTCATTATATTAACAGTGCATTGCATTGTAAATGATGCTAACAGTTTATATAGACATTATTTAAATATACTCACTAAATATATATATTGAAATCATACACCCGAAATCAGTTAATATAAGTGAAGAACACCTAGTGATTAAAGGTTCACATGGTTATATATGATTAAAGGCATACATACAAATTAAGGGAAGAACAGAAGAAGACCATAAACAGAAGAGGAACTTAAGGGCTAGGGAAGAGGAACTTGATTTTCTTTTTTAACTTCAGCACAAATCTGCAGAGCTTTTAGATAAAGTGTAAATTCAGTTTGCAGACAAACTAAAATGGTGTATCCTCTTTTAAAGACAAAAAGCAAGTCGGACATGGAGGAACAACTATTACAAACTACACAAACTGGGGAATTTATTTAAATGTCAGCTGTGTGGTATTTAAGTTTAGAACAGTCTGGAAAGGAGCAACACATAAAATGCTCAAGAACTGGTGAAATGCAAGTTAATTTAAAAGCAGTGATGCAAATTCTAAAATTAGCTGAATTAATTCTTCCAAGAAAATTAAATAAAGAAAATGGACAATCTTGTGTTTTAACGAGAAGGCTACAGAAACAGAAGATGTAATGGATGAGACTGACGAAGCTTTAGACCTAATTGTGCTAGGCCCAATACAATTTATTGATGAGGACGGAACTCGAAGGAAAAAAAAAACAATTGGAAGAGGATGAGTCACACACCAGCAAGCAAGACCATATGGCGACAGAGAAAAAGGTGGACATTTATTCAAAAATTGACAAATTAAATTTGGAGATTTACATACATCAAACAAATATGGGAAAAGTGGACAGCTCTTCAAAAATGGGCTACAAAAAGAAATTAGGCATAGATGGAGTATATCACCCATAAGAAGTAAAACAGATCACAGAGTATTGTAATATTCTTTCAGAAAGAAAAAAAAAAAAACTTAATGTAGGTGGAGAAACGTGAGAGAGATTGTAATACCAACTAGGGGGAAAAACAGTGTAGGGACATAAGTATAGTATCTGTGAATGGCTCAAGGGAGAATTGCAAAAGTGACAAAATGGCAGAACTCTCTAGTAGCTGGAGCAAACGAAGTGGGGATATGCATAATCAGAACAAATTCCTAATGGAAGGAGAAACAGGAACGGTTTTAGAAGATGATTTAATGTGGAAGCCACACATAAAACTCTGAGAAGACAGTGTGGTAATAGTGGAAACTTACTAATCAATATGTTTTTTCCAGTTAGTTTTGGTATTTACTAATATATGATGTGTGTATTACACTGTGCGTGCCACTTATAAGATAGCCTAGTCAGCATAATACAAATCTTTTGCAAACACTGTTTCCTACTACTTCTCCAGCACACATTGATAGTAGTTGTGTACTTTTACATTTACTGTTTAACTGCCATAACCAGTAGTGAGAGATGTTACATCACACAGTCTATTAAAGACAGAAATAAAAGTACTGATTTGAAATGAACAGAAGAATGTAAATAAAAGGACTCCTGATAGAAGTCGCCAAACTTTTTTCACCAAAAGAAAGAAATATGCCAAATATTACTTTAACTGCCTAAGATACAGAAAATACATCAGGGAAGCGATCAAATAACAGAAATGCAAACAGGTACTTCCAGTAGAAACATAAATGTAGAAAGAGGTAGCAAGTCTAGCAAAAAAAAAAAAAAGTAAACACAAAGGCTTATTTGCTTCTGCTGAAAAGGCTCCACAAGAAGGGCCATCTCTGTGGCATACAGGGATAAAGCCCTGACTACAGTGCAGGATGCCAGAGTTCAAACAGCAGCTCAGTTGCCTGCAGGAGTTGGCAGAGAAGTTAGCAGCAAGCAGCTGTTGTCTGTTTGTTCCTCCTGCTCTGGCTTTTCAAATGCAGGACAACTAACAACAGCACTAGATGTTACATCCCATGGCATTCTGCCCTAGCAAGCATGTGCTATCAACTGCATTTGCACTGGTATGCCGAGAGGAATTCTGTGTGCTGAGGCACTCTTAACCTCAAAGGACAGTCAATCACATAGCTTGAAAGAGCTACCAGAGGATTGCTTCACTAGGAAAAGGATAGGGTGTTTTGCAGAACCAGCATGCTGGACCACTTCCTACCACCTAATTCTCACCGTGGGACATAGCGGCCAATTAGGATTGCTGGGTAAGAATGGCAGTAGAGATCTCATCTAGCCTAGGGATGGAAGTCTCCTATCTCCATGGGACAAAATGGTCAACTGGTGAAGTTAAAGGGGAGGAATAAAAAACGCTAGACATGAAAGTGAAGAAATGACACCCTCAGTGTTTTCCACTGTTAATATGGCTGGAGGAACAAAAACAGAAATGATTAGACTATGTCTCATTTTTTTATATAGAAATACATATACAGCTGACATATTTAGTATTATAATTATCAGGCAAGAGGGAGCGGGAGTATTCGAGAAAACTAGAAAAGGAACTAAGGTATTAAGAGCAAATAACTAGACAGGGAAAGGTAATAGAATGGGAAGATGCCAAGAACGTACTTGGACTGCAGGTTAGAGATTGCCTTCCATATCAAGGATTGATATCACAATACAGACAAAAAGAAAGAACTGGGGGGTCCTAAACTAAAGACCAGCACTGGTAGAGTTTTTACTAGAATCTAGAACACAAGTTGCCATTACGAAAGGAATAATTAATAGAGCATACAAAATATTGCATGATAACTATAAGAATCAATCAGAAGAGTTTAGGAAGAATTGGGAAGAGAGACTGGATAAGCAATTCATAAAGAAACATTGGGGGGATATATGTATGCCTCCCAAATATGCAACAAAATCTAGAAGACTTAGGATCTTTGCCCGGAAGTGTTTAGATAGATATTTTTCCACCCCAAGCAGGCTCCATTGAATCTTTCCACAGACAGACAGGAAATGTTGGAGATGTGATGGGGAATAAAGAGGTAACTGGGAACATATTTTCTGGGAGTGTAATGAGTTGGCTGACTTTAAAGATTCCCTGCAGACTGCTCTGTCAGAGATGCTGGGTGAGCAAATTGGAATGACTAGAGAAATGATTTTTTGACTTACAATACAGTGATGGAATTGCTGACATAGTAAGGCCTTGCTGAGTCAAATTATGATGGCTGGCAAAAAAGCAATAACTAGAAAATTGAAATTAAAGTCTAAACCAACTTTACTAGAAGTAACAAATATGGTAATAGAGATAAAACTGGAACTTGGATGTTTAGAAAAGGGTAGAAGTAAATTACACAGACAAAAACTGGGAAATGTGAGACCACTACATGCAGAGGAGGAAAGTACAGTTGTGTACCTACCACAAATGTAGATGTTCGAGTGTATTCACTGTTGCAGTCATTACACTTGGGTTATCCTGCTGGCAGGCTACCCGCAGTCAGCCTGAATTCCAAAGTCCTGGTCCGGAGTCAGTTGCTGTCGCCTCTTCCCTGACGTCAGTGCGCAAGGGGTATATAAGATGCAGCCAACGCCATTTTCTTCACTTTTTCTTGCCCCAGATGTCAGGTGCCCCCAAGAAGGTAGGCAATACATATTGCTTACAAAAAACATACAGTAAAATAAACAATACCTTCATCTACAAGCAAATACACCACATAGGTTGTATAGGATAGAGAAGGATAGATAAGTCCCAGCAAAGAAAGGGGGATGGTGGGTGGGTAACCTAGACTGCAACAGTGAATACACTCGAACATCTACATTTATGGTAGGTACTCAACTGTACTATGTTCATCGTGTTTTACTGTTGCAGTCATTACACTTGGGTTGAATCCCAAAGCTGAGGTTGGGCGGCTGGGTCTAAATAGAATTAGGAGTAGCTATGAGGCCCTGCAGAACTGCAGTGGCAAAGCCTGCTCTGGATTTAGAGTAAAGAGGTAAGTGATAGTGCTTGGTAAAAGTGTGCACTGAACTCCAAGTTGCAGCCTCCAAAATTTCCTTGGTTGGTACTCCTCTGAGAAAGGCTGCTGATGTGGTTGCTGCCCTGGTGGAATGTGGCCTAATATTCTTAGGCACTGATTTGCCATGCTGTGCATAGCAGAAACGAATGCAGTGTCCTATCCATTTTGAAATAGTCTGCTTTGAAATAGCCTTTCCTTGTGATCCTGCAGCATGCCACAAATAGTTGCTCAGTCTTTCTGAAAGCTTTTGTTTTGTCCAAGTAGAAGTGTAGCTGCCTGTGTATGTCCAAGGAGTGCAGAAGTCTCTCCCCTTTATTCTGGGGATTTGGATAAAAAGTTGGCAAATGAATGGTTTGGTTAAGAGCCGCACTGGATACTACCTTTGGCATAAATGTTGGGTTTGTCCTTAGAGAAACCCTGTCCGGATGGAAAATGATAAAAGGTTCCACTGCCATTAATGCCTGTAACTCTGATACTCTTCTTACTGAAGTTATTGCTAGGAGCAGTGCAGTTTTCCATGATAAGAATTTTATCTCAGCTGTACTGGCTGGCTCAAAAGGAGGCAGTGTGAGCTTTTCCAAGACAAAGTTGAGGTCCCATGTAGGTATCGGTGCTCTCCTTGGGGGGGTCTTATGTTTTTTGCCCCTCTGAGGTACTGTCTTAGCAGTGGATGTGAGAAAATAGGAGGTTCCGTATTGTAATGAGCTGAAATGGCAGAGGCATGGATCTTAATTGATGAGAAGGATAGGCCTTTGTCCAGCATCTCAGTTAGGTATTGTAAAATCTGAGGAATATTTGGAACAAGAAGTTCAAGTCCTTGTGCCTGGTTCCAAGCACAGAATCTCTTCCATTTTTCTGCGTAATACTTCCTGGTGCTGGGCCTCCTGGCTTCCAAAATGACATCCATAACAGCTTTATGAGTGGCTATATTATTTGTCATGCAGCCAGATTTAAGGTTCTGAGTTGGCTGTGCAGGATCTGATTGTTTTGTTGAGTCAGAAGATGAGGAATTTGAGGTAAAGTCCAGGCTGGGCCTTGAGACAAGCTCTTTAGGATTGGATACCAGTGCTGGCATGGCCAGTCTGGGGCAATCAGAATCATTTTTGGCTTTTCTTGTCTGACATTTAGGAGAACCTTGGGAAGGAGAGGCAGTGGTGGAAAGGCATAAACTGTTAGGGTTTTCCAGCTGAATGATACAGCATCCACTTTCCATGTTTGTGAGTGATAAGTCCTTGTGCAGAATCTCTGTAATTGGCAGTTGTGAAGGGAGGCAAAAATATCTATGTCTGGGCATCCCCATTTCCTTGTTATCATGCTGAAGACCTGTGGATCTAGTTTCCACTTGTGAGGGTCCATGATGTTTCTACTTAGTTCATCTGCCAGAGTATTTTTCTTTCCTGGCAGGAATTGTGCCTGCAGATGTACTTGATAGGTCAGTGCTGTGCTCCACAAAGTCATGGCTTGCCTGCAGAGGGGGTAGGATTGTGTGCCCCCTTGCTTGTTTATGTACCACATAACTGTAATATTGTCCGTTTTTAGTAATAGTTGTCCTGGATGTAGTAGATCCTTGAAGGCTGTCAGGGCATTCTGTACAGCTAGCATCTCTTTTTGATTGATATGAAGATGCATTTGGTCCGCGGGCCACGTGCCCTGAATACATTTTCCTGCCATGTGTGCCCCCCAGGCATAATCCGATGCATCTGTTGTTAGCGTCTGCCTGGCTGTGGGTAAAGTGAAAGGCTGTCCCTTGTTGTGGTGACAGGCCAGTGCCCACCACTGAAACTCCTGTTGCAGGCAGGGAATAAGAGTTATCATTGTTTCCAGCCTGTGGCAATGTTGAGTCCAAACACTTTTTAGATACCACTGTAGCTTCCTCATATGCAGTCTTGCATATGGAATTAGCAGGATGCAGGATGCCATGAAGCCCAAAGCCTGCAGAATGTTTCTTGCAGGTAGCTGGGTCTTTGTTGCCATCATCTGAAAGTAATGAGTCAGTTGCCTTTGTTTGTCTGGCGTGAGATATGCCATCTGGGCAGTTGTATTTAAACTTGCACCCAGGAATATTATCTCTTGGGAGGGCACTAGTTTTGATTTCTTTTCGTTTACTGTGTACCCTAGGCAAATTAGTAATCTTCTTACAAACGCCAGATGCTTTAGTAGGATGTCCTTGCTCTCTGCCTGAATAAGGCAATCATCCAAGTAGGGATATATTTGAATTCCTTTTTGTCTGCAAAATGCAATTACTGGTGCCAGGCATTTTGTGAAGACCCTGGGCGCAGTAGATAAGCCAAAGGGCAGTGCAGAGAATTGGTAATGCATTGAGCCAGCTATGAATCTGAGGTATCTTCTGCAAGATTGTCTGATTGGGACATGCAGGTATGCCTCTTTGAGGTCCAAAGTAACTAGCCAAGCCTTCTTGCCCAACATGGGTAGATGTTGCGGAAGTGTCAACATTTTGAATTTTGGAATGTCCAGGAAAGTATTTAGAGTAGACAGGTCCAGTATTGTTCTCCAGGCTTTCTCCTTTCTGGGTACCAAAAAAAGTCTTGAGTAAAATCCTTGCCCCTGCTCTTGTTGTGGTACTTTTTGAATAGCCCTCATGTCCATGAGAGCAGAAATTTGTTTTTGTGCCTCTGCCCATTGATTGTGTGGCAGGTCTGGCATACCTTTTGGCCTTGGTAGGGTGTGAAAGTGGAACCTGTAACATTGAGAAACAATATTCAGTACCCATTTGTCCTGGGTGATCATGTGCCAATTTTGTGAGAAAAGTGCTAGTTTTCCCCCTAGGGGGGCTGCCAAAAGGTAAGTGCTTGGCATTGGTAGGGGATAGTCATTGAGATTGTTTCATATAAGGTTGTGATTTGTCTTCTCCGTCTTTGGGGGCTGAAGCACCCCATTGCTTAGGTCTGTATGAGCCTTGGGGCTGAGATCTGCCTCTTGGGCATCTGTATCTGCCTCTTTGTGGCCTGTCTGACACTGGAAAGGACCAATTTTTGGAAGGCCAGTTTATGCTAAATCTGGGTGGCTGAACCTGTAAGAAATCCTTTACTGTCTGCATTGATTTTGCTTTATCCTCCATTTTCTTTAACACCTCTTCTGCCTTAACACCAAACAAGTATCATGCTGTAATGGAGCATCCAATAATTTTGCTTTAACATGATCAGGTAAACTCTGTTCTTTTAACCAAGTATGCCTTCGAATGACAGAACCTGTAACTGCGGCTCTGCAAGAAGCCTCTAATGAATCAAAACCACATTGCAAAGTATGCTTTCCCACTTGTTCAGCTGCATGCAATAAATCCTGCATTTCTTTGTTTTCAGGACCTTCAGAACTTGTAAGCATTTTCTGTTTTAGCAGAGACATTAGGTAATGTTGATATTTAAGCATGTGAAAATGGCAATTTAAAGCCCTAACAGCTAAAGTAGCAGAGGTGTAAACTTTTTTCCCCCATCTGTCCAGTGATCTAGAATCCCTATCAGAGGGAACAGGGTTTTTTGCAGTGAAAGCCTTGACCCCTTTGGGACCCTGAGAAATAGTTTATGGATCAGCAGCAGGGTTTTTATAAAGAAATTTATGGGAGTCTGGAACCCTGTAGTACCTATCTGGCTTAACTGGTGCAGGGGGTAAAGAATCAGGAGACAAACTGGATTCAGAAAATACATCATCAACAATATCTAGCACAGAGGGGATAGCAAGAGGCCTGTGCTGAGGCAATAAAAGAAAGTCTCTGAGCCTTTTCTTGGATTCTGAATAATCCTGGCTCTCTGAATGGAAATGCTCCCTCATGGTGTGCAGGGTTTCCCCAAAAGAGTAGTCCTCAGGAGGAGAGGCTGAAGGGATAGATTCTTCAGCATCAGAGTCCTCATAGGGAGGAAGAGAATATCCCTGTTCTGAAGAGGAATCAGAAGAAATAGAAACCTGGTCAGAGGAGTCATAGTCAGTGTCTTGCCTAGGCCTTTTATCAGAAGGGGGATGGGAACCCCTGATCAAAGTAATTAGGTCTTCGGCCATTTTAAGCATCTGTTTCTTTGGCGTGGATGACTGTCCAGGAGAATGCTGTACTTGTTTCTTTGTCTTTGAAGGTGTTTTAGACTTTGCCTTGGCTGCTGGAGTGGTCTTGATAGTAAGCTGTGTAGGTCTGAAAACACCCTCAGAAGCCAATGCCTGCTCAGCGGCTCCAGACTCATCTGAGGGAATAGTTTCAGTAGGCCCAATACCTTGAGTTTCCAGAGGCCTAGTTGTCTCCACGTGGGAGTCGGAGGCGGCCTGTGGCTCTGAGGTAGAGGGTGTCAGGGGCTGTGAAAGCGCCTCACTGAGCACCGGCGAATGGCCTAGAAGAGGCTTCGTCGTCGGTTTTGGACCTCGGATGCCTGTCCCTTTCTTTGTCCTTGCACTTTTTATGAACTCCGGTCATCGGTTGTTCCGACGGCATTATATAGTTAAACCTTCGGCCAAAGTAATGTAAAGCAAAATCAAACTGATGCTTAATAGTGCGTTGGTTGAATCTAGCACAAAACCAACAACTAGCAACGTCATGGTCAGGGCCTAGGCAAGGAATACAGTAAGAATAAAAATCCTTATGAGGTATTTGCTTCCCACAAGAAATACAATTGTTAACTTTTACTAACATCAGTCTGGAGCAAGAAAAAGTTTCTCCAACGGGGTACTTAGCTTTATTGAAGACTTTGGATCTGAAATTCAATTTCGAAAATCTCAGGAGTCGGGCGACTGGCACTTGCGAACTGCTTTTGCTTTGGGCACCGCATGGCAAGAAAGACTGAAGAAAATGGCGTCGGCTGCATCTTATATACCCCTGGCGCACTGATGTCAGGGAAGCGGCGACAGCAACTGACGCCGGACCAGGACTTTGGAATTCAGGCCAACTGTGGGTAGCCTACCAGCAGGATAACCCAAGTGTAATGACTGCAACAGTGAAACACGATGAACATCAAGGTTTAAAAGAAGGCAGGATTTGAATGACCTACTTTATGGTTAACTGATAATGACTGGATGTATTAAAAGTGATTTACAGTGTTTGCAGCTACAGTTGTGCTGGCACGGTTTGTGAGGTATAATGTTTGCAACTGGGATTGTGCTGTTATGATTTATTTTCATTTATATACATGTAAGATTGTCTATGTCACACATGATAATTCAATAAAGATGTTTCTTGTAAAAAAAAATCATCCTATTCCATTTATATTTATAACTTTATCCTTGAGTTGTGTATTAGAGTCTTAACTGTGTATCTTTAAATAACCCATTCAAATCAGGCAATCCTAAACTACCTTGTTCTATAAGGAAAATCAGCTTATCCCACTTAACCTCTGCTCTCTTATTCTGCCAAATAAACAATTTCACCTCTTTATTAAATGTCTTCCCTAACTTCTCATCTGGTTGAAACAAATATGCCTGAGCTGTATATAAAATATTAAAGGGAATAAATACATTTCAACTACTTGTATTTTTAGGTTCATAGGTTCATAGGTCTATACTAGGCTATCTGCCCTAAGGCATTTATAAGCCTAGCCCAAATTATTGTGGCTTACGCCACCCCTTATATGAAAAAATACTGTGCCCATTAGTTTGTTGTGCCTCTGTCCAGCAGTGACCCAGAGATGATTCCCGGGGTAAACCTACGATCTCCCATCCACAGGTCTAGATTTCTCTTGAACAGAGTCAGTGAGGTGCTCTGCCTCACATGGACCGGGATTTTATTCCACAGCATAGGGAGTCTCTGAGTGATAAATCTATCCCTCCAGCACGTCCTATTTATATCCGTGCTAAGGTTTAAGTCGCTTGCTCTAGTGGTTTTGGTGGATTTGGATTTTGAGGTGGAGCATGTCCATTAATTCCGGGTTGGACATGGCCTTGTATGTCAGGCACATGTCACCTCTGAGCAGACGGTATGCGACTGAATAGAGCTGGAGTTTCTTCAATCTGGCAGCATATGACAGATTTTGGAGTCCCTTTATCCTTTTGGTGAGGAACTTTTGGGGTCTCTCCAATTGCTGCAGATGTCGGGTGAGATACATCCCGAATGGGGCATTGTACTCGATCATTGGTCTGATAAGTGAAGAGTACAGGGAACAATGACCTCACTAGATCTGGATGTGAATCCCTTCATGATCAGGTGGGCAATGTAGAAGGTCTTTCTAACCACTTTAGCAATGTGAGTGTCAAAAGAAAGGCCACTGTCAACCTGGGTCCCCAGGTCCCTGATAACCTCTTCTGTGCTTAGTGGATTGCCACCTATATGGTAGCTTGGGGTTACCTTGTTTTTCCCGAAGGGTATGACTATACATTTTTTGGCGTTTAACTTCAGGCCATGGCTCTGGCACCAGCTATCTGTTTCCGTGAGTCCCTTCTGAAGGATATCAGTGTCCGATGCACTTTCCACTATGGCGCCCAGTTTGCAGTCATCTGCAAACTTTGTCAGCCAAAGTCCTCCCATGTTGGCCTGTTTAATATCCATATCCAAAATCAAGAGCTTTCAGGTTCTCAATTTTTGTATTACCTTTTGTTTGTTTTCCTGCATATTCTTAGCCACCATAACAGAATCCTTTTAATCCATATACGTGTATACTTCATCTTATCATACACTCATAACTGTGGGTACTGCCGAATCCATTCATATGTGGGTATGCAGTTTACCACTATATTCTCTGTTTTATCTTTTTCATTTAGTAATTTTATTTAATCAACCTTTGTTGACTCGGTTAGTCCCACTGGGCTATTAGCCTCTTTTCAGGGGAGACCGGATGTGGCATTTATACTACAAAGGGAAATTTGTCCAAAGCAACGGTGAACTTCCCCTACTCTTTTCAATAGATGCCATGGGATCTTCTACATCCATCTCAGCTACCACCAACTCAGAAGATGGGACCTTCGTTTAACATCTCATCTGAAGGAAGACATACTCAGGAGTGCAGCACTGCCCGCCACCACATTAAGCTGCACAGAAGTGTCAGCAATCCATTCCCCTTGTGTGAGACTAGAATCCACAGTCCTCTGCATCAAGTGAATGTGTGCTTCCTGTTGTGCCACTGACACACATACAACACAGGAATTTAGGGTGGGGGCTCTATCTTCTCCAAAAGCTGTCACTAGCAAGGTACCCCAGGGTTCAGTCCTGGAGGCAACTCCTGTTTGGCATTTATTTCTTGGAAGTCAAAGTTAAAGTTATGGATTTTTGGCTGACCAAGTTTCCAGACAACTGTCAAGTTGGTGCCATCATAAACGTACCAGTGGACATCAAGATCTTCCAAGAGGGCCTGTCCCAAATAGCTGGTGTCAATACCACGGACTAAAAATAAATGCCAAAAAGTGTATAATCATATCCTTCAGCAAACATGACCCCCTTTGTAACCATCATATTGGCAACACACCCCTGAAAATTAATCTCATAATTAGGGACCTGGGAACCTATGTAGACAATTAACTGTCCTTTGACCACCATGTATCCACTGTTATAACAGATTACAGTTGTGTTCAGGTCCAGAGATGTAGTTGTTCCACTGTACTATGTACTCATCAGGCCAAGCGCAATAGAATAGAATGATTACACTAAACTCGGCAATTGTTAGGTCAATCACTGAGAACAATGCGTTTTTTGGTATGTAAGTATCCAAACACTTGAACAGTTGTCCCAAGTGAAACAGCTAAAAAAAAAAAATCAAGGACCTAAATCATAAAAATCTATGCAGACCATCTCAAAGACTTGTCCCTTTTCTCAGTATCATCCTGGTTAATGAGAGGCAACCTCTGCCTTTTGTACAGAGCTTCAACAGACTCTTTTCTGTCAGACCTAGTATATATTCGTAAGTTCAATGGTATCAAACATCTGGTCAAAAGATCTCAATCTATTTGCAAAACAAATCGAGCACATTGGATGTATAAGTCTGTATCAAAGAGAATACCACTTCTGTGGAATCATCTTCTACTCCAAATAAAGCTCATATTTTTATACGCTGTTCAAACATAATTTGGATGATTAGGTGGGTAATCTCAAATTCGCCCTTGGTTTAATATCAATGTCCCTCCTGGATAAGGGAAAGATGTAAATGTCCCAACATATCCTTGTTCATCCCTGGGTTATTCTTGTGCTAAATATAAGTACTAGAAATTACCGTTGGAATGTAAGGCTAGGCTTCTTAAGATCCTCAAAGACCAAAAGCCTAGTAGGAACCTATGAACTGACAAGCTCCCTATATGAATTTAGGATGAGCTGTGTAGAAGACATTCACCATCAGGAACTAGTGACGTGCATTAGAACAGATCTAAATTAATACACGCCTGAAAAGGTGTGAAGGGTAGATCAAATATTCAAGCAGTACACAATTTCTCTCATTCTTTGGTCAAAGGGATTGATTCAGGTACACAGGTACATACATGTAGTACATTGCAATGTCTTTAAGACCTTCTGGAAAATGACCTTCAAGAAAATTATAAGGAAAACTGAAAAGTTAATAATTACTTACTTAGAAGGCAGACTATCAAAGTGGTCCATTTAAAAACAGTTTTGCAGCCTTATACCAACATAAACTGTACCATTTAACATATTAACCAAACATATTTTGAACACAACAAGTGCACTTGTCAAGCAGATGGACAACACTTTACAAAGCTTACAGTGAATGTAACAACAGACGTATTTTACACACCTTTACATGTATATCCTGAGACGCACTGCTAAGCTACCATCAACAAGAAGACCATCAACAACTTTGTGTGAAATGTATCTTCCTGTTGGAGAAATTAAACTGCCAAAAAGACATGTAAATGCTTGGCTACTTATTAATGACTTATAACAAGACTGATGCGGCTGTTTAAACATGAACCTGCTTTAGGCCTACTTCTACCTCCAAGGTTATTGGTTTATTAAGGAGATTCTGTATCTTGCATTTCATGAAACTGGATTTTGCTACCACTTTTGTCTGCTTAGAGTCACTATGACAAATACAACTAGTCCCAACTAATGAAAACATACCAAGCTTCCTTTTGCCTGTCTGGTAGGTACAGGCTCTTGCTGTAGTCTTTTCAGGTGAACATGGAATGAATACCATGCAGAGGTCAATAAGTGAAGAGGGAGCTACTTTCAAAGTGGACAGTATCTATGACTTACTTGAGATAATCCAGTCATCCATGACAACAGCATGGCTACTAGAGGATGGATTATGACTAGCAGGTTTTTAAAAAGTCTGTGCACAGGATAAATTAATGTTTTAACACCCACTTAACCAAGTTCAGGGTCATGCAAGAGCTGGTGCCTAACCTGGAAAGTTCTGGGTGCAAAACACAGAACCAGTCCAACAGAGACTGTCAGATGCACATATAGATGGCTTGAAGGATCACTAATTCAGTGTCTACCATTATGACTCTGGGATTTGATAGAAAACAACTATGCCCAGTAAAAACCTATGCAGACACACAGAAGATAGAGCCTCTTCACAAAACACACCATGTCCAGGTATCAAACCATAGAACAAAGTACTGTGAGGTAGCAGTGTTAACAGCTACACCACTATCCTCCAATGTCCCTACAGTAGTGGAGTCCCACTTGAAGTGAAGCGCACAGTTATCCCACTGTTTGGTTAAAGGTCTGAGGCTATGCCCACACCCAACTACTGGTTATTCTCATACTAGCCAGTAGGCTCTGCCTCTGATAAGAAGGCTAAGGTTAGGACCAGTGTGTGAAGGGAATGGCTTTAGATATAAGCAACTGCACATCCACTATCAGTTTTTTTGTCCAGGTCTTCGATTCTGGAAATGATTTAACAGGAAAACAATGTGATAAATTGCTATGACACTTACCTCTAGTAAAGATTTATTAGCATCTATAAGGCATGACAGTGGTCATCAGAGTATCAAAACAGAGAAATGCATTCCTTACAATACAATTATCCAAAGCTCCAATTCTGATCCTCTTTTGTTTGCTTGTGGAGGAAATGTTTATTTGGAACTCTCTGTCACTGCTGGCTAATGAATCAAAAATTAAAAAAGACTCCTTTAAAAGAATTTTGGACAGCATTATGAGGGATCTACATACAAGAATGTGTTTGTTTGCTTTAAGCATGTATAGGTCCAAAGAGCTTGGCATGCAGTCAAGGAAACCATTAACAACCCTACCCAGTTCCCTAATTGCCCCAAAGCACTGTCTGGTTAAGTTATTTAGTCAAGGTCACACAGTAGGTAAACAAAGACTGAAGGGCATTAAACCCTGCCTGGACCACAGGAACCAGCTCAATAACAGCTCATAGCCTTTATCCTCCCTACCAACTCCCTGGACCACAGGAACCAACTCAATAACAGCTCATCACCTTAAATCCTCCCTACTAACTACCAGACTGTATGTTTGAGATTTAGTTTTGTCATTTCTTTCATCACTACGTGCTGCAGCAATTAATAAAGGATCAAACAACAATGGGTATTGGTTCTCCCAAGATGCCAATACCTCAGAGAAAGAGTGGCCAGGATTTATTTTTTTAATCTTATACTTGTTTTTCTTTCTTTAGGCGCCACTGACCTTAGAGTGAGAATAATTAATACTGATGAGAGATGTATGGCCCCCAGATAAGGGGTGCAAAAAACAACACTTCTGTCTGGTTGCATGTTATGTGTTGGCACAAAACTGTACTCTTGAGCAGTTAGGTGTAGAGGAGTTGTGTTGTGAAAGTAACTTTAAGGATCATCAGACATGTTTTGAAAAGTCAAAATATAATGCAACACAGTGAATCATGTATACAAACAAACAGAGATGTAGAAAGTATGAGCCAGTTAGAAGGGCTTATATCTATAACACTAGGGCTTCCACAGGAAATCCTCTTTCTTGCTATTGTTCTTTTTTGTCTGTGTTGTGCTAGTTTTATTAGATATTTTTGTCAACCTGGTGAGCTGTCCCTGACTCATGGTAGCACTTTCATTCCCACTGTGTAGCTCATGAGGCATTTTTATTCCCACATGTAGCTAGCATGCACTATTACTGTGCACCAGCTGCTATCTGAGGGTGCAGTTTCAAACAATGTGTGAAGCAGTAGTGTTCATTTCTCCCTGTCCCATATGTAGGCCCTTCCACTGCATTTTACAGTGTAATTGCTTCACACAGCATTACACTGTAATAGACTCGCACAACATTACATTGTGCTAGACTTGCACAGCAAAGACTGTCTCGCCAAGTCCCTTCAACAGTTCCTGTAGACTATTTTTCCAGTTCCAAGCCCTTTGAAAAGGTTACCTCTGTTATATTCATTCACAGTGCTGGCTGAAGTAAAGGTCACAACACTAGAAACCGTTCTGAATTTTTCTGGGTGGTGGTGGTGGTGAGTTCACATTTAGGAGTAACAGATGGATGTATGCAATGGTTTAGGGGACAGGGGAGCCCTATTTCATGCAGAAAAACTCCAAGTGTGGAGAAATGAGGCATACAGATATACAGAGTGCTACAATTAAAATGCTTACATTAAATAGGCAACAAGGTCATTACTGCAAGAATGCATGAATAGTAAGACAAAGTGAAAAAAGTTAACAGGAATGCATCACTGGGACAGGTAGGCACACAGCATAGAAATAATGGCAATGGCAAAGAGGTAGCTCAAGGTGAGGTGAGAAAGCTCAGGCAGAGGGATGATCATGTTTCAGCTGCACCCGAATGAGCCATATACAAACAGTGAAACAGAGCTATGATGGGAATTAATCAAAGTAGTTGGAAGGAAACAGCTTCTGATATAGTAACAGATCACAATGAAGAAAATACAGACAGGTGAGCGGGACTACAATACATGAAATGAAAAAGAAGCCAAAAAAAGGCAATGAAAATTTAACAAATGCTTTATATGTGTGTCCACACATACATACTTACACAAGGAAACTAAAGGTAAATCAACACAGGTCATCTTAAAAGCTATGGTTTACAGTAGATGTGGACTATGCTAGTCTACTCCTTGAAAAATGTTTCTGGTTCTGACAAATCATCATTCACAGTGGACAGCTGAGTATGCCAACACAAGGACATCCCATATTCTTAATATAGTCTGCTTTGTGTAAAACCCTTGAAAAACTGATACCCTTAGTATGTGGACATTCTCTTGACTGCATTAATTTATTTCACTGTTTATATTGATTAGTGGCAGGCTTGTTTTTATTCATATACCTTACATTCTTAAACCATTTTATACTTGAAAAGTAGATTTGTTTGTGTCTTTCGGCTTTTCCCGGTTATGGGTCGCCACAGCGGAACTCCGGTCCGCTAATGACTGGCAGTCGATTTTTACGTACTGGCTTGCCGGGCCTAATGCACAACCTTCAACGAAGGAACGCCCATTCACGCATGTCGCTACACAGAAGACGCTCTAACTGAGAATCGAACGGGCAACGTCTAACTGTGAGGCAACAACGCTATCGCAGCACCACCACTGCAGTAGATACTTGAAAAGTAGATATTTTCACAAAATTTGGAGTGATACATAACTGCTATAGTTTGTGCACTCCAGTAATAAAAACTGGCACAAGACTAAACTACTAAATGACAGGATATGGACCCTAACCGTGTCCACTGTTATTCTCAGTAATGAGCTGTGAAGGAAGACAAAAACAGTACTGTGGCTAAGAACAGTTTAATTATACTCAAGACTTACTTAGAAGAATGAATATCACCTCACACTGTTAATATCAAATTGGCTGCAGGACTTTTATTAGTTACAAGAAGCCATGTTTACGAACTGAATCTTGCCAATGACTGAGCAAGTGATATTACTTTATGAGGATCTGGGGTGTTGTTTAAAGCTCTCACTTCTGTAAAGAAGTATTTTCAGAACAAACATCATGTTCTAATTCAGTACACATGCAGACACACGCTTCCTCTGCCAGAAACTAAGGCACTGTGCTGTCTGAAATTTTGCCCAAGTTACTAAATCGCAAACAAGGAGTGCCTGCATAGTGATGCTGTGGCTTATTTGTTTATGCAGCTTAACAATTCCTGTTTTGAGGCAGGACCAAATGGGAGTTACAGACTGACTTCAGTTACAGCAATGGAACAGGAAGGTGCAGATGTTTCTGTTAAGCACATGGAACGATGACAGAACTATTCACAGAGGATATCTGAGCATGTGATAAGAATGAAGCAAGTGCTCAGAAATGCTTATGGTGAATAAAAAAAAAGTTGGCTGACTAGAAACTGCTGAGAAAGAATGGACTGCTTAGTGCTTGCTGCATAACAATTCCTAGTAGTGGGAGGGTTGGAGTAATGGTTAAGGTATTTACCTCACTGACAGAAGGTGCAGGGCTTCATCCTCACCTCTGAGGGGAAATTGGCTAAGTCTAAAATGGTGCACAACAGTAGCTAAGCTATGAACCTATGAGTTTGAGATGTGCAATTTGCCCGTGAGTGGACACAATTGTGACAGATTTGTTCTACGGACAATGAATTGATATTTCCTCTTAGTTGTGGAGTGGGGTGTGGAGGGACTACTGAAGTAAACAGAAGAACGGTAACAGCTTAGAGACTGAAAATCACTGTAGTAAAGCTGGGACACGAAAGGGCTGACCAGAGTCAATTGGACAAAGCATTCTCCAACCAGTTATCTTGGGGAAATTAAAACACAAAGCTTGAATTCTGTTTCACAGCCTTAGTATGGATAATCATTTTACATTAAACACTGTGTGTGTCTTTAAGGGATGTTATTTTGGTGGGGTTATTCGATCTACTGCATTAAGGAAGGGGCATTAAGGGGATTCTCTGTGGTTGGTAGCAATCCTTAATTGGTGAGCTGTGATACTTGGCAGACTTGCTGAGCAGATGTAGCTGTTTTGATTTCCCAAAAATGGTATTAGTTCTTAGTTGGTGCATTAATCTAGGAAGTGCTGGGTGTCTGGATCAGAAAAAGGAAAAGAAGTGTAATGCCTCCATCAGCATAGGTTCCGTCAGTAAGTGGCACACTTACACAAAATTCTATATGTCCCGAATGGTTTTTGCACTTACTTTCCTCACTTACTTAGAGAAAAAAAGCTCTTGTACTCACTTTCCTCACGTATCTAGAAGAAAATAGTTTTTCATTCAGGCATGTCCAAGGGTCAGCTCCCAGTGTTCTCTGCTGTCTATCTGATGAATCTGGGCATCTTGGGGCAATGTAGAAATTGCCTCATGTACACAGACAACCCTCTCCTCCTACTACCCAACCCCAACACTACAACCTGTGAGAGACGCACTTATCTAGCCAAATTGGAGGTAAAGCTCTCTCCAACCAAGACTGAACTTGACATTCAAGAGGAGAAGGTAAACACTTGCACCACACCACACTTATCACATAGTCTCACTAAATCTACACTACCAATATCCACACATAGAAACACAAAAACATTTGCGGAGGCTCTCAATAATAATCTGCCCAAGCAACAGAGACCTCCAAAGCAGAAACACAAACACCTTCCACCCCCAACACAACCCAAATGACACACAGCCCATAGACTTAGTGTGCCACTCAACCACAGCCAATAAGGCAAAACAACATATCCAACACACTAGTCATGGGTGACTCTACAGTCAGGCACACTGATGTCCCACTCACCAAGCTAAACAAGGAGAAAATTTCTGTCAGCTGCCTGTCGGGTGCCAGGATCCGCCACATAACCCACGCACTCAGGTCACTCCACAAAAAGTACAAATATGACTCTGTGATTGTCCATGTTGGTGTGAATGACCTGAGACGTACCTCCATAGACTACATGAAAAGACACATGGAAGAGCGCTCCGATCTTGTAGCCCAGGCAGGTATGACCTTAGCCCTGAGTAGCATTCTGCCATCGCCCAGAAGGATACCGCAGTACAAGGACAAAATGATTGACTTCAACAAGTGGCTAAGCTTCTGGTGTCATTCTAAGGGGATCCAGCATCTGTCTGCTTGGGATGACATGATTGACAGACCATGATGCTTTCCCAGAGATGGCCTGCACCTGTCACCCCTGGGATTCTGGATATTGGTTAAGGTGCTTGCCGCCCCTACAGTGCCTTTTTTAGGCAAGTTTCAAATGACAAATTCATTCACCACTGTAACAGGAACAGATAAGCAAAAACTGAGGGTAATGCTACTCAATGCTAGAGGTCTAAATCTCAAAATGCACTCACTCGAGGCACTCCTTAAAATGGAGAACATCGATATCTGTGCAGTGACTGAGACAGCACCCCTGCACTACCAGGCTATAACTCATACACACTTTTCGGCCATGTAACCTGGACCGGAACACCAAAGGCGGAGGTGTGTCCATATTCATTAAGGATATCCACACCTCCAGGCTAGTTGCTCAGCATAATGCATCTGAGGTTATCCAACTGCAACTAACTCTGGGCAAAACTGCAATCCAAACTGTAGCTTGCTACAGATCCCCCAAAATGCCCCAGGATTCCCACTCCTCTTTTCTTGATGTTCTGGAAAATATTAGGGTTTAACCAAACACCTTAATAATGGGCGATTTCAACTACCCCACCATTAACTGGGAAAACTACTCGTGTACCAACTCCTTCACACAACGCTTTCTGGAAGTTCGCATATGACTGCAAACTAGGAGCCATAGTCGAGTCCTCAATTGATGTGGAAATCCTACAGAAAGCCCTCGCTGAGACAGATGCCTGGTGTCAGAGCCATGGCCTCAAGCTCAATGCCAAAAAGTGCACTGTCATCACCTTTGGTAAAAACTCTGTACCCATGAACTACTACATAGACAGCAGTCTACTTAACACCGAATGTGTGATAAGAGACCTTGGGACCCAGGTGGACAGTAGTCTGTCCTTTGATAGTCACATTGCCTCAGTAGTCAGGAAGTCCTTTTCCATGGCACACCTCATCATAAAAGGGTTCTCATCCAGGAAAAAAAGAGGTCATTGTTTCCCTCTACTCGACACTCATTAGATCCATTATAGAGTACAACACCCCTTTTGGAATGTACCTCACGAGACATCTGCAGCAGCTAGAAAGGCCACAAAAGTACCTCACAAAGAGGATTACTGGCCTCAAACAGATGCTGTACACTGACCATCTCAAAAAACTCCAGCTTTACTCCGTAGCATATTGCCTACTCCGAGGTGATCTCTGCCTAACATATAAAGCTATGTCAAACCCAGAGCTGTTTGACATGCTACACCTAAAGAAATCCCAATCCCTCCGAGCTACACTCTCTAGGGACCTAAACCTTGTCACCACAATAAACAGGACATGCTGGAGGGATAGATTCCTGTCCCAAAAACTTCCCATACTCTGGAACAGGCTACCCATCTATGTCAAGCAAAGTTTTTCATTAGCACTCTTCAAGAAAAATCTTGATGAGTGGATGAGAAATAGGAAATACACCCCGGGGATCACTTCTGTGTCTCTGCTCGAAGGTGGCACAGGAAAATAACTTTCTTGGGTGGCTAAGCCATGGAACCTTGTTGGCTAGGCTTACGTAGGCCCTCGGGCTGATAGCCTAGTACCTACCTATGAACCTATGGGGAGAGTTCAAGATAAAGAAAGCAAAACAGGAGCTAAAGCCTACTGGGCTTATAAAGCAAGAAGATGTGTAAACAGGCATCCATATTTTAATTTCTGGGATTTTCACTTGGTTTAAAGGTGATTAATGAAAGGGATGATGTTTAGTAAAGCAGGAGTCAGTTGGTACATGTACTTGCTGCAGCACAGGGGTTACAAAACAGAACCCTCTGCAGGGCTTCAGTCATTATTATGTAGCTGCATGGCAAGGATTAACCACAATATGGTTCACTTAGGGTATCACAGGGTCAGATGGGGTAGGGCACTGACTCACATGGACCTTTATCAGACTCAGTTCAGGGGCACTCTCTGGTTAAGTCACTGAATTAAGCAAACAGAGGTTGAGGAAATCAAACCCTGGACCATGGGAAGCAGTTCAGTAACAACTTATAGCTTCCTAATCTGCGCCAAACAACACACAAGCTAGAGGTTTTTGTTTGGGATTCTTGTTTAAATGTATTTATTTACAGATGAGTCACAGTATGACACTGATCCAAGTGACCATTTCCAGTTTTAGCCTGGGGACATTAATAAGAAACAATTATCTTTTACATGACTATAAGGTAAATAACACAAAAATGATGGCAACAAAACATTTCAATTGCATGATTACACAAAATGAATTGAATACATTAAATTTGCAGAAATTTTGTTAGCCTAAATGTTCACAGATAATATAATATGCACGTGTTGTTTCATTATAAAATATTGACCAGTTGAATTTCTATAAACAGTACCATGGGCAAGATTATATTTTAAAAATTTTGGAAATTAATGCGGTAGAGAGAAGTATTAGCAAAGAAAAATTATGGCCTGGGTATACTTAAAGTAACAAAAGGAGTGGGGTGGTGTTCTGTTGGTCCTTTCATATGCTTTTGGTTTAGTCCCCTTTTTAATTTAAAAAAAAAACAGACAGGTGGGAAGCTCAGAAAGTTGCTCCACCTCAAGTGTCAGCTGGAGGTAGTGTGCTCATTTATTTCCTTAGCTTTCCTTACAGACTTCAGAGGTTTGCACAGAAGGTTGTTTAAGCTTATCTAGAGGCAGAGTACTGTACAGAAACAGTCTAGAAAACACAAACAGACATACTCATGTAAACAGATTGTGAACTTTTTGGGGTAGAGCTAAGATGTCATGCTGTGTAAATATGGCTGACAGCATGAAGTTGAAATACTTTCCTGTGGTATTCTGTTTGTTTGCTTTTATCTCAGTTTGACATCTGAAGCATACACAGGAGGTAGATGTCTTTTGGCAGTAGGGGAGAGGAAGTATTCTGTTTATGTCTATGATATCAACAATGTAAAATATATGATTGAAGCCTTTTGTTCTTTCACTTTCATTCCAGTCTGTCACCAAAGAGATGTATAGAAGGTGACTGCATTTTGGGGGGGGGGGGGGTTAGGGAGGCAGGTACTATTTCCACATAAAGTTTATGTATTTTATAAACATTTATCTTTTTTAATTTATTGGGACACATTAAATGTTGGGCACAACTTATTTTTTTTCCTTAGTCAAGATTTTTTTCATGCTATCACTGGATTTAAAGGTTTGAAAAACATCTCTAAAATAAATGCATTTTAGACTATCTAGATTCTCCGTAGCTTCAGGGGTCTAGAGGCCTCCTGACCACAGACTTAAATCAGTCCAGTCTTGTCTAATTACAATGTGTTACAAGAATAGACGAAAATACTGAACAGTATGACAAATTATAGTCACAAGAAAGCAGTCATTCACATGGTGAGGGGAGCCAGGGGGTACAAGCACAATAAGTAAGAATCACCCCCTTTTTAAACATACTATCTAGAACTATGGATTCCACTTTCTGCATTTCAGTGTTCACATTTTCTCATCTGTATTTCTAAATATGAAAGGAAAATGACGGATGAGTGTGTACCAAGAAGTGGGACTTCCAGTACCAAATGCCTTTGAAGTTTGTTTTTGGTCAGCAGTAGCTCCCCCATCCATACCTCTTCTGGATCCACCACTGATCCATTTGTAGAGGGCTGCTCAACAAAACATAATGAACTTGAATTTGCAAATGTCTACCTAACATCTATAGATTTTACGACTAAAACCATTATGGTGGACTGATATTGCTACTTAAAGTTAAGGTTAAGGAGCTTCTAATTTGTGTGCACACATTCTGAATCGTTTAGTACTAGTCTGTGTAACATTTGGGAAAGACAAGAACCAACAAGGGTGGTCACTCATTATTTAGTTCTATTTTGCTCTTTGCTTTAATTTCAACCCTTGTATCAAGGTAAAAGGCTTAAATCTTACTGTATAAAAAACTGTAGGACTATTCCAGCAACTACTAGTCTTGGATCCATTAGACACTCCAAAGTCGGTGTTTCTACTTTCTATAAGATAAGACAGACAAAATAAGGATGTCTATGGAGGAAGTCCTGCATTCAAATACAGTGATACCAGGAGCATACCTTCAGTCACTTCAAGGCTTCATGAATTTTGCCTGCCATGACATTAAACAATTTTGAGTACTTTTTAATCCTCTATTTACAACTTATCATTTGGGATGTAAAGTCAGCATTGCTAGGTGTTTCCTAAAGGAATTCAGATTTTAAAGTGTTTTTTCTCTCTTTTACAATGGTGTTTCATTTAGGAATCCAAGGCACATTTGAAAATGTGGGAATTTCCATTCTTTACTGGTGTTTCTTTGGATTAAACAGTGAATTTCTAATTCTGAATCACAATTTTACACAGAAACTTAATCTGACATAACCATGTTTCCTCTCAGGCACTGGATTGCTGCTCAGTGGTATAGCTCATCTTCAATGGCTGACCTTGCTTTTTTTTTTTTAGTTCATCTGAGATTTACTGATGGTGTACAACATCTTTTCCATAACACAAGCAGGTCGACACTTCTTAGAAATCTTCTGACAGCTCATTATGCTGACTCATGAAACTAAATACCTGTTGGTAAAATAAGTTCTTATTAAGACTGGCGTTTCTGTCACTGTACAGGAGTATTTGCACTGAAAGCTGAGTAAGGTCAGTTAGACAACAGCACTGCTCACTCATTGTCTTGCATCTCATTTCAATGAATTCAAAGTCTGGTGCCAAACGTGAGTCTGCAAGGGAGCAAGTGTCTCCTGATGTCTGGGGTGCAGTCAGAGCTAAGCATTAATACTACTGACAAAGTGGGATTCTCATACAGAGGGAGCATCTGGAATGGGTTGCCCAGTAACAACTCGATAAACACTAAATAGGAACAAAAGTTTTTCCATTAACAATTTGTGCATCTCAGTAGCTCAGTAATTAACTAACTTTAAGACTGCCAGGTATTGTAATAATATACACCATGACATATCCAATAGTCTGTTAACTCTTTTATCTGCTGCTGAAACTACTGTTGGAATGTAAAAAGCACCTTGTGCCAAAGTATTTTAGTAACTGATATTTTACACCTTAGGACAGTTAGAAGTGAAAAGATCTAGGTGCCCTGATTATAGTAATTTATCCTTAAGTTATTACTGACTTTAAGGTTCTTTCTCTGTGAAATGCTTAAGTACTCACTATATCAGATAATCAAAGGGAAAGCTCTCTGCAGAGGCCAGCTGTTGTGGTTTCATTTTCTAATATCCTCAGCTCAGTATAATTCTTAAGTATTTCTACTTCCTGCACTCCAGGGATTATGTAACTTCTGTTGGTTCCTGCTATAATATCAAGTTCTAGACTAAAAGGACATGGTAAGCTTCTGCATTACTCAATCCAAATAACGCGCACTAAGAAATTATAATCTGAAAAAACAGAAAACACAAGAATACAAAATTATATACTTCCTCAATGTACACAAAAAAGCTATCTATAGATACTTCATGGAAAAGCCACCCAAACACAGGGAGACTGCAGGAGGGTAAAGAACCACTGGAGAAGGCTTTCTTGTGTCATTCTAGAGTCCAGCAGCTGAGAAGGGAACCCCCTCTGTACAGAGGTGGATGTTCCTTCCACTGCCACCTGTAACGTTGTCAGAAACCACTGATGCCCAGGCCACCTTGTTACAAGCTAACTCTTGAGACGGGGCACCCAGGGGGAAACTTGGGAATGATGGAAACCAAGTCTTAGCACAGTCGTAGGTCAGAAGATGGGATTATCCATTTGGGAAAATAGCTCCTCCTTTTAGCTTTGGTGGAGTTCTTCTCTTGCCATTTTCTGTTGGTGCCTTGGTTTTTGTTCCGCTGGGACATCTGTTTGTTGGGCTGCCAAAAATTATCCCTCTTACTAAGGGAAAACTTAAGAGATATACAACATTTTAGACACTCCTTGTATCAGTTTACCTCTGTCATACCAATGTTTTAGGATATGATTAGTTGCTGTGCCAAACACACAACTGGAATTAAGAGGAACATTCATAGTCTCATTTTTTTAACTCATCAGAAAAGTTCTAGCTTTGCAACCAAGCATATTTTCTTCTTACCCCCACCATCGTTGCATTTCTAGACACAGTATTGGCCCTCTCCAAGGCATGCTTTAAAGCATGTTTAAGTACTTGAGAAACACTGGAAAGAATCTCTTTCCCATAATTTTTTCTGCTAAATAGGTAACGATGCAGCAAAATCATCTATACTATACATACACCTCAACATAAACTTCCACATAAAACACTGGCAGTTAAATACTCTAGAAGCTACTGTGCTGAACTAGCATCTTTCCCTGAGATTCTACCCACTTGCCTAGCTTATCTTGAGGGACTAGGTTAGATGAGGACATGGTCTTTTACTGGCAAAGGTCACTGGGGAAACAGAACCAGGGTCCACAGACAAAAAGGCTTGGAGGCCAGGCATGGCCAAGCACACCCTGAATTTCTTACATTTTTTTAGGCAGAGGCTCATTCAGCAAAGGAAAATTGCAAGCTTTCTTAGAAACATCTTCCAGTGCTGGAATCCAGAGCCTCATCCTCCAAAAGACCATACACCCTGCCGATCTCAGGGATAGCTGATGATTGCTCCCAAACGACTACATCCCTAAATCTAGCCAGCAATCTGTTTGGGTTTCTGAGCCTGTTTATCCTCAGAGGAAAGTGACTCATCAGACTGACAATTCCAAAAGCTCAGATTCTGTAAATCCTTTCAAATCAGGATCCTGGGGTGGCTGAATGGAGGTAAGAGGGGAAGTGTTCCTCAAACTGGGTTTTCATCTGTAATTAATGGTGTGAATAATGGATCTAGCTATAGCCACCAGCTCAGGTAAAAACACAGTCAGAGATTGTTGCCCTGTAACATTGTG
Source organism: Protopterus annectens (assembly GCF_019279795.1). Lineage (NCBI taxonomy): Eukaryota > Metazoa > Chordata > Ceratodontiformes > Protopteridae > Protopterus > Protopterus annectens. The sequence goes on along the minus strand of NC_056728.1, from coordinate 1,300,299,819 downwards.
GGTCTTCTGATTCTTTTTTTCATGCAATGAACTAGTGGGAGAATTCCCACTGGAGAGACGTATCAACACTGACATCAGATTAATGCAATTACTAGAAAATGGAAATCAAAGCTTAAACCAGCCGTACTAGAAACAGTGAATACAGTAACAGAGATAAAAGAAATGGAAGTGGATCTTTGACAAAGGTTGGGAACAAATTACATACAAAAAATGGGAATTGTGGGAACAATACATGCAGAATAATGTTTTGAAGGAGGAATGAGGTTTAAGGGGTGGCAGGAACTAAATGAACTATGTAATGTTCAAATGACAATGACTGCACATAAGATGACACGAGATGTATAATATTGCAACTGAAAGTATGTCAATATGGTTTGTTTTCATTTATATAAATGTATGACTGCCTATGTCATAAGTAATAATTCAAAGAAACACCAAACATTTGTAGAGTATGACCATGCTGCTGCAGACCAGTAAACCAAACAAGAAAACCAAATGACTCATGTAGTGTCTTGTATAAATAAAGTACAGTTGTGTACACTTACCATAAATGTAGATGTTCGAGTGTATGCCTGAAAACACCCTCAGAAGCCGGTGCCTGCTCAGCGGCTCCGGACCCATCCAAGGGAGAGACATCCGCAGGTTAAATACTTGAAGAATCTCGTGGCATACCGGACTCCGAATGGGTCTCGGTAGAGGCCTGCGAATCAAAAGTAGCGGGCATCAGGTGCTGCGAAAGTGCCTGAGTACCAGCAACTGGCTTAGGAGAAGCTTTGTCATCGGTTTTGGACCTCGACTGTCTGTCTCTGTCTTTATCTTTGCATTTTTTTTTTTGTGAATTCCGGTAGTCGGATTGTAACCGATGACATTTCAGGATAGTTAAATCTACAGCCAAAGTATTTAGAAGTAAAAATATACCGACGCTTAATAGTGCGTTGGTTAAATTTAGCACAAAACCGACAGCAAGGCACGTTGTGGTCAGGGCCTATGCAAGGGATACAGTACAAATGAAAATCCTTATGAGGTATTTGCTTTCCACAAGTAATACAATTATTAACTTTTACTGACATCGGTAAGGAGCAAGAAAAAGTTTCCCCAACGGGGTACTTAGCTTTAGGTTGAAGACTTTGGTTCTGAAACTCGAAAATGAAAATTTCAGGAGTCGGCCGACCGGCACTTGCAAACTGCTACTGCTTCGGGCACCGCGCGGCAAGAAAGACTGATTAAAATGGCATTGGCTGCATGTTTTATACCCCTGACGACCTGACGACATGAAAGAGGAGACAGCAACCGACGCAGGACCCAAGACTGTTATTCAGGCCGACTGAGGGCAACCTGCCAGCAGATTACCCAAATGTAATGACTGCAACAGTGAAACACGAAGAACATTGGGTATCCAAGTAAAAATGCAAACTCAGTTTCCAAATATACAAATTTGAAGTTTAATACACAAACGAAAGGTAAAAAATGGTTAAGTACTTTCATCCCTTAAAATCAGTAGGACTTCATCAGAACCATATTCTATACATTTGTACCAGTTTAAATAGCCTGTTAAACAAATCATGTGACTTAAAATATCCAATGGTTGTCAAGCAAATTGATTGTTTATCAATGCTATCTACAGAGTGTAAGAAAAAAAAAAAAATATATATATATATATATATATATATACATATATATATATATATATATATATATATATATATATATACACAATTATATATATATTTTATATATATAATATATATATATATATATATATATATATATATATATATATAAATGTTATGTAGAAAATGTCATCAAGGGGTTGTTTTGTTAAAAGAATGTGTAAATAAATATGCAAATAACAATGTTCATTTAAATTGTCTAAATATATTTAAAAATTCATCATAACTTGGCAGCTCTAGATTTGAGTATAGGGACAATGGAAGTGTGTTAATTTAAGCCCTGATTATTAGATGTATTCAATCTGAGCTGCCAGATCAATTCCCTGTGCCTGATTCTGGTTTCCCAAGAATCAACCTGCTCATTGTGTGGGACCAGTTCCAATATGCCAAACTTAAATTTCCAATTAGTGCATACCTGTGTGTGTTAGAATAAGGTGTTGTTAATGTTTTACTTTAAAATAGCATAAAATGCTCATAAATTCTTTTCCTAAAATGTTCAGTTTTACCAATGTTGTATAAACCAGTGCTCTGGAAGCACAGCTGCCATGTGCAAAAGAAATGTAAGGAACCCATCTTTATCTAAAATGTACAACATTGTTCATAACTACCACATTTTCTAGTGCCCTTAATATGGGTACATGTGGGATGGATTTTGGGGTGTTCTAATAAATGTTTAAAATTCCTGCCTGGCTTAAAAACAAATTTAGGTGTATCCCCTAAAATGTTAAAAATGTTCTTATTCACTTTCAGAATATTCCAGGTGTTCCTATCTTTCAGCATTTTGAGGAAGAATTATATGGGACCACCAGTGCATTAGAGAACAAACTGTTGTTCCCTTGTTCAGTTAACAACTCTTGGTTTGTGACCACTTTGTCCACAACTAGCAATGGTATTATTTCATACCCGAATTATTAATCATTTCATCCCAAATTTTTGTTAAAAATATTGGGGGTAGTTTCTATATAAAAACATCTTAAAAACTTTTGCCACCTCTTGGAGAAAAAACACTGTAATCAGAACACATTCTCTCAATTCTAACCAGTTGTCCCTTGAAAATATTTTTCTTAGAAAAAATTGGGTGACAACTAGAAAAATAACTGTTTGAAAATGTGGGTTTCCTGTATATCTTGGAAACAAACTCGTTTTTCTTAACGTCTTTGTAAATAGTCATGTCTAAATAGTCCATACTCTCTTTAGAAGGGCTTATGATTAAAGTTAAAAATGAGCCACTTTGGTTAATATATATGACACAAATTCATCAGAAATGGGGTTAAAATATTTCCAAAAAATAAAAATGTCATCCAAAAAACATAAAAACAAATGCCAGTGATGGTGGTAATCAGATTTGAAAATGTGTTCCCTTTCCCAACTGTACATAACCAGATTAGCATAGGTGGGGACACAACTTGCTCCCACTGCTACACTTTTTATCTGGCAAAAATATTCATCCTCAAAATAAATAAAATTATGAGTCAAAATCAAATCCATAACATCAACAATAAAGTTGATCAATCGGTCATTAAGTTTTGGTAAGCTCAACTTTTGCTGAATGGAATAATTCCAAGCCTGTCTAATGAGGAATACATGTAAAAGGTCCACTACATCAGCTGTTGAAAAACCACGTCATTAAAAGACTGTCATTTAATTTTAGTAAAAATTCCCATAAAACTTTCAAAATGTGATCCAGAGAGCAAATAGCTCCCTTAAGGATACTGTCCACAAAAACTGCCAGAGGGTAGGTTTTAGAATTCTGTACTGCTACTTTTAAGCAATAAGGTGGTGACAAATATCTTTGTGGATGATGGCGATGCCAAATATAGTAGGAATAAGTGGTTTACTATTTGTTGAAAAATGAAGTGTGTCAAAAAAAGAAAACTAAATGAAAAGTGTCAAAAGAAATTAGCCACTGAGACAGTGAGTCTTCCAGAAATAAGTCTTATAAGCCAAATTAATCTCATTTAAGGAAATAGTTTAATAATTGTTGGTGTTGTGAAGTAAATTCGAAATCTGGTTAGTATAGTCAGTTTTGTTAATGATAACAACCCCCCATCCTTATCGGGTTTCATAAACCTATATAAAGCATCTCTTCACCCTCTATTCCCCCCAAAAGACAGCCACTTTCTGTATACCCTTCTGATGACAGACCGAGACAAAACTGAAAAACACATAGAACATATTTCCTGAAAGACATACATAAACAGCATGTTTATTTACTCTCTGCTAAAAGATAGCCACTTGTATATTCATCAGACAATTGGTTGTGAGGAAAATGGGAAGAATTATTTCAATAATGTTTCAAACTTGTTACCTCTAGACACAGTACAGAGCTCCTATACAAGATATAGTGACCCTTCTTGACTCCTCTGGAGGTTTGTGAGGAAAGTTAAAGAAATAATGATCACATTGAGTCTAGCCCAACACAATGACCTCTGAGGTTTGGGATTAATGTTTTAAAAAATAATGACATTGTCCCCAGTCCCCTACATAAGTACAATCACCCTTCTGTGAACACCTAGGAGCAGGAAAGGTTTTAGATTAGGTGGGGTTTAGGACAGAGGCGACTACTAACCCCATTCAAAATCCACTTATAAAGCCTCACTGTATGGGGGCCTCCATCCCCCAAAAGTTCTAAATGCCTGGGTATTCCATGACACATTTAGTCCTTATTTTTTGAGAGATGACAGTTACATTGAGCAAATAACATCAGCATCAGTTACTTTCATCCAGGTAACCCCCACCAAACAGTTAGCCACTTTATATCTCATTGTGATAAAAGAGGATTACACTGAAACGTATTTCATATTTGTTCCAAACAAACAGTTGCCACACATTAAAATATTGCATGTTGCTTCACAATCACATTAGTCCTGCAAAGTCAAAATAATAAACAAACAACATCAGCAATTAGTTATTTTGCACCACAGTTATGCCTTCTCTGTCTGTGCATATCAAGTGTCCATTTAAGTAACCCATCTTACTTCTCACACATGCACACTAGTCCCTACAAAGCCAGACAATGGCAGTTTAAACTGAGCAAATGACAAGAGGGCCAGTTACTTTCATCCAACCAATACCAACCCCCACCAAGCAGCTATAGCCACAACACCCGAGGGCTTTTTAATACAGTTTTGTCTCCGCAGCATGCCCCTCAACCCACAGACAATAAAAATAGGAACAAAGGTCCTTGGAATGTAGGCATATCCAGTTAAAAACCTAGACATCTAGTTAACCTCAAATTTTAATACCAAATAGCACAAAATTGCTCCCACTTCCAGTAAGAATGTGGGATAATACTCATTAACACATGTTCAAAAAACAGAGTGACAAAATGATGAAAACAGACAAGCACATTATCAAAGAGGCAATGCAACCCCTGTCAACTGTAGTGAACTGTATTGCAAAATTCTACCACACAAAGTCATTTATTTTTACTTCAGAAAAAGGAGGTGCAAGATGTGAGCCCTCTCTCTTTATTGTTACCACTAGTATGTTGATCATGTATTCTTGTTTTCTGTTACTATACAGCTTCAAAATCACATTTAATGGGGAGATTCAGGGCCCAATTCCAAGAGACTTGCGCTCAGTGTAAGTGACCATTTACAGTAAAAGCAGGTATTTTGGAATATGGCATCCAGTGTAAGCTTGTTTATAGATAGGTCTTACACCAAAGTAAGTCACTTATACTGACAGCAAGTCTTTTAGAATCTGGCTTTCAAAAAAATTGTGTGAAGAGGTAAATCAAGCCTGAAAATAGGGACATCCTGTGCAAGGGTAATTCAGGCCTAAAAGTGGGAACATTCCACTCCACACAAAAACACAAAGCCAGAGAAGTATCGTCAGAATATCTGGTTGTTCACTGCCAAATATTGTTGTAAAATCCAGTAATAACATCTCACCACACAATTACACTAATCAACTATCCATGCAATTAGGTCTCCTCCAAGTCCACACAAGTTGCCATACAGGTTAAAGTGCATCCTGCACATTTAAAGGGGAATACTGTGAATAGTTCTATCAACAAAGTAGCCATCAGCTATGACACTTTTCCAAGAGAAATTGAGTTTCTAAGTGAAAATATTTAAAGGCTAATAAGAATTCTACATCTATATTTGTAAAAAATTTTGCTTTATGTATTACTTTGCAAAATGTTCCCTAAAACTGTTTGCATGCCTTGCACCCCATGTAAGTTCTACAGCATAACAAATACAAAATATGTGGGGCTCTTGTGTGTGATAAATGAAGTATATTGCAGTGTACAATTAAGGGATGAGTTTGTAATGAATGGCAAGAATTCCATGTGTTTTATCTCTTTTTATGAGTCAGTAGCATTTCCCACTAACTTCAATAGAATCTGTTAATTAAGTTTCTACTGCACAGGCCAGGCCATCAGGTGATACACGCAGGTTTTTATGAATGGATTGTCTTGTGAGTGGTTCTCTCTCTTGTAGTTTCCGAGATACAAATTAAATTTTTTTTCCTGAAGACAATTCCGCGATTTGATATATTTTAGTAATGGAATTTATATTAGGATTTGCCAGTTTTATAGTTTTATGTTTGCAAATTATTTTTAGTTTATCGCTGGGTCCATTTTGCAGACAATGCCATTTTCACATTGCTTAGCTTTGGTCTATATTTTCTTTTAACTTGTTTTCACTGTAATAAGGACATTTCTTTTCTACGGGGGTTCATTTAGGTTTTTGGGTGGGGTTATGTATGTTTTTGTGTGTGTGCACTGTACAAAGGTATAGTTTTTACAATGTTGTGAATGGGAAATGCAATTGTGTTTCAGTTTTTTTTTTTTCAGTTTACTTTTTTGTTAAACTATACGCAGGTTTGGGTTTAGGGACAAGGTTAAGTATAGTGTTTTGGGGGATATCAATGTTTCATGTAAGATTTTAGTTTTTCTGTGCTCAGCATAACTGTGGAGGGTTTGTGGGATTATCAATGTCTATAGTTTGTGTATGCAGTTTATAAACATATATTTTACTTACTAGTGGATAGTCTAAATGTGCTGGTTTTAGGAACACTGTAACAACTTTGATAACTTGCCATGCCAGCAATGGAGAGAAAAAAAGTGTACCAAATCTGTTTCCATTCCTCTCCTTTCTATACTAAATTATTTGAAGCTTCAACCAAACAAAACTGTCTGCAGCTTAACAAAAATAATATATATATATATATATATATATATATATATATATATATATATATATATATATATATATATATATATGCACACTATTTCTCAAAGTGGTAAATAAACTACAAATTGAAACTTGCCCAGTAGTTAACATCTGCCCATGTGTACAGATTTTTTCACTTGAAACATGCATATAACAGACTGCAATTCCATTATATAAGCAGAAAACAGCAAGTAAGTGTGTTGACAGCTTAACAGCACTGGCTGTGAGCAGTAGGGATCAAAAATCACTGTCTGTTATGTTCTTATATCTCTTCTTCTCAAGAAACATTGACCTCAAGAAAATATTACCACTTTAAGTGCACAATAAAAGGCAACATAAAACTACACATGCCAATGCAACAACTCAGCTGATAAGATCTAAAACAATGACCGACACCAGAGATGAAAAGCCATTACTAAAGAACCTAATTGGGGTGTAAATAACTTCTTCCAAGGACAGAATTGCATGTGACAGCAAAAATACTCACATTTGCAATTCCTAGCAGCCTGCCTGAAAGCTGCAAAACAGTATAACAGCATGTGTGTTTTCAGACTGCAGTTAAATTTCTCTTAACATTGTGGTATACGTTTATAAGTGCGTGTGTTTGCGTGTATGTATAAAATGGGTACATCTGCTTTGACCTTGGGCAAGTACAGATTGAAGGAAAGGAAAGCAGAAAGCTATGATGCACACAGTCATTCCATCACCAAGGGATTAGCATGTGAGGTGGTTAAGATGGAGGATGGAGAAGGCATGGGTGTCTGCAAGAAAAAGAAGAAAGATTCATGCACTATTTTTTTAAGAAGGTTGCAAGGTCCTGGAATAGTCTCAAAAGAAATAAACTAATGGTTCTTGGCATGACCAGAATACAGAGAGGCTGCAAAATTTGGTTAGATCCCAATGGGCAACTGATTTTCTTTTATCAGCTTATGCATGTCTTCGACATGCTAAACAACCTTATGTAATTAGATAATTGTTTTGCCTTACTGATAACTATATAGGCAAACACTATCAGCCCTCTCTAGTAGTGAAAATTAACAGATGTTACTTCTACAACGGTGAACTACTGAAAAATCAAGGTGGCCCTTTTGGATTATAGGTTCATAGGTTACTACTAGGCTAACTGCCCCTGTGGGCCATTTTAAGCCTAGCCAATTACCCCATGTGAGAATCAAACCATACACCTTGTGTCTATAAGATAAACAACTTAACCATTAGGCCACCCTTACAACTTCAGTTATGAATAACCAAAGCTAATCCTAATGCACACATTTTGAATACTTATAGTTTGTTAACATGATGTACAGTTGCTTTAATATTAATGTCTCCACTGTACATTTTAAAAATTTGAAAATGAACGGTGTTAAAGTTTTTGAAGACCTCAGTCATATTACCTATTGCACAGAAAATGGAGCTGACAGGCATATTAATAAACAAGGTTTCCATACTAGTGTGAATTATTGAAAGGGCAAAAGTGCAGTACACTTTCATTTTTTTATAGGAATACTGTCCACTCCTAGATTTATAAGTCACAGCCTATTTTCCCCTTTGCAAGTCTGCATCAAAGCTGCAACACTTCTTGTGCAGACGGTTTCCATGTATAACAGTACAGCCTACCATAGAGGTACAGGGCCATGGAAAGGAAAAAGAAATATTTCTCAGGCAACAATATGTTGGTATCACTCATGATGAAGCCTACCAATCGACCTCTGTATGCATTTTGGTGCATCTGTCACAGTGAGGTCATAATATACTAAAACATCCCTCCATCTATACAGGCTAGAAGTAACAAATTACTGCCAAACAAGCCAAGAATACAGCTTGAAATAGAAGAAGCCATCAAACATTGATTATGTGACTAGAAGTAGAAAAAGGTGACACACACAGGTCTGGATAGCATTTGTTTGTGTGTCGGGAGCATAAAGGCATGCATATATGTCTCAACAGAAATATAGAGATACATGGGTGTCAGAAGATGCTTAAGACTGAGGAAGACAAGAAGGGCACTTGGTGGTCTAAAATGAACAAGTCATTTAGTCTTTAACTACTTACAGCTATACTAGAAGTGTATAAGAGTCGTATGCAGTGTTCACTGGAGTTACATGAATAATTGCACAAAAATGTCATACAAATTACAACTGAAGCTAGTCTTGGCAATGATCCAGTAGCAAAAGCTGTGCAGTTAATATAATATACTGTTCTGAAATATTTACCTCTCCAAAAAGAAAACCAGACAAAACAATGTCTGTGACAGACACAGATGAAATGTAAAGAACTGAAACATATTTTTTAACTCCAGTTACAAACAAAAGCTGCATTTTTTTCTAGACCAGTTATTATGATTATTTCTGTACACAGGAGTGAATGTAATTTCTTGTCAGTCAGCATTCCAAATAACGTCCATAATCTAAGTAGAAATCTGGCATATGTGCCTGTTTGAATTTGTAAGCATAGCGCAGTTAGGGGAACGTTAAAGACATGCAGGTAGGTGCGTGCGTGCGTGTGTAGGTGTTTCTTCTTTGAAGGTTGGGCACCTGGTTGGCAACTCAACACCGTAAAAATCCACTGCCAATCATTAGCGGACCGGTGATCCACTGTGGCGACTCCTAACCGGGAAAAGCCAAAAGACTTGGCTCTCAACTATCTAGAATGTCCAGATTTTTACCTCATATTTTTGGTCTGATCCTCATAAAATTGGTTTCTGGCAAACCAATTTAGACTGGAGTCACATAATAATTATATGACATGTGAGTTTCAGACTTCATACCATCCAGAAAATACATGCTAATGCAAAGCATGCTACTCTAGCAATTTTCTAGGTTTATAAGAGAAATACTTAAAATCTGTCCCTGATTTGGTACCTTTGCCTCCTCACCCATTTTTTTCCCAGAATTCTTGCACTAAGAAGTTTGGAGGTAGGTACACTAGTAAGGAAGGCACATTTTTGCGTTACAAGCAGAAACATGCTACCATTTTCATTTCTTGAATATTTGTGGAAATCACAGCACACAGAAGAACATTTCTACCTCATACCACATAGCCTCTTGTCACATAGAAAGACAAGTTAGTTAAATGAAAAAGGTATTCACAGTAGTGCATTTTATCAGTTACAGAAATAACACTGTCTTAACTAACGCCTTAACTATCTGCACAGCAGCTTCCTGGAACACTGTATACAGCAATTATTTCAGGTTTCAAAACTCGCACATTTATTGCAGTACATTTCTAAGCACCTTTGCAGCTACAACCCCTTGTGCATCTCCGCAATACATTACTGAAACTCCTCGGATCATAATATAAAATTTGCATCAAGCGCAGAAAAAATACTTTGCCCTTGGTGTAGCACTACTTCTTTAACAGTACAAAGCAGACAGTACTTTTTTTTAATTCGTTTTGTAGATCTCTACAATACGACCTTTGCCTAGCTGTACTACAGTAGCCAGACTCAGTTACTGAATTCTGCCCATTTTCTCATGAGGGTAACTCCTACCTGACGCTAGACTGCAAAGCTACTGAAACTTTCCTTGACCACAAGCAACACTGCAGGTTCTGTTTGAATATGAAAAACTTCTGGTAAAGAGCCTAAACCAGAAAACAAGGTACACAAGCCTTCATAAGTAATTCATCAGATTAAATAAGTCCTTTTTTGCAATGTAAAAAAAAAAGCACAGGCACACAAACAGTTGCCAGAGCAGTGCTAATGAATTGTTCATACATGAACTGCACGGGCTAGCACAAATCATCTTGAAGAATAAGATATAAACTTGCTAATGTTATCTATGTGCCTCACTCAATAAATTCTGAGTACAGAAATTGAGAAAACAGGTTGCAGTTTCTGACTGCCCCCATGTTGCACTGCATAGAGTAAGACTCCCTCTTATCCAGTCTCGCTAGGGCCGGACCTTAAGCTGGTTAATCAGAAAATGCATACAAAATAGCATTAAATGTTATAAATCAGTTAGAATAACAGGATTTGTGTTAGTATGCATTTTTCTAATGAATATGAAGTCTAAAACTCAAATGTCTGCCATTATTTGGCCCAGATGAAGTCTTGTTCTTCTCTTTTGCTAGAGCTATGGCACAAATTTGATGGCTGGTTAAAAATAGGCCAGATAAGAAGGAGTCAACTGTACAAGTTGCCTCTAGAGCCAGTACTTCAAATGCCATCATTGTTACTGCGAGATGCCAGCCTTATGTTGTACTTAAAGCTAATGTACAACCAATTCTATGTTAAGAAAAAAAAAAAAAAAGGAAAGGTGCCACTCACAGAACTGTCCTGGTTTATCCTATGCATTTTTTTCTGCTGGGACATTTCTGTAGTGAATGAAAGGTGTTAAGGTGACCTTAATATTTTGAAATATTCTTAATAGTAATAATAATGCTGATTTGTTAACCAGGTAGGCCCACTGGGCATGCATAGTTTTTGAAGGCAACTTGGGAGCAAAGTCTGGTTAAGTGACTTGCTCAATGTCACACATCAGACAACTGAGGGATGAAGGAATCAAACCCTGTACCACAGCTCACAGGCTAAACCCTCTGTGCCAGCTGCAGTGAGTAAATAGGTGACAATTCAGGCATGAGGACTTAATTTCTTCTTCTAAGCTACAGTATATGAAACTAACTGCAAATGCAACTTCTAGATCACCATTGTATGAACTCCACATAAACTCTGATTTGTCCCATTACATCTTTTTTGTAAGCATAACTGTGAACTAGTGCTCAACTCACACACTCAGCTACCTTTGTATATCCCAGTACTACATGTTTCCACAACTGGGTCATCAAAGTGACCAATGTAACAACACAGTTGAGGGAAGTACTGTGGTCTGTGTGCAGCAAGCAAATGAAAAGCAAGTATTACCTTTTAATTTTTTTTTAAAAAGTTTTAATCGCATTTCATGCCTTACATTACCAGAATGCATTTTCAGCTTCTGGCATTGGATGCCCTACAAATCTGCCAAAATCTGTTTCTCTCAAGTCAACACACATTTAAACAGATGTTTAAACGTTTACAGAGAGTTTGTGCATGTGTGTGTGTGTGTGTGGGGGGGGGGGGGGGGGCTCATTTCCCTCATCTTGTGATTCTAGCATCCTAGCAGAGACAGTACTAAATGCTGGTGTTCATTTCCTCCAGTTACTTTTCATTCTGTTCCTCCTCTTTCATGCTGCACCTCTCCCCCTCGTACTCTTAGTACATTAATCAAAGTGTGCCTCACTTTTCTGATCTTAAAAAGAATCTAAGAGTATGCGGACTCCAAAGCAGTGCTTTTATACTCGTGTGTGTGTGTGTGTGTGTGTGTGTGTGTGTGTGTGTGTGTGTGTGTGTGAGTGTGTGTATATATACATATATATATATATTTTTTTTTTATTTACTTGTGTCTTTATTGTCTTTCCTACACATTCAAAAATTTAACAAATTACCATCAAGGGTCACCCATTAAAGAAAAGTCTCTTTACAATAAAACAGGATGGCTTACTAAACTCTTTCACTTTGCCAGATGCACAAATAGAAGTACATCTTGCCTAATGGCCCACAGGGAAAAACAATAAATTTTACTATTTCTTTTAACTGTGTACTGCATTAAATCATTAATGTACAAATACTGTAAAGACATCTCCACAGACCACATGCTCCCTGTATGTTTTACACATTTTTTCATAACTGTCATTCCTCACTCTGTAATCTCATCTACAGTTACAGTTTTCCCTTTTCTCATCTTCCTTACTTGGTCCAACCCAGTCCATTGTGTAGCTTCTTTGTAGAGCCGATTTTTCTCCTCCCACTTCTACTTTCTTTCTTCACAAATACAATTAAATTCCCTTAATAAACTAGTTTAACCTTAATGTACATGTTCTTTCCCTGCACCAGCTTATTCATTTATTATCTTCATATCCACTCTCTAGGCAGAATTCAGAAATCTTTATGAGCAAGGAATACCTGTAGCTTGGTATGCCAAGATGGTAGGATCCCACATCAAAAATCTAGGGCAAGTAAGTCTACATAAACTAGAGCCTCTCAATGCAAACTACAGAAATAATTATCTCCCTATAATGTGCAGTGCAGACAGCCCTGCATATCATCACTGACACACAGATAACTGACATACCAAGACATGTTTATACATTATGTTAGCCATAGCTGCACAGTCACAGCTAAATTTAACTTTCTTTTTGCCCTTCTTTATTACTAACATAGCTTTATACCCACAGATGTTCACCAAGCCTGTAATGGTACCCTGCTCCCCCCTCCTCACATCACCTCAATGTCAGGTTGTCAGGGTGCCAGTTTCCTGACAAACAGGAGGCTCTGCCAAATTGCTTAATTGTTTTTTAACGTACCTTTCTATGTCTTTTGGATTCAATAAGTAGCCGTCAGTGGAAACCGGATGAACCCCTTGCACAACTATGCTTATGAATCACATAAGCACTCACTACCAACTTGCTTTAATCTTTGTTTTTATGTTTTTGTTTATATATGTTATATTCCAGGTCTTGACAATATTAAAACTTTTTTATGTTTTAAATTCTAACATTTCTTTAGCTCCACATTTGTCTGCACACAGAAAAGGGGAAAACATTATTCTTTACAGGAAAATAACAGCCATACAGAATACTATATTCCTAAAGTAGCAGAAAGTATACTAATAACTAAGCCAACACAATAATAGCAAAAAGAGATTTTGCCGATAGGGATGACTGCAATTATGGGAACAGAGAACAGGCAAGAGGGGGCTGGAATTACTGGAGAAAACTGACAAAAGAATCAAGGTATTAGGAGCAAATTATGAGAGCGAGAAGGGTAACAGAATGGAATGAGGCCAAGAAGACATCAGGACTGGAGGGTAGAGATTGCCTTCCCTTATCAGGGATTGGTATCAGAGTATAGGCAAACAGAAATAGATAGGGGAATCCTAAGTGAAAGAACTATTCTGACAACATTTTTAACTGAATCTAGAAGAGAAGCTGCTGTTAAAAAGGGGATAATTAGTAGGGCATATAAAATACTGCACAATAACTATTGGAATTAATCAAGAAGAGGTTAAAATAGATTGGGAAGAGAAAAGTACAGTTGTGTACCTACCATAAATGTAGATATTCGAGTGCATTCACTGTTGCAGTCATTACACTTGGGTTATCCTGCTGGCAGGCTACCCGCAGTCGGCCTGAATTCCAAAGTCCCGGTCCGGCGTCGGTTGCTGTCGCCTCTTCCCTGACATCTGTGCGCCAGGGGTATAAAAGATGCAGCTGACGCCATTTTCTTCAGTTTTTCTTGCCCCAGATGTCAGGTGCCCCCAGAAGGGTAGGCTGTAAAAATTATGGTCATAAGAAAGCATGCACATAACCTTCATCTACAAGCAAATACACCACATAGGTTGTATAGAATAGATAGGTACAGATAAGTCCCAGCAAAGAAAAAAGGGGGATGGTGGGAGGGTAACCTGCACTGCAACAGTGAATACACTCGGACATCTACATTTATGGTAGGCACAACTGTACTATGTTCATCGTGTTTCACTGTTGCAGTCATTACACTTGGGTTGAATCCCACAGCTGAGGTTGGGCGGCTGGGCCTAAATAGAGTTTGGAGTGGCTATGAGGCCCTGCAGAACTGCAGTGGCAATGCCTGCTTTGGATTTAGAGTAGAGAGGTAAATGGTAGTGTTTTGTAAAAGTGTGTACCGAAGTCCATGTTGCAGCCTCCAAAATATCCTTGGTTGGTACTCCTCTGAGGAAGGCTGCTGAAGTGGCTGCTGCTCTGGTAGAATGTGGCCTAATGCCCTTGGGCAATGATTTGCCATGTTGTGAATAGCAGAAACGAATGCAGTGGCCTACCCATTTTGAAATAGTCTGCTTTGAAATGGCTTTTCCTTGGGAACCTGCAGCATATGCCACTAAGAGTTGCTCAGTCTTTCTGAAGGCTTTAGTCTTGTCCGAGTAAAAGCGTAGCTGTCTGTGTATGTCCAAAGTATGCAGAAGTCTCTCCCCCTTATTCTGTGGGTTTGGATAAAAAGGTAGGCAAATGTATGGTTTGGTTAAGAGCCACGCTGGACACTACCTTGGGCATAAATGTCGGGTTTGTCCTTAGAGAAACCCTGTCCTGATAGAAAATAATAAAAGGTTCCACAGCTATTAGTGCCTGTAACTCTGAGACTCTTCTTGCTGAAGTTATTGCTAGGAGAAGAGCGGTGTTCCATGACAAGTATTTTATCTCTGCTGTATTGGCTGGCTCAAAAGGAGGCAGTGTGAGTTTTTCCAAGACAAAATTGAGGTCCCATGTAAGTATTGGAGCTCTCCTTGGAGGTCTTATGTTTTTGGTCCCTCTGAAAAACTGTCTTAGCAGTGGATGAGAAAAAATAGGTGGGTCCGTATTGTAATGAGCAGAAATGGCAGAGGCATGGATCTTAATTGATGAGAAGGATAGGCCTTTGTCCAGCATCTCAGTTAGGTATTGCAAAATCTGAGGAATATTTGGTTCAAGCGAGTCAATTCCCTGCGTTTGGTTCCAAGCACAGAATCTCTTCCATTTTTCTGCATAAGATTTTCTGGTGCTGGGCCTCCTGGCCTCCAAAATAACATCCATAACTGCTTTAGAGAGAGGTGTGTTCTGAATGATTACATTATCCGCCATGCAGCCAGATTTAGGGTTCTGAGGTGGCTGTGCAGGATCTGATTATTCTGTTGGGTCAGCAAATGAGGTATTAGAGGCAATGTCCAGGCTGAGGCTTGAAACAAGCTCTTTAGGATTGGGTACTAGTGCTGTCGTGGCCAGTCTGGAGCAATCAGTATCATTTTTGGCTTCTCTTGTCTGACCTTTAGTAGAACCTTGGAGAGGAGAGGCAGAGGAGGGAAGGCATATACTGTAAGGGCTTTCCAGCTGAATGAAAGGGCATCCACTTTCCATGCTTGCTTGTGATAAGTCCGAGTGCAGAATATCTGTAGCTGGCAGTTGTGAGGGGAGGTGAACAGATCTATGCCTGGGCATCCCCATTTCCCTATTATCATGTTGAAGATTTGTGGATCCAGTTTCCACTCATGAGGATCCATGAGGTTTCTGCTTAGTTCGTCTGCCAAAGTATTTGTCTTTCCTGGCAGGAATTGTGCTTGCAGATGTACTTGATAAGTCAATGCTGTGTTCCACAAAGTCATGGCTTGCCTGCAGAGGGGGTAGGAATGTGTGCCCCTTTGCTTGTTTATGTACCACATGACTGTGGTATTGTCCGTCTTTATCAGTAGTTGTCCTGGATGAAGTAGGCCCTTGAAGGTTGTCAGGGCATGTTGTACAGCTAGCATCTCTTTTTGATTGATATGAAGATGCATTTGGTTTGGGGGCCATGTGCCTTGAATACATTCTCCTGCCATGTGTGCCCCCCAGGCATAATCTGATGCATCTGTTGTTAGTGTCTGCCTGGCAGTGGGTAAGGTGAATGGCTGTCCCTTGTTGTGGTGACAGGCCTGTGCCCACCATTGAAATTCCTGTTGCAGGCAGGGAATGAGAGTAATTACTGTTTCCTGGCTGTGGCAATGTTGAGTCCAAACACTTTTTAGATACCACTGTAGTTTCCTCATATGCAGTCTTGCATATGGAATTAGTAGAATGCAGGATGCCATGTAGCCCAGAGCCTGCAGAATTTTTCTTGCAGATAACTGGGTCTTTGTTGCCATGTCTTTGAAGTAAGAAGTCAGATGCCTTTGTTTGTCTGGTGTGAGATAAGCCATCTGGGCAGTAGTATTTAAGCTTGCACCCAGGAATATTCTCTCTTGAGAGGGTACTAGTTTTGATTTCTTTTCGTTTACTGTGTACCCTAGGCAAATAGTAATCTTTTTACAAACGCCAGATGCTGTAGTAGAATATCTTTGTCCTTTGCTTGAATAAGGCAGTCGTCCAAGTAGGGGTATATTTGAATTCCTGTTTGTCTGCAAAATGCAATTACTGGTGCCAGGCATTTTGTGAAGACCCTGGGCACAGTAGATAAGCCAAAGGGCAGTGCAGAGAATTGGTAGTGCATTGAGCCAGCTATGAATCTGGTGTGTCTTTTGCAAGATTGTCTGATTGGGACATGCAGGTATGCCTCTTTGAGGTCCAAAATTACAAGCCAAGCCTTCTTGTCCAGCATGGGCAGAAGCTGCTGTAGAGTCAACATTTTGAATTTTGGGACTCCAGGAAAGTATTTAGAATAGACAGGTCCAGAATTGGTCTCCATGCTTTGTCCTTTCTTGGTACTAAGAAAAGTCTTGAGTAAAATCCTTGTCCCTACTCTTGTTGTGGCACTGGCTGAATAGCCCCCATGTCCATGAGAGATGAAACTTGTTTTTGTGCCTCTTGCCATTGATTGCGTGGCAGCTCTGGCATACCTTTTGTCTTTGGAAGGGTGTGAAAGTGGAACCTGAGAGACTATATTTAAGACCCATTTGTCCTGGGTGATCTTGTGCCAATTTTATGAAAAAAGTGCTAGCTTTCCCCCTAAGGGTGCTGCCAAAAAATAAGTGCTTGACATTGGCAGAGGGAAGTCATTGGGACTGTTTTCTATAAGGTTGTGATTTGTCTTCTCTGCTTTTGAAGGTAGAAGCACCCATTGTTTGGGCCTGTATGAGCCCTGGGGCTGTGGCCTGCCTCTAGGGTGTCTGAATCTGCCTCTTTGTGGTCTGTCTGACACTGGACAGGACCAATTCTTAGAGGGCCAGTTCCTGCTAAATCTGGGTGGCTGTACCTGTAAGAAATCCTTTACTGTCTGCATAGATTTTGCCTTATCCTCCATTTTCTTTAACACCTCCTCTGCCTTAACACCAAAGTATCATGCTGTAATGGAGCATCCAATAATTTTGCTTTAACATGATCAGGCAGATTCTGTTCCTTTAACCAAGCATGCCTTCTAATAACAGAACCTGTAACAGCGGCCCTGCATGAGGCCTCCAGTGAATCATAGCACATTGCAAAGTATGTTTTCCCACTTGTTCAGCTGCATGCAATAAATCCTGCAAATCTTTCTTCTCAGTACATTCAGAATTTGTCAACATTTTTTTGTTTTAACAAAGACATTAAGTATTGCTGATATTTGAGCATATGAAACTGACAATTTAAAGCCCTTACAGCCAAGGTAGCAGAAGTGTAAACTTTTTTCCCCCATCTGTCCAAAGCCCTACAATCTCTGTCTGAGGGGACAGGGTTTTTGGCAGAAGCAGCCTTGACCCCTTTGGGACCCTGTGAGAGAGTTTCTGGGTCAGCAGCAGGGTTTTTGTAAAGAAATTTATGGGAGTGTGGGACCTTGTAGTATCTGTCCGGCTTAACAGGGGCAGGAGGTAAAGAGTCTGGAGACAGGTCGGACTCTGAAAAAACATCATCTACTATGTCTAGAACAGGGGGAATTGCAAGAGGTCTGTGCTGAGGAAGTAAAAGAAAGTCTCTAAGTCTTTTCTTAGAATCGGAATAATCCTGGCTCTCCCAATGGAAATGCTCCCTCATGGTATGCAGGGTTTCCCCAAAAGAATAGAATCTTCAGCATCAGAATCCTCATAGGGAGGAACAGAATATCCCTGATCAGAAGAGGAATCAGAGGAAATGGAAACCTGATCAGAGGAATCATATTCAGTGTCTTACCTAGGCCTCTTATCAGGAGGGGGTGGGAACATCAAAGTAATTAGGTCTTCGGCCATTTTGAGCATCTGTTTCTTAGGCATAGAAGCCTGTCCTGGAGAATGCTGTACTAGTTTCCTTGTCTTTAAAACTGTTTTAGACTTTGTCTTGGATGCTGAAGTAGGCTTTATATAAAGTTGTGTAGGTCTGAAGACACCCTCAGAAGCCGATGCCTGCTCAGCGGCTCCGGACCCATCTGAGGGATTAATTTCCGAAGGGCCAATACCTTGAGTATCCAGAGGCTTAGCTGTCTCCACGTGGGAGTCGGAGGCGGCCTGTGGCTCTGAGGTAGTGGGAGTCAGGGGCTGCGAAAGCACCTCACTGAGCACCGGCGAACCGGCGACTGGCCTAGAAGAGGCTTCGTCGGTTTTGGACCTCGGATGCTTGTCCTTGTCTTTATCCTTGCGTTTTTTATGAATTCTGGTCATTAGTTGTTCCCACGGCATTATGCAATTAAACCCTCTGCCAAAATAGTGAAAAGCAAAATCGTACCGATGCGTAATAGTGCGTTGGTTAAATTTAGCACAAAACCGACAACTAGCAATGTCGTGGTCAGTGCCTAGGCAAGGAATACAGTAAGAGTGGAAATCCTTATGAGGTATTTGCTTCCCACAAGAAATACAATTGTTAACTTTTTCTGACATCGATCTGGAGCAAGAAAAAAGTTTCCCCAACAGGGTACTTAGCTTTATTGAAGACTTTGGATCTGAAATTCGATTTTGAAAATATCAGGAATCGGCCGACCGGCACTTACAAACTGATTTTGCTTTGGGCACCGCGCGGCAAGAAAGACTGAAGAAAATAGAGTCGCCTGCATCTTTTATACCCCTGGCGCACTTACGTCAGGGAAGAGGCGACAGCAACCGACGCCGGACCAGGACTTTGGAATTCAGGCCGACTACCTACGAGTAGCCTGCAAGCAGGATAACCCAAGTGTAACGACTGCAACAGTGAAACACGATGAACGTCTGAATAAGCAATTCACGAGGAAACAAAAGGAGGAGGACATATGCATGGCTGTCAGACACAAAACATACAGCACCTGCACCAACCTATCAGCCAGAGCAGGACACAGTTTGTTTATTTTCTCTCCCAGCCTTGTATCTGTCAGGAAATTTACTATGCACAGTAGCTATAAACAGCATATTCTGAACAAAGACTATTCATATTGATTGTGAATATCAAGGAGAAACAAAGCATGCCTCAACAAAGATAGACACACACACACACACACACACACACACACACACACACACACACACACACACACACACACACACACACACACAAACAAACTTAACGTCAGTTCCATGCTGCTAAAAACTACTGATCTAAATATTGGAAAAGACAGTTAAATTAGGAAAATAAGTTAAACCTTCTCTTTCAATGGGAGTCTTTCCAATTTCTACAGAGATATGAAACATTATATGTGCAACTAGCATATCTTATAGAGCAGCTTATAAAGTAGTAGAAAAACTGACAAGTCATGTCCTTTAGTACATCTGGAGAAAATAGTGGGAGTCTTCTCATAATGAGCCTGATGTAAATGCAAACTGCAGTTAATTTACCAAACTTAGCAGTATGGCTTTTTCAATTAGGTATTTCTTTTTTATTCAAATGGCTGCTTCAGACTCATCACAAAATCTTCACTAGACATTTTTTTTAAACTGTAAGTGTGAAATTTTTTTTTTTTTACTATTATTGTATAAGTCAAGACTTCCACACTCCTTGAAGAACACTATTTTAAGCAGAAATCTGTTAACTAGAGGGGAGTGGGCTATAGTGTTTGGTGAAGCTGGACTTGGAAATCTAATAAGCTGTTTACTGGAACACATTTCAAGCAATGTTTTTTTTTTTTGTTGTTAACCATATAATCCACTTTTGTACATTGGTTGTTTTGACTTTATAGGTTCTTATTTAGCTTATGATCAAATGAGACCATTAAGATGTTCAGCCAGGTCACCCAATACAGGTGGGAGGATAACAATATCCTGCATTAAGTTCACTTCTCCACACATCTCCACTGAAAATTTGCAATCAGTCATCCAGACTGCTTATTAAGGCTGTTAGGGAAGTATTTTGCTTGACAAGTAAGGGCAGCATGGAACATCAACTAAACTATTAAGGCAATCCAATATATTACCTGCAAATCATTGGTAATTATTGGATCAAAGTCTTAAAAAGCATAAAAACTTTTTTGGCAGGGGAGGCAAGCCGCCCTTCACAGTCCATATCTCAAAATATACTAATGACAAGATTGCACAACAGTGGGGAACAGAAAAGAGTTCCTTACCACCACTGTTAATTTTTTTGAATATATTCAAAGTACGTAAAATCAGTGTTTCATCCAAAATAACAATAAAGTGCAGTCGTGTTAGAAATTTGCCATAATTGCAGATGTTTGAGTATGTTCATTGCTCCAACAGTCTTAATGTTTGGGACTTCTGCCACAAAAAAACTCAATGTCTTGCCCAAGCTACCACAGCTTAGCACCCTTGACCCTTTATGTTAGGCCTGTACCCTCCCACCTGGACACCCAGCATGTCTGTATAATATGAATGACATTAGTCCACGCTATTTTTGATTCTTTCTTGACTTGGCAACATCTGGAAACTTGTTGATAATCCCAAGCACTAGGTGCTCAGGTGGACTCATCTATGGAAGTCTAAAAAGAAGATACTCTCAAATCTCCTCTTCAGCTTCTGGTCCACTTGTGCTGGAAGAAGAGAAAGCAGCGTGTGGGAGAAAGGGTGATTGTGTACCCAACCCCAGGAGAGGAAGGGAGGAAGATAGCAAGTGACAGAAAACATACTCAAACATCTGAAATTGTGGCAAGCTCCAAAAACAGCTATACCATGTTTATCATATAATCTTCACATTTGGGAAAGCTCCAAAAACAGCTATACCATGTTTATCATATAGTCTTCACATTTGGGAAAGCTCCAAAAACAGTACCCAAAACAGCTATACCATCTTTATCATATAATCTTCACATTTGGGAAAGCTCCTTATCATATAATCTTCACATTTGGGAAAGAAAACAGCTATACCATCTTTATCATATAATCTTCACATTTGGGAAAGCTCCAAAAACAGCTATACCATCTTTATCATATAATCTTCACATTTGGGAAAGCTCCAAAAACAGCTATACCATCTTTATCATATAATCTTCACATTTGGGAAAGCTCCAAAAACAGCTATACCATCTTTATCATATAATCTTCACATTTGGGAAAGCTCCAAAACAGCTATACCATCTTTATCATATAATCTTCACATTTGGGAAAGCTCCAAAAACAGCTATACCATCTTTATCATATAATCTTCACATTTGGGAAAGCTCCAAAAACAGCTATACCATCTTTATCATATAATCTTCACATTTGGGAAAGCTCCAAAACAGCTATACCATCTTTATCATATAATCTTCACATTTGGGAAAGCTCCAAAACAGCTATACCATCTTTATCATATAATCTTCACATTTGGGAAAGCTCCAAAACAGCTATACCATCTTTATCATATAATCTTCACATTTGGGAAAGCTCCAAAACAGCTATACCATCTTTATCATATAATCTTCACATTTGGGAAAGCTCCAAAACAGCTATACCATCTTTATCATATAATCTTCACATTTGGGAAAGCTCCAAAACAGCTATACCATCTTTATCATATAATCTTCACATTTGGGAAAGCTCCAAAACAGCTATACCATCTTTATCATATAATCTTCACATTTGGGAAAGCTCCAAAAACAGCCATACCATCTTTATCATATAATCTTCACATTTGGGAAAGCCCCCAAAACAGCTATACCATCTTTATCATATAATCTTCACATTTGGGAAAGCTCCAAAAACAGCTATACCATCTTTATCATATAATCTTCACATTTGGGAAAGCTCCAAAAACAGCTATACCATCTTTATCATATAATCTTCACATTTGGGAAAGCTCCAAAACAGCTATACCATCTTTATCATATAATCTTCACATATGGGAAAGCTCCAAAACAGCTATACCATCTTTATCATATAATCTTCACATATGGGAAAGCTCCAAAACAGCTATACCATCTTTATCATATAATCTTCACATTTGGGAAAGCTCCAAAAACAGCTATACCATCTTTATCATATAATCTTCACATTTGGGAAAGCTCCAAAACAGCTATACCATCTTTATCATATAATCTTCACATTTGGGAAAGCTCCAAAACAGCTATACCATCTTTATCATATAATCTTCACATTTGGGAAAGCTCCAAAACAGCTATACCATCTTTATCATATAATCTTCACATTTGGGAAAGCTCCAAAACAGCTATACCATCTTTATCATATAATCTTCACATTTGGGAAAGCTCCAAAACAGCTATACCATCTTTATCATATAATCTTCACATTTGGGAAAGCTCCAAAACAGCTATACCATCTTTATCATATAATCTTCACATTTGGGAAAGCTCCAAAACAGCTATACCATCTTTATCATATAATCTTCACATTTGGGAAAGCTCCAAAACAGCTATATCATCTTTATCATATAATCTTCACATTTGGGAAAGCTCCAAAACAGCTATACCATCTTTATCATATAATCTTCACATTTGGGAAAGCTCCAGAAACAGCTATACCATCTTTATCATATAATCTTCACATTTGGGAAAGCTCCAAAACAGCTATACCATCTTTATCATATAATCTTCACATATGGGAAAGCTCCAAAACAGCTATACCATCTTTATCATATAATCTTCACATTTGGGAAAGCTCCAAAAACAGCTATACCATCTTTATCATATAATCTTCACATTTGGGAAAGCTCCAAAAACAGCTATACCATCTTTATCATATAATCTTCACATTTGGGAAAGCTCCAAAAACAGCTATACCATCTTTATCATATAATCTTCACATTTGGGAAAGCTCCAAAAACAGCTATACCATCTTTATCATATAATCTTCACATTTGGGAAAGCCCCAAAAACAGCTATACCATCTTTATCATATAATCTTCACATTTGGGAAAGCTCCAAAAACAGCTATACCATCTTTATCATATAATCTTCACATTTGGGAAAGCTCCAAAACAGCTATACCATCTTTATCATATAATCTTCACATTTGGGAAAGCTCCAAAAACAGCTATACCATCTTTATCATATAATCTTCACATTTGGGAAAGCTCCAAAAACAGCTATACCATCTTTATCATATAATCTTCACATTTGGGAAAGCTCCAAAAACAGCTATACCATCTTTATCATATAATCTTCACATTTGGGAAAGCTCCAAAAACAGCTATACCATCTTTATCATATAATCTTCACATTTGGGAAAGCTCCAGAAACAGCTATACCACCTTTATCATATAATCTTCACATCTGGGAAAGCTCCAGAAACAGCTATACCACCTTTATCATATAATCTTCACATCTGGGAAAGCTCCAGAAACAGCTATACCATCTTTATCATATAATCTTCACATCTGGGAAAGCTCCAGAAACAGCTATACAATCTTTATCATATAATCTTCACATCTGGGAAAGCTCCAGAAACAGCTATACCATCTTTATCATATAATCTTCACATCTGGGAAAGCTCCAAAAACAGCTACACCATCTTTATCATATAATCTTCACATTTGGGAAAGCTCCAAAAACAGCTACACCATCTTTATCATATAATCTTCACATTTGGGAAAGCTCCAAAAACAGCTACACCATCTTTATCATATAATCTTCACATTTGGGAAAGCTCCAAAACAGCTACACCATCTTTATCATATAATCTTCACATTTGGGAAAGCTCCAAAAACAGCTACACCATCTTTATCATATAATCTTCACATTTGGGAAAGCTCCAAAAACAGCTATACCATCTTTATCATATAATCTTCACATTTGGGAAAGCTCCAAAAACAGCTATACCATCTTTATCATATAATCTTCACATATGGGAAAGCTCCAAAACAGCTATACCATCTTTATCATATAATCTTCACATTTGGGAAAGCTCCAAAAAATGCTATACCATCTTTATCATATAATCTTCACATTTAGGAAAGCTCCAAAACAGCTATACCATCTTTATCATATAATCTTCACATTTGGGAAAGCTCCAAAAACAGCTATACCATCTTTATCATATAATCTTCACATTTGGGAAAGCTCCAAAACAGCTATACCATCTTTATCATATAATCTTCACATTTGGGAAAGCTCAAAAACAGCTATACCATCTTTATCATATAATCTTCACATTTGGGAAAGCTCCAAAAACAGCTATACCATCTTTATCATATAATCTTCACATTTGGGAAAGCTCCAAAAACAGCTACACCATCTTTATCATATAATCTTCACATTTGGGAAAGCTCCAAAACAGCTATACCATCTTTATCATATAATCTTCACATTTGGGAAAGGTCCAGAAACAGCTATACCATCTTTATCATATAATCTTCACATTTGGGAAAGCTCCAAAAACAGCTATACCATCTTTATCATATAATCTTCACATTTGGGAAAGCTCCAAAAACAGCTATACCATCTTTATCATATAATCTTCACATTTGGGAAAGCTCCAAAAACAGCTATACCATCTTTATCATATAATCTTCACATTTGGGAAAGCTCCAAAAACAGCTACACCATCTTTATCATATAATCTTCACATTTGGGAAAGCTCCAAAAACAGCTATACCATCTTTATCATATAATCTTCACATTTGGGAAAGCTCCAAAAAACCCTATACCATCTTTATCATATAATCTTCACATTTGGGAAAGCTCCAAAAACAGCTATACCATCTTTATCGTATAATCTTCACATTTGGGAAAGCTCCAAAAACAGCTATACCATCTTTATCGTATAATCTTCACATTTGGGAAAGCTCCAAAAACAGCTATACCATCTTTATCATATAATCTTCACATTTGGGAAAGCTCCAAAAACAGCTATACCATCTTTATCATATAATCTTCACATTTGGGAAAGCTCCAAACGCACATGGAACAATGGATGGCTAGTTCTGTGGATATGTTGGCTGAAGTGATCCTTATAAGATGACCATAACTCTAGAGGCAACATTTAGATTGTAATGTTTAGAGAAGGTATGGCTAGAATACCAGGTAAGTGCTTCCAAAACAGACTAAATGTTGACTACCCCCATAGGACAACAGTGGCTGGTGTGATTCTAGCAGAATGAGGCCTAACTGCTCTGGTGTAGTCTTGTTATGAAAGGAGTAATAGAAACAAATATAATAGGCCAACCATTTACAGACAATTTGGAGACAGGCCTCCCCCATCGCTATCAAAGAATATAAGTACCTGTTCTGTTTTTCTATTGTCATTTGTCCTTTCCAGGTAAAAATCTCAACTGCCTATGCACATTCAGAGTGTGTAGATACCGCTTCCCCTCTGTTCTAGAGGAGCAGAAAAGAGCACTGGGGTGTGAATGCCTAATTCAAGGATAACGCTGTTACTGCATTCAATAAGAAAGAAGAACTGGGTGCATAGAGTGATCCCATCCCTGAGAAATCTTAGAAAAGGCTCTATGCACATGACGACCAGTAGTTCTGAAATCCTTTTGGCTTAAGTAACAACTGCTATGAAGATGGTTTGCCAGGTCAAGAACTTCAAGAACAGGACCAGCTAGTTCATGGAGGTAAAAATAGCTGCAACATGTACCTTTATATACTTATAACATAACCTTGAACCTTGATCTGCAAACTTCTGACAGATATCTTTCCACTATTTTTGCACTGCTCCTCTGCTGACCACATAGCTCTCCCTCTCCCTCACAGACACATATACGACACCCCCCCCCTTTAGCAAGTGCTCTATAACTCATTCATTCCTTGTGTATGAGAGGCAAGTAGACCAGGAATGGGGTTGTCATCCACATGGAGGACATGGATTCTACATTTAAGTTGTATATGCCCACTGAGAATACCAGCAACCTGCTCAGACATGCAATGTACATCAGTGAGGTCATGTAACCACTCAGGATTCTTCTGATCCTCTTGAATCCAACACTCTCATGTGGTCACTGGTCATCATCAAGGACTCTAAAATACAACTGTACACCTTGGCAAGTGCCCTACGCCCTTCCCAAGAAGAAAAGTGACCAGGCTAAGCTGCGTCACTCATCTCTTCTCCACACCCATTGCAAGAAGCTACTGAGCCGATAACCGAACACCTGTCACAAGGGTTGTAGTCAGGGCTTATCCTTGTATGCCAAAGCAACTGGTTGATTTGCAAAGGTCAGACAGTAACAGACAAGTACTTGAGGATCATGGACACTGAGGCCTGTGTTGGGATCTGACCTCTCCTCTGGCACCACAGGAAATGTATTTCCTTGGCTAAATAAGATTTCCTTGTATATGTTATTTGCTTCCCTCCAGACAATGCGTACAACCTTGTAAAACATGCCTAAATAGAATGAATGCTAAATCATCTAAGTTTTCTATAAGTTCTCACCATTAGTATCTTCAAACTGGAATCTATGACAGACTCCTTGTTTTGGTTCAACAGGTTAACATACTGAAACATCAACACAGATTCTGCCCTTACCATACAGAGTAGGAGGGAGAATCAATGTTGTCTTGGCCAAAACAGCATTATGAATAAAGTTTCTGGCCTGCTCGCCCTAGGAAGCAGAACCAATGCTGCCTTGTGGAAAAATGGAGATATGAGCAATATTTTTGGCCTGTTATCCTCTATCATCTAAACTATCTTGGGGAGAATAGGGTTTGGATGAAAAGGGTGCAGTAAACAGGCCTGGCCAGCTTATTGAAAAGGCATCTGCTGCCAGGATTTTTGATATGGGTACCCTGCAGCAAAACCTTTTCAGTTGTCTATTTTCTCAAAAAGCAAAATGCACACCCCACCTGTGGACCAGATCCAAAAGGCCATACTTGTCAAACATCTGTTTGTTACAGTGCACATCTTTCTGCTTAGCTGACCTACAAGGAAGCTTTCTAATGAAGGGATGTAGGATGTCCTAAAGATCATTGTTGACTCCTGGGCCAGATCCCATCCCACAGCTCCACAGGCAAACTGCACAGGAGGTATGATTAACACTACCCCAAGCCGTTTGTTGAGGTACTACATCATTGTACTGCTGTCTGTCAGATGTAAAGGATCCCTAGTTTCCAAATAGGTTTCAAGGCCTTGATGGCTAGTATTACTGTCACGATTTCCTTTTTGTGAAGTGCTTTCTTCTTTGCCTTTGCCCAGAGTCCCTTGATGCTTAAATTCCCTGAGTGGGCCCCCAGGCGGTGACTGAAGAATCTGAAATGAGCATCAAAGTATCTTTGCACAACTTATACAGGACATGCAGACTCAGTCACATGTTGTATCCACCATAAAAGTTCCTTCTTCACACATTGAAGGATAGGATGCTGCACAGACTGGGCATGCTGGCACTATTTCTTTCTGAAGTCCCACTGAAGCTTCTAAATGTGTAGTCTTGCTAGAAGGACTGTCCATGATGAGGAGGCTCTGTAACACAGTTACCCGTCTCACGGATAGAAGGTGCTGCTTTGGCGTGTTAAGGGACAGTCCAAAAATTTGGAAGCAGGCCACTGTGAATTTGTAGCTTTATCTGTGTCTCTTCTAGGGTTGATGCCTGAATCTGCAGTCACTCAGACACTGGGCACTTTTTAAACATTCTGGAGACAGAAGATAAATCAAGGCAAAAGAAGTTAATTGAAGTGGAATCTCTCCCCCCATTTAGAATCTCAGGTAATGCCAGTCTTCCTTGGTTATAGGTACATGAAGCTTAGCATTGTTTCGGTCCATAATGAACTTGAAGTACCAAGGAAAATTGAAAACGTTAGCATCCTGAATTTTGGTAATTTCGATTTTTGGTAATTTCAGAAACTTGTTTAACCTTGACAAGCCTATGAATGACATCTATGGCCCACCTTTTCTTGAGACTATGAACAGTCTTAAATAGAATCCTTTGATTAGCTGTTTTTAGTACTCTATTACACCCTGCAAAAACAGATCTTCTAACAGGGACTGTAATAAGTTTCTTTGCTCCTTGGGAACTGGTGAGATGGTTGAGAGCTTTGGCTTTTCTAAGAACGGACGCCTGAATCCCCAAGCCAATATTTGCAATATCCCCTAACAACTTGAAAGGTGAGGTGGCATAATTCTAACATCTTACGTTTAAGGGCCTTACCATAAATATTCTCATCCTTGTCCTTCAACCAAGACAGGAAAGTCTTTTGCCACTTCAGCATATGTGTTTGGCAGTTTAAAGCTCTGAAGGCCAGGGTGGCGGAAGTATAAACGGCATTCCCAATGTGGTCAAATATCTTACCTTTTAGGATCATAGGAAGTTACTAGGCTACTGGTCCTGAGGCCCTTACAAGCCTAGCCAAGAATTTAGCCCATGTTCTGACAAGTCAGCACCTGATGCCCCTGTCCAGCAGGTACACAGGTGGAATCCCACGGGTGTATTTTCTGTTCCCCATCCAGTTATCCAGGTTGAGCATAGAAAGGATTAATGAGGTATTCTGCTTGACGTACAGCAGGAGTCTAGTCCACAGAAGGGGCATCTCTGGGACACAAATCTGTCCCACCAAGAAGTCCTATCGATGTCACAGACCAGGTTGAGGTCGTCTGTGCAGGTTACTCGAGTGGAGTCGAGTCAGTTGGAAATAGAATGTTTGCCAGAACATCATTAAAAGTCCTGCTGGGATACAGAGACACCATCCCTAGATTACCAACAGGGTTTTAGTATTTGCAGGAGTTAACAATCATACAAAAGAATTCAGGCTTCTTCCGAGAAGAGCAGTGGGAGTTAGATTTCAAAAATGATTAGGCAAAGGGTTTCTGCAGAAAACCTGGCTACTACCATGGTGATCCTGATCAAGGAGTCTAGCTTTTTCTTGATTAGGTAGTCTTGATGAGATTTAGCTCTTTATGTTATTCTAATTGAATGGGGCACAGTGAGGACAAGAGGTGATATTATGCCCTACCCCAGGCAAATTAAACATGGAAATTCCCGATGAGGAATTTGATTTCCATGGGTAACATTATTTGTCTTATTAACCTCTGGCATCCTGTACCCTTGTTGTCCACAAAACTTTCACAATAATAAGAATTCAGAAAAAAATACACAAGATTCTCCCAAATGGGGTAATGTTTACTTTGGAAGCCAGACCAAGCTGACAGACTGACAATGCAGAGAGTGATAAGCATCAATGTACCCACAAACAAGAAATAAACATTGCACGGTAGATGTCTGTCTTACACTAAAGATGTGTTGATATCCAGATGGGAGGGTGCCCTCTCAATCTAGCAATGAAAAGATAATAAGTTCTCAATGTTGAGACAGACATCAGGCCTGCAACACTGAACCATATGATGAACACATTTTCTGCAAGGGAAAAGACCTGTGCATCTCTAAGGGGTGAAAATAACAAAGTTCCTTACTGTCACTGTTAACCTGACCTTGATGACTAACACAGTGAAGATGCAGTGGAACAGGTACTCAGTGTAACAACATACCCCACTAATCCAGCCTTGACAAAAGGACAACTAAAACAATAAAGGTCTTACATACATACACACCTCTCTGCATCCTTGTACTTTGTTTTGTTTTCGTTTAACAAGTGTCTTGATTTCCTCTCATATCCAAAAGACAATGTCCTTAAGGGGTCATCTGCACATATCCCATATGCCTCCACTACAGGAGATTTAAGGTACTACCCAGTGAAGACTGTAGCTTGGCTGGGTCTTTCTTGACATATTTACTGAATGTCTCTGTGACCTTTTTGTTTTTTGGTTTGGACATTATTTGGGAATATTTTCCAGGTACCTTCATATTTATGAACATGAAGCTTGACCTTAAGTTCCGTGTTCCCAAATTATAGCCAAACAATCTACTTATGCTGGCCTGACAAAAACATGACTTGTCTACAGCTAGTTGGAATTGGCTTTACTAGACAGAAGACAGCAGTAAAGCCTGAAAAAAACAGTACAGTCATGAGCATTCAGACGCCATGTTGCTGAAACACTGGTATGTCCTTAAAGGGTGTTCTGGTTATTAGGATTGATTACAATCTATTTCAAGCTATCGTTTAACACCTTGAAGTACTCATGTTTGATAAAAATGAAAGCGCTAAAAGTGATTAGATTTTTGTGTCTTGCAATACTGGAAGCTTAGCCCCAGTACTGAAAACCAGCGACAAGACAAAAACAAAATGTCACATTAGGAATAGAATCTACTTCCCCGAGACCCCTATTTTCTTTCTTCCTACTGCAATCTGTGGCCAGTTCCAGGATCACTGGAAAAATGCACTCAAAATTATTCTTCAATTTTCATATTGCTTCCTGGAGAAAATCCAAGATTTCTAAATGATTTATAATGTAACATTTTTGACTAAAATTAGAGAAATGTACTCAGGCACTCAAGTAAATCTCATCAATGATGAAACCATTCAATAAAATGTTGCAGTACACAGTAAGGAAAGCCGTAGTAAGTATTTTTTCAAACTATTTATTCAAAGCCTTGTTTAACCATTCCTGGTTGTTCTTGATCATATGAACACTGCATTAGAGCAGCCAGACCACTTTTCAATGAAAAAGAGAATTCAAAAACAGGTTTAAAAAGCAAAAATCGAAAAGTCAAAATTTCCCCTTTCATCTTGTTGAGGGACTGACCACAAAAAAGAAGTTATATACTTACTATAACGTTCCATCTGAGTAGTTAGACTTCATTTGTCATCAACCTATGGGTTTTGATTCGGACCGGATCCGAGACGACAGTTTCACCAGCATCAGATCCGAGAGCTCCAAGCTCCTCCCCTTACCCATAAAACCACTGCATCTCCTTCCTTCCCTCAGATCGAGTTTGTCACCCAACAAATGAGCCCAATCAGCAAAAACCTGATCCACCAGAACACAAAAGGGCCGCAAAGGCACCATCTCTTATTCCCTTCAGAGAAAGAACCCAATAACAAGGCCAGAGGGAAGGTGGGAGGGACGGCTGATGACAAATGAAGTCTAACTACTCAGATGGAACGTTATGGTAAGTACATAACTTCTTTATCTGAAGTAGTTAACTTCATTTGGTCATCAGCCTGTGGGACAGAGTCCTCAGCTACCACAACCTTGGGAGGCCCTCATGGAAAAATATTCTGGAGCACCACAGAGCCAAAGGATGCTCTCCCTCTGGAAACCATGTCCAATTTATAATGAAAAATTAAAGTATGAGATGAGGACCAAGTAGTCGCTGAACAAATATCATCCAAGGATACTCTGGACCAAAAAGCAGCTGACGTAGCGATGGACCTGGTAGAATGGGCATGAACCCTCTCCGAAATAGGCATACCTTTATCTTTGTAAACATGCAGAATACAAAGAGAAATCCACTTGGCAATTTTCACCTTGGAAACTGGTTTGCCTAGAAAAAGGTCTAGAGAAGGACACAAACAACTGGTCAGACTTGCAAAAGGGCTTAGTCCTGTCTAAGTAGAAACGTAACTGCCTATGCACATCTAACAACTGTAGTTTATATTCCCACTTGTGAAAATTTGGAAAAAAGACAGGCAGACTGATTGATGTTTGACTCTGAGGCCACTTTAGGCAAAAAGAAATGATTAGTCCGAAGTGAGTCCCTGTCTTTATGAAAAACCATACAAGGGGATTTAACAGATAATGCTTGAAGTTATGACACTCTCCTAGCCAAGGTGATAGCAACTAGGAAAGCTGTTTTCCAAGACAAAAATTTCAAGTCCACAGAGGCAGCCGGCTTGAAGGGTGGAGCATCTAACACCTGTAAAACTAAGGTAAAATCCCTAGAAGGAGTAGGGTCCTTAACAGGAGGCCTTAAAAGAAAGGTCCCTTTAATGAAGGTTTTGCAAGGTCTGGAAGAAGCCATGGACCCCATGTTTTTACCGACATGGAAATTAAAAATGGCAGCCAGTTGAACTTTTACCGTAAACGAACTGGCAACTTGCTGGAAAAGGTATGCTAAAAATTCAAGAACCGCTGACACTGGAGCAGTAAAAGGATCTAAATCCCTCTGAGTAGCCCAGATTGAAAAACGCTTCCACTTACTATGGTAAACTTTTCTGGTAGATGACTTTTGGGCCGCCACCAGAATAGACCTAACACGGGAAGAAAGTCCAGGAGTACTGGCAATCAATGGAACTGGAGCAGACAAGCCGTGAGCTTCAGACTGCCCAAGTCTGGGAGGGGAATCCCCAATGGGTGCGAAATAAGATCCGGAATTGGATCCAAGATCAAGGGAGGAACTTCCAGATGAGACCACAGACAGGGAAACCAGATCTGGTGAGGCCAGAGTGAGGCAATGAGGATAACTCTGCTTCCAAACCGACGAGCCTTCTGTAAAAACTTTGTCATGAGGGGTAATGGAGGATATGCATAAAGAAGAGCAGAAGGTCAAGCACTGACCAAAGCTTCTCTGGGGTCTCCCCCTGAGGGGGAATCAGAGCAAGGACTCACTCTACTTTGCGTTGGAAGGAGATGCGAAGAGATCGCAGCAAGGCCAAACCCACTTGAGGAAGATCTGCTCCGCTACACAAGGATTCAGAGACCACTCGTAAGGCATCAGGATAGTTCTGCTCAATTTGTCTGCTAGTATGTTGGACCGACCCAGAATGTGCATTACTATCAAAAAACAGTTAGTGGAGATCGCCCATTCCCAAACTCTCATGGCCTGTCAACAAAGGGGGTAGGATCTGGTTCCTCCCTGTTTATTGATGTACCAGACCACTGATATGTTGTCTGTCTGGATCACAATAGTCCCCAGAGGAAGAAAGCTATGAAGGGCCTGCAAAGCTAATCAGACTACCCTCATCTCCAGAACATTGATATGCAGATTAGCCTCGACTAGGAACCATGTCCATGGTCACTGTGGCCTGGGGAGGGGCTACAACAAGGGACAGTCCCTCTACTATCTCCGGAGAGTGAAACCACCAGAGGAAAGAATTCCTGCACATCTCACTTATGCGAATCGGATCCGTCAATGGCCGATCCAATAA
Source organism: Protopterus annectens (assembly GCF_019279795.1). NCBI lineage: Eukaryota > Metazoa > Chordata > Ceratodontiformes > Protopteridae > Protopterus > Protopterus annectens. The sequence continues at coordinate 1,300,266,301 of NC_056728.1, read as the reverse complement.
AGACCACTGGAGTGCCAATGTCCACTGCAGAACACGCATGTGAAGACGAGCACAAGGAAGAAGAGTGATGGTGGCTGCCATGGATCCCAGGACTCTTAACACCACTGCGACTGGGGGGAAAGGGATACCGAAGAATCGCGAGAACATTAAGATTTAGGCTCCAAACCCTCTCTGGAGTCAGAAAAACTTTGGATTGCAATGTGTTTATTCTCGCCCTTATGTTGTCCAGGACTTGAACTGGTTCTAGGGAGCTATATTTATAGTGATGCCAGGCAAGTCTGACAACTTCCGGAAATAATCCCTGGCTTGACAGAGTAGTTGCCTGGTGGGAGCAGCAAGAAGCCAATTGTCTAGCTACGGATAGACCTGTATGCCCTGAAGCCTCAGGTGAACCGCTACTGCTGCCATAACCTTGGTGAACACCCTGGGGGCTGTGGTGAGACCAAAGGGTAGCACCCGGAACTGGTAGTGACTGGCCCCTAGCCAAAAGCGGAGAAACCTCCTGGAGCATCTGTGCATCTTTATATGGCAGTACGCACTCTGGAGGTCTACTGAGCACATCCAGTTGTTTTCCTGCAGATAAGGCAATACGGACTGTAAAGTGAACATCCAGAACTTTTCTTTGTCAACTGACAGGTTCAGAGTGGAAAGGTCGAGAATCAGCCTAGAGTCCGCCGTCTTTTTTGGCACCAAAAAGAACCTGGAATAGATGCCTGACCTGGACTGATCTGGGGGGACAGGTTGGATGGCCCGTTTGCTTAGCAGCTTTTCTATTTCGATTGCTGCTGCCTCACTTTGCATGGGTGGGACGTCCAGGAGGTGCTTTGGAGGAGAGGGATGTGTCACAAAGGGAATTGTGTAACCTCTGGATATTATTTGGAGCACCCAATGGTCTGTTGACATGGATTCCCTCTCCGTCATGTGCATCGAAAAACATCCCCCGACTGCTTCCAGAGCAGAGCAGTCGGGCAACCCCTTAGGGCTGCTGTGTGGGTCTATCAGAGCACGGTTCTTGAGACCCAAGTTCTTCGTACCCCCCTGTCTCTGGGACAGCATGTGTGGTGTCCCCCTCTGCCTCTAGGGGAAAAGGAGTCCTGACTGTCCTTGGAATACTGAGACTTCTGGAACCACATTTTCTTTTGCCCCCGCTAATTCCTAGAGAAGGATCTTTGGGGGTTAGGGAAATAGATTCCGACAGCAAACAGCGTCTTCCCATCCTTCTCACTCTGGACTAGTGTGTCACGGACCATCTTCCCAAACAGAGAAGAGCTGCCATAGGGAGCATTCGCAGAAGATGCCTTGAAGGGTTCTGTGAAATTACATAGCCTGAGCCAAGCGTGTCACCTCATGGCAACGCTGGACCCGGCTGTCCATGCTGCTCCTTCGGTGGCATGAAAAAAGGAGTCGCATGGAAGTGTTGGTAACCACTTTCAGAGTGGCCATTCCCATAGAAAATGTGCATCTATCCTCTGGCGACATGGACTCCGGGGGAGATGCAGTGTACTCTTTTATCAGATCATGCTGCAGTCTGGTAACATGGGCCATATAATTCAGCGCCCTTATACAAAAGGTGGCTGAAGCATAAGTCTGCTTTCCCAGATGGTCCATCGTCCTGGACTCTCAGTCAGGGGGGGGGGTGGACTGTGGAACTCTTCTGAGCCAGTTCCTTCTTTGTGGCAGCCACTACCACCATGGCATCCACTGGGGACTCCTTGTTCCAACTCGGTCTATCCACCAGGGGACTCAAGATTTTATCTGGACGTTTTGGAATTGGCTATACAGTGGCTGGCTCTTTCCATGCCCTGGTGGTAATGAAGTCCACCAGGGGGTCCGTGGGTGGTGGGACACCGAAGAAGTAGGGGGTGGACCAACCCCCCCCCCACTGACGTAGGATTTCCATGATGTCTCCAAAGGAGACATCCTTGGGGAGTGATCTGGGGAAGCCTTACCCATCCTCCAAGTCAATATTGTCCGTGAGGGACTAGGGGGAGTCCAGGTGCCTCCTCTTGCACTTGCGTTTGTGAGGAACCTCTTCGGTGGGACTTTCCAGAAAGAACTCATGAACAGCCTGCAGTTCCTCGAGGGGAACAGTCTGGGTCATGTCGAGCATGGGCTGTCCCTGCATGGGCAATGGCAGAAGGCACACCCAGAAGAAATGGGGTTGGGGCAGACTTCGAAGAAAAGGTCAGGGGCCTCGATCCATGTGAGAGAACCCTCTCCACCACATCAAATGCTGAGGGGGAGCGAGCCTCCAACAAGGTCAGAGCCGATGGAGAAAAACCCAACACATCGGATCCGAAGGCCAGGCTACGGCTCCGAGAGCTCGAATCTGACTCGGTCGAACCCGGCACACTCAAGGTAACTTCTGGCGTCGAGGTATATGGTACCAGTGTCACCAGCCCCCTGACTCCAGAACCTCTTGGATACAGGGACTCCGATACCAGAGGATGGATCGGAGAAGGAGAAATTGGGGAAAACAAAGGTAGTGAGCTACCCCCTCCAGAGGTAGAAGGTGCCAGCTTCCAATAAGCTTCTAGTAGACCTTGAAGAGGGTACCGATGCCGGCTGGGAAGGACGGTGGACAGAGGTCCTAGATGGAGGCCAAACCTCCTCTGGCTCCGGGGAGAACCTCGGAGAATGGAGCTGAGGGGAAGTCAGCCTGGTAATAGCAGGTAGCTTGGAAAGAGGACCCGCCAGATCCGAACGTTCCAGGGATCTCTTCCTTTCCTTTTCTTTCTCTCTCTCTCTCTCTCTTTGTCTTTCCTAGACTCCTTATCCCCAGGACTGTGGTCAGGATGCGAGTTCCGGCCTGGAGGTAAGGAACGACACAATAGCTGAGGTAGATGCAGTCATAGCCTTGACCACAGAAACAGTAGACGAGGAGGTGGCCGCCTCTGTAGAAGGGAGAACCCCATTTAAAATCAGCTTGGCCCTGTGGTCTTTGAGGGCCCTGGGGTTAAACCCCGCACATATGGAGCAGTCGGAGGACAAGTGAGCTGCCCCTAAACGAACATGTGAGGAACCTCTTCGGTGGGACTTTCCAGAAAGAACTCATGAACAGCCTGCAGTTCCTCGAGGGGAACAGTCTGGGTCATGTCGAGCATGGGCTGTCCCTGCATGGGCAATGGCAGAAGGCACACCCAGAAGAGATGGGGTTGGGGCAGACTTCGAAGAAAAGGTCAGGGGCCTCGATCCATGTGAGAGAACCCTCTCCACCACATCGAATGCTGAGGGGGAGCGAGCCTCCAACAAGGTCAGAGCCGATGGAGAAAAACCCAACACATCGGATCCGAAGGCCAGGCTATGGCTCCGAGAGCTCGAATCTGACTCGGTCGAACCCGACACACTCAAGGTAACTTCTGGCGTCGAGGTATATGGTACCAGTGTCACCAGCCCCCTGACTCCAGAACCTCTTGGATACAGGGACTCCGATACCAGAGGATGGATCAGAGAAGGAGAAATTGGGGAAAACAAAGGTAGTGAGCTACCCCCTCCAGAGGTAGAGGGTGCCAGCTTCCAATAAGCTTCTAGTAGACCTTGAAGAGGGTACCGATGCCGGCTGGGAAGGACGGTGGACAGAGGTCCTAGATGGAGGCCGAACCTCCTCTGGCTCCGGGGAGAACCTCGGAGAATGGAGCTGAGGGGAAGTCAGCCTGGTAATAGCAGGTAGCTTGGAAAGAGGACCCGCCAGATCCGAACGTTCCAGGGATCTCTTCCTTTCCTTTTCTTTCTCTCTCTCTCTCTCTGTTTGTCTTTCCTAGACTCCTTATCCCCAGGACTGTGGTCAGGATGCGAGTTCCGGCCTGGAGGTAAGGAACGACACAATAGCTGAGGTAGATGCAGTCATAGCCGTGACCGCAGAAACAGTAGACGAGGAGGTGGCCGCCTCTGTAGAAGGGAGAACCCCGTTTAAAATCAGCGTGGCCCTGTGGTCTTTGAGGGCCCTGGGGTTAAACCCCGCACATATGGAGCAGTCGGAGGACAAGTGAGCTGCCCCTAAACAGACAACACATAGAGTGTGGCCATAACTCATAACATAAAAAGTCTAAGCACTAAAACATTGGCAATAAACAAGATTTACCAAAGAGTACAAACACATTGACAAAAAATAAGTTACGTAAATATATACAACAGGGAAACATAGCAGATTTTACAGACTGACCCATACAAATTCAGATACAAATACATTAATAGTGCCAATCCAGTACTGACAGCTTGAATTAACCGTTGCCATGGGAGCAAGTGTACTGGGATAGCTTAAGAAGATGGTTTAGAGGCCTTGAACCCTCACTGTGTTAAGTTTAACTCAAACTGACACCTATACCTCAGTACGTCAGTCTAGCAATCCATGTAATTAACATAAATTACACAACCGAAATTACTATCACTGGCTTATGGGGTTGGGCAACGAAGCCCACAATCTTTGCAAAATAAATCTGCACTTTTTGATACAAGTTTCTAGTGGTCCTGTTAAGTAGCAGACAGTACAAGTACAGACGACATAACAACTGCTGGCTAACTGCTGTGTAGATGTCGTTAACTGTGTCCTTGACATTTGTGACCAATTACAGGAGCATGCAGCTTACTGGTTATAGTAATGAGAGGTCAGTTTAAAAGCCAACATTTGAATCCCATCAGACAACATTACTCCATTCTCACTGGAGTCACAGAAAACAAGGTGCATCTTCCAAGCAGCTGTACAGCATCGACTGGGCATGCTCACACTGTGGGTATACTTCCCATAGAATAGATGCAGATTCCCGGGGCATGCTCTCACTATACCTAGGTTTGAAATTAAAACAAACTAATAACCGATAGCACTGTTTCACAAAAACAATGTAACTAAAAAAAATGCCTCCTGACCATTCACCACACTTTAGTAAATGCTTTTGTCCTTTCAGTAATGACTACATCAGTATAAACACTTTTTACCAACATAATGTACCTAAAACTAACACACTGCAATGATGTAATAATCTAATGAACCAATGATAATAAACCCTAATTCTTAAAGTTTGACATCCACAAAGTGATAATTTAGTACTGCTACATTTCAAAACACTTGAAAGAGAAAAAAAAGAATTTAACCCAGGATAAACATTAGTACTTAATTTCAGCTGCCATACCAGTTCGCTACATTCTAATCTAGTTTCTCGGTCCAGATTCGTTTGAGATGGAATGACCTCCTACAAAACAAAAAAACAGAGAAGTGTAAGGTATGAAAGCTGGCATGTTCTATTTGCCAGATGTAAAATGGAAAAGTCAGCTACAGTCACTTTCAAGAGCAGAACCATTCTCTACATTCTGAAAGGGGTAGGCCTCAGGCAGCAAGTTCCACCACAAACAGGCACAGTAAAACTCCCAAAGCTTTTCTCTCAGCAGCACAGTCTGATCCTACCCCTGTAGCTGTGCTAAACTGGACTAACTGGCCAGTGGAAATCCTTCTTGGGGAGAAACTATCACTCCAGTAAGTCACCAAGAGTGACCTTGTTTAGAAATACAGAAATATGCCAGCTTGCATATGTCAATTTCAGCATGTCCCATTCCCACAAAATGGCTCCACTGCAAACCACTTTCAGCAAATCAAAAATAAAGTTTTTTTGTAGGGGTAAGCAAGGTGAATATCGTTTCAGAGATAAAGGAACTGGAAGTGGGATCTTTAGAAAAGGGCAGGAGCAAATTACATAGAAAAAAATGGGATTGTGGGAACAATACATGCAGAATAACATTTTGGAGGAGGAATGCGGTTTAAGGGAAGGCAGGAATTAAATAAGCTATGTAACAGTTGACTAACAATATCTGTATAGATTATAAGTGATGTATAACGTTTGCAACTGAAACTATATCAATATGGTTTGCTTTCAGTTATATAAATGTATGATTGTCTATGTCATAAGTGATAACTTAATAAAGATGCTTCCTGTTTAGAAAAAAAAAGTACTAACTCAATGGGGACAACAGTGGGGAAAGGGCAAAATGAGGACTGCTGAAAATGGAGTTCAACTGTGCCATTATGCAGAAATGAGACTCACTGAAACTGCTGTTATCCAGCTCACATTCCCAGAAAGCACTTGGTTTTTCTGAAGATTCTCAGAACCAGGGTGATCTCAAAAAAACAACCTCCAGTCTTATACAGAAGTCAATACTGTAGTGGAGCAACTAGTACAGTTGTCCTTTTAGGTGACTAAGCTAGCACTGGATGAGGAAAGACTTCCTCAGGTAGCAATAACATCTATTTTATTTTGTGGTTAGCAAAGCTTGGAAGATGAAAAAATCAGGTGACAATGACCCCTACAGAGATGAAAGCTTGCTTCTCTACACATCACTGATGAAGTTTTAGTAGGCTGGATAACAGGACTTTGCCAAGAAATGGATATTCAGTATCTTATTCCAGAGCATGTCCTTAAAGGATGTCAATTTCAGGTATTCCATCCTGTGTAGGCAAGCCTGAGGTTATGGCTTATCCAGAGTTTCTAGAAGTTCACAATTACTGAGTAATACATGACATAATTCCACTGAGGAGCCTAGCCCAGTTTCTCAATTTTCTCAAAGCACTGTCTGATTAAGTGGCTCAATGTCACACAGTAGGAAAATGGAGGCTGAGGGAATCAAACTCTGGACCACATGATGCAGTTTGCTAACAGCTAATTGCCAGTCATGTGTAAAGGCCATGGACAAAGTCTCCAGAAGGTCCTTGTTGAGTACAGATTCCAGAAAGAACTGAAGCTTTCACAGAGCCTTCCTAACAAAACTGGACTTGAACTGGGATAGGTGACATGAATAGTAAAGTGGTGTAAAACCCAGTGTGGCACAGAAAGCCATAGATTCCTTGTTAGGAGAAAAGTATTGTTATGATTGGACTAACGCTTAATAATTCAACAGTCAGCACCAGATTCCATAGATAACTGTTCTACCCAATCAGATAGAGGCATATAGTGGAACTTTCTGATAGTCACATGGATACTTTGGGTGCAGATGCTTAGGCATCTGAATGTAGACTTTTTCTGTCTGTAGCATGGATTATGATCTTAACTTTACAACCAGAACAACAGTCCAACAGCCCCTTTCTCCTCATCTGCCTTTGAAAGCAAGCTTAAATGTTAAATCTGAAACATTAGATAATTTAATACTTTTGTGAGTAGTTAATTCAGATGGGTTTGTTCAGCCTCAAAACTGTACCTACAAGTATCTCTTTTCCACAGTCTCTAGTTGAGGTATGAATTTGTTCATAGACTGATGTAGCAGACTTCTCTGAAAGTCTTAAGAGATTTCTAAAGTACCTTTCTTTTAGCTGTCTGTAAATCAGTTAGCCCAATATAAATCCCTTAGATAGAGTTACTACTTAAAATAATAACGGAGTTTTCTAATCAAAGACTGCTTTATGCAAACAATGCCATACCTAATGTTAAAATGAAACAAAGTGAAGTTACAGAAGAAGACACTGTGAGCAGAGAAACTGCAAAATCAGGTACAGGTGAGAAACAATGAAATATTTAAATCATGGTATTTTTGCATATGGCTTTCTTGAGACTGAATTAAAGGCAATGAAAAGCATGGAGAAAGACTCAGTACTGGGATGGAGTTGTCCTTTAACAAGAGGACTATGACTGGAAACTAGCATATGGTTTATAAACATTACTAATGTAGTTGCTAATGATTTTTAGTAAAGGATAAGACAGCTATCAATATCTGATAATACTGGTTTTATTGTACGAGTTTGTCAAAACATCTTTCATTGTGCTGGATTAATGGTTTTTTTTTTTTGCTTCTCCACTAGGACTGTGTAATGTCTCTATTACCTTTTTGCAATTATTTCATGTGTTCCATTGGAGGCAAGAGCCAGACCTTACCAGAGCCAAACAAAAGCTCTACAACCCAGTCTTTCTTGCTTGGGGTGCCTAATCAGCCCATTTATTCCCAATATGGTGAAAGTGTGTGCTTGGCAGGAGATCATCTTTTATGTTTGATGGCATGGTCTATTCAACCCCATTGGAGGTCACCCCCTTCCTCTGGCTGTACCTTCTAGCTCCACACAGTGCTGTTTTTTTGTGGGAACAGTGCCTCCACACAATGACTTTCCCTGCTAGGTTGTTTGCATAACAGTTTAGGATCCACAAATGTTAATGTCCAGAGCTCCCTATAGGTATCAGCCGGATGGTGAGCCACAGCCATTTTCCTATCTCCAGGATGGATAAGCTGGCACAAGTCATTATTTTCATCCTTACTTTTCTAGCCCTTTCAACATGTGCCTGATTCTGTGGTTTCTGTGGTCACAGTGTCAGCTTCCTCTGACCTAAATGCATGGTCATTTGGGCTGTAGTCAGAACTTCATTCCATAAAGTTACAGCTCCAGGAACTCAGTCAATTACTTTGTGATAAAGTTTGTATCTACTCAACATCAACTTTTCAAAGCATGTGGACTAATAAACCCGCAAAGTGTACGTTCATCCTTCAATTACTCTGAAGTGTGGTAGAACAAAAGCATTCATATGAAAAGAGTAGAAGAAATAACACAACACAACGTAAAGATAAAGAAAATGTACAGTCTAACCTAATACCCTTTATCTGCTTGCAAAATTCTGCTTAAAGTTGCCCATACTATTAGTGAAAATGTTATTTTACCTCAGACTCCAATAAGCACACTATTTTACAGGTAACTAAGTGATCATTTGTCAGTGTAAGGGCATCCTGTCTTAAGCAGGCAGGACATTTTGATCTTTCACTTTTAGCACCGGTCATTGAAACAAAAATTTCAGTTTCGCACTACAAGGCTTACAGTTATAGCACTAAAATCACCAAAAGCTGCAATAAATTAATTTATCCCTAGACATCACCAGTTCTTCTTCACTTCCAGCTCTGAAAAGGTTACAAAAAATGCCATGCTTAAAGTACTCTCTAGTTGTTTCTGACAATAAAAAGAATTCTTAAATACATGGTTGGCTCTTTTTAATTAACTTATACAATACAGCTTTTCATTCCAACTCACAGGACATAAGTTAGGCATCTGTTTTGTATTACAATAAATTATGGACGTGTGTGTGCTTTTTTTTTTTTTAATATGGCTATAGAGTCTAAATTCACACTAAATATTTTATCTCCCCGGGCCTCCGCTGAAAAAGGACCTATGTCCAGTCAGACTTTCCCGGTAAACAAATGTAAAATAAAATAAATAAATATTGCTGCTTTACAGTGCAAGGTTCAGAAAAATGTAGATGTTCCATACCAGGCTACAGAATGGGGATATGTTTTAATCTCCATGTAAAGTCACAGACACTCCTGAATAAATCAGCCACTGGTAATTTCAATCAACCAAAAGTATAATAAATGCAACACGATTAAAATTAAAATGAAGGCTAGAACTGGAAATGCAATTGAGATACTCTGGATTATGTTTGTGTGTGTATTGACATTAAGTCAGGGACCTAAAAGAGAACCACAATACAAAGCAATACAGAAGTTTGTATGGCTTATAGTATTATCACCTGATAATTTGTCATAGGAAGCAGTTTATAAAATTCTAGACATACCAGTATAACAGCAGTTCTCCCATGATAAAAAAAAGGCTACACTGCCATATGGGAGACGCAAGTTTATCTCAGAATGCTAACTGTATGTTGTGAATCTTTATTCTGTGATGTGAATGTCAACATTAAAGGTGCCAAAGTAGGTAGGTGGTAATTACCTATCTCAATGTTACCACCTGTGGAATATAAAGCAGATTTTGAGAAGGGAAATAACTCGGGGAATCATACCATGGCTTCTATTTTCCTCTGATCTTCTCTTATTCACTGCTATATCACTCTTGTAAATTCCTTACAGTTTCTATAGTTATATATATGTGCCTTATGCAAGTTTTTCATTCCATCTTGCCTTTCCAAGGACTTTTCTTCATTTCCCTTTTTCTACACTGTCACAATGCTGTTTTTCTCTCCTTACCTTTAATTTCCTTGTGCTCTGTGTATTTCCATTCTCCAGTCACATAAAGTGCATCCTTGCAATCAATTTTCTGGGTTTTATGAGATCAGCAGTCATTGTGATACTTGCTTCCCAACTCTATGTTTCACTCTGTACTTGCAAGCTGATGCTGTAATGTACCCAGTTACCTCAAGATGACCGGGGAAATGAGCTCACTTAAACCAGTGCACCTTTTCTTATTACATTACCATTTTATATACAATTTTGGGTTGTCATCTGCTAATGTCAAGTCATAGAGTTCCAAGTGAATGGCAGTGTCTTCAAAAGAGCACTGTGGCAAAGGGTGCTAAAGCCCAGAGTATGGCTCAGCTGACCTAGGTTCAATCACCAGCTTGGGTGATTGAAGCGTTGGCAAGGAAGGATGGACTTATCCATCCCAGGGGTGAAGAAGTTAGGCCACATGCACAGGGTACATCATTATCTTGTTTCCCTGGTGAAGACTGGGGAAACAGAGAAACAACCACTGAGACAGCTCCTTGCTGAACTGAGGGGGTTTCGGTGTTGATGCCCTTTTCATATCTAACCCTTAGGGTGTTACAGGATGTGTGCAGGAGTGAAAAATACTCCCATGATAGCAGTGTGACACTGTCCAAGGATGCATCAGTCTCCTTGCCAGTCCCAGTCCTAATCAGAACTACTCCAAAGAAGTATAGCGAGTTAAGTAAATCCTGTAAATGAGGACAGACACCGGGGTCAGCCAATAGTTAGATGTGAGACAAAATGATATAAAAAAAATAAATAAAAAAGAAATCAACATCTTCTAAGACCTGTACACAGTAATGTTTAAACTTCTTAACATAAAAAACACCTGGACACCAAAATGGAGCACTGCTTTATTTACATCAGATATGCCTGTTTCTGTAAATGTTTACTGCTAGCTTAAAATTTGGAAAGTGTTCATTAATAACAGGGTACTGAATCTCAGCTAACTGTAGAATAAAACGTTATTTAATACGTAAACAACCTACTACCCAAAAAAGCACTCCTGCCTTCTGCAGCAGAAACCCTAGACTTAAAAATTCTCCTTAGCAGCTGTGAAACAAAGAAGTACTGATAAGCATAGATGGGCAACATATATCACAGTGGGAGATAAATGGCCAAAATCTGTCCGTCTGTTTTTTTGCCTATCTATCTCCCTACTTACAGTGCATCTCCTAAACCTTTGCTTCCCACATGAGAAACAGGTCAAAAGGTACTGCTCGGGTCATCACAGCGATGCCTCCACTGTTCTCCTGTATGGGTAATGCTTGTGTCATCAGAAAACACATATAAAAAGTCAAAAAAGGCATCAACCTTTTTAAATTGAATATCGTACCAGCAGGTGCTACTTAAAGTCCCTGTGGAGAAAAAATATGAAAATTCTGCTCTCCTTGGTGCACCTTGTAGAAGCCGTGCAATTTTCACTGAAGGAAGGAGCCACTGTCACTCAGCAGGTATACTTGAAGAGAAAAACAGTAGACTCATGGATGCACATTGTTGAATTGTGTGCTGTACAATGACTCACTATATCATGATGCAGTACAGTGTGCATTCCCTGACCTAGTGGATGCACGCAGACATCATATGCCTCATGTTAAACAGTGCATGCATACCTTCTGCCACAGAATATGGATAGTGTACTGTACAGACTAACCAATTCACGGACATTGGCATTATTTGGCGTAATCAGCAGGCTCACTGTGCTAAATATAAAACTCCACTGCCATCTTACACAAGACTGCTCTGAAGTACGGGAGCAGAGTTTACTGCAGTTACAGTGAAGCATTACAAACACAAGGAGAGAAAACTGGGCTGGTAATATAGCTGCTGTACACCCTGCAATGCTTTTACTGCTAGTCAGGGGGAGGCACAGTCACTGCTTAGTTTATGTAAGCGATACATATGCAAGGACTGAGCCATATATGAGTATAAAGCCTCAGACATATCATAGACACACACACACACACATACACACACATACAGTATTGGTTACACAGTACTCGGTCATGTGAAAACATGTAGGAAGAAAGGCACCCAGATACTCACATGTTGCATCAGTGTCCTTTACAGACACACCACAGTGGTATATGCCATTGGTGGATGCAATGGCCAAAGAATATTGAAAGCAATATTATGGCTTACATGGGGTTGAAAACTGCCATGACCCTATATACCTTCAGGGTACAGTACCACATATGGGGGAAATGAACAAGGTAAATATATGTAATACCCAGTTGGATGCAGCAGGAGGAGGTTGTGGACAGTAGCAAATACATGGAGTAGATGGGTACATGTCCATTAAATAACATGTTTTGTTGGACAGGAGCAGCATCTGGAGAAGTTCACAACTAAGGAGAATAGGAGAATGATATGTAACTGCATGTTCTCCATATACATTCAAAGATGGTGCAGATCAGAAGGGCGGAGACTGGAATATGGCAGGACAAAGTATGGCATGAAAGTGCTATGGGAGGTCATAACAAGTCTTTACAACAGGTCAAGAGAAGGGTTACATGTATGCTGTCCCATGCAAAGCAGATGGTGCAGGATTTTGCAGCAGATAGGACCAACATGGGGTAGACCAACAACACTGAAGAGACTGATGGAGTTTGAGGAGCATTCTGCGTTACTTGATAGGCGGGAGGACTTGACTCTCATAACATGTGGTGGCTTGATGTGGGTTCAAGTATGGCACTTATTCTTCATGTGCCTACAGTGGATTCACCAGGTTAGTACTGACCATATAACTAAGGTATGCTGCATAAATACACATGCAGTAGAATGGATATGACTGGAGGGAAACTGCAACTCTCTCCTATAGGAATTCTTGTTCTCCAAGCACATCATCTTGTCCAATAATGCACATGCTACAGAATATTGTACAGCAATGATTACCATGTGCCACAGTTTGCATGGCATAGAGGGAGATTACGAGTCTGTTGTTTCATACTAGTGTCATAAACCTCATGCATTCACAGGTTCCACAGATAAAGGGTCAAGTACAGCAGGGCAACACAGGGCTGATGTCATCATGGCTGCTGTGACATATGATGAGGGTGGCATGCTGTTGGCATGGTCTGATGACAATGGCTCTGTCTGCAAAACTCTGGACAGATGGAACCCCCAAATCCATGGGCATAAAGGGCTCTACAAAGGTCTTTGCTGAGTGCATGGCCTTATTGGAGGCTGACATACCACTTCTAGTTAGCAGTCCTACACCAGGCTCCTCCTGTGTCCCTGCCAGACATAGCCACTAGTATGTGCACTGCCTCTAATGCAGGCATACTCGTCATAGGTATTAGATGCAAGAAGTTCATCACCACCATGATTCCTGTACTGTCCTTGACATGAGTACAGTACTTGAACTCAACAGATATTCAAGTCTGTAAGCAAGGCACAAAGAGATGCTATGCACAGCACTGTGGAGATATTGTGTGTTCTCCATGGTAGTTTGAAGGATATGCATCAATTGAACAGTGATGTGGAGTATTGGCACAAACCACAGTTCTGCTACTGAGGTTCTTTGTGGCAAACATTGTTTCTATAAGTTTTTCCATATGACATGTTACAACTGTCGTCCAAGTCTGCTCTTGATGCCCATGGTACCCATGGCTGTTAGGGTCTATACATAAAAGATGGAAATGTACAGTATGTCCCATTTCAGGGGACAGACAGCACTGCACATGTACTGCTGGTGTCACATGCTATAGCACATGGCCTGGCACTCATGGTCAAACTTGCAGATGTTACTAAGGCTTTTCCCAAAGGATACCTCTTCCAGGTGGCCCTACAAGATCCTGCAGTTCAACCCTATACCTGTCATGAGAAGGATCCAGCCCTGACAATGTAACTGCATAGTATATTCTGCCAGTGGTCTTGCAGTGGCACACTAACCCCATAACTGGAAGGCAAGATCTCTAACATGCAATAATCTTCCACTCAACTTCAATATGTCAAACAACTTGTGTAACTGATGACAACCATGTCCTGTCCATCCCTATCCTACATGGGTTTGATGACATCTGATGCATAGTGCAGTCAGACCATGTACTGCCCTGCACAGCCCAAGTGTTATAGTATGATGATGTTATTCTGTATTGTATGTGTCATGGCCCATAGCTTAACACAACATGCCACTGTTTTGACACTGCTGCACTGTACTGCTCCCATTGTGACCTTGGCTATCCTCTGACCTTTCATAGCCTTCCCCAGCATCTCCTCCCTGATCTGCTACTGTTGATGTATCACTTACACCATGTCCAAGCATGATGTATTCAGCCAGCACTGCCAGTTTAGGGAGGACCATGTTGTGTAGCATGGCACAAACATTTTGCTGCACATTTCCAGCATGCATTGTAGTGTGCCACTGGAGGTGTCTAACAGTGAAATCTATCCTTCAGTAGCTAAGTGTCTCCTTTCATAATATTTCTTGCTTTGGCATTGGCCATGCTGTATGGCATTTCTGCCACAGCCTGTGAGTTGCAAATAGGAGTCATCATCTATGTCTCAAGGGCATAACTAGCTTCTCATGTAGCAGAAAAAGCACAATAGTTATTTATTTACTTTTTTTATTTAATGTCTGTTTACCAGAGTACAGCATTTACTAAATATTGCCAATTGCAAGCTCAGCCAGGGTTGAGCTGTACGACAGCAACAGAACACAATTAGAATAGAAGAAATGCAACTTGGTTACAGCTTATATCTAGTACTTGCTTATCACACTGGTTAAGGGGATGAAATTGCTTACAGGATTGTACAAAAACACGAGGCAGGTATCAGTCAGCTAATCTAAGGCAGTGGTACTATTTACACTGACATTACAGACTATAACAACCTAAGCTAAAGAGGTAATACTATTTATACATATAGAGTGATGGATAACCAGAGGGTAGGGAGAGGTCACGCAGATATTAACAGCTAGATGTTTAGAATGAGTTATCAGTTTGGTTAGGTAATGTGAGCACCAGCAACAACAACAAGGCACCAAAACAAGTAGAAAAAGCACAACAGTTGGATTCACCAAACACGATTTAATGTAGAATTTATGTCTCTCTGACGTCTGGTTAGGTAATGTGACCTACACTACTGCACTGCCATCTGCTTTGTTTAAACAGGAAGCGTTTAAACTGAGGCATGAACTTTTTTATACATAGTTGGATATCTCTGTTAGGATGCTTGGGAGAAAAACAACAAAAACTGTGATCAGAGTAATTAGGATTTGGTGTACTGGGCCCGAGATGGATTACTTCCTGAGGTTGTATCAAAAGTTAGTTGTGAGGTGTCTAGTGGAGAGCGGTCATTGAGTGTCTTGATGGAGTAGCCCAAAAGCAGTGAGCCCAGAAGAAGGTTGGCTCTCTCTAGCATAGGACACCATCTGGCTTAATTTGGTGTAAGGCAGTAATGTACTTAACATGGAGAGTTGACTAAGAAATTATATATTTTGTTGGAGATGGTTTCCAGTGTTGTCGTGTTTCTATTTGAAGCTGAGGCAAATAGTGGATGCTATTTTCTAGCTGAGGTCCCAGAATGCATTCATCCTGTATGTACAGTGCATTCTGTCTTGCGTGTATGTATGTATGTACGTACAATTACTATCCAGGTGACCCTATAGGAATTCCCCTTTGTAGGGACTGGTGGTATAAGCTGGATGTGTGCCATTTGCCTGGTACATGTGAATTGCCCTGGTGACACTCAGACACATTATACATAATGTCCTGGGTGCTGCAGACCACTAGGAATCTTAAGGAGTGTTAGCCCTTCCTTTCTATGTATCTCTGTCAATAAGAAATGGGTCTTAAAAGAAATGTGTGTGCAATCTATGGCACTCAGATTCTCAGAGAAGTGCGCAATCTCACAGAATGCCCACATGGTATTGGTTCTCTTCTTTGCTGTCCGTGAGCACAAGATATGCTTCTCCATATGTTGTAGCATGATGTCAAGTAAGTATTTGTGTGGCAGAGGCCTGCAATATATCAAGCATAGTCTTCGGTTCTTCGGAATATTCTTCAGGTTCATAAATAAGTACTATGTTAGCTAGACTTTCAGTTAGGGGGATGTACAGTAGAACTTTCCTTGGCCAGTTCTTTCTTGGTGGCAGCTGCTACCACCATGGCATCTACTACAAAGCCCATTGTCCAATGTGGATGATCTTCAGGAACTGAAAGAATCTTGTCAGGTCTCCGGGGGACTGGTTCTACAGAGTCAGGAGCCTTCAAGTCTGCTGAGCAATTAGCTGAATTAGGTCATCAGTGGGCAGGGTCACCCAGGACATAGACAGGTGAGCAATGAAGGCCTGCAAGTACACAGACTCCTCAGAGGAAGGGTCTTTGAACTTCTAATTAGCCCTCTGTTTTATGATCTCTAAAATGCCTCCAAAGGGGACATCTTCCAGAGGTTATGGTGGGGAAACCTCCCCTCATTGAAATCCGTGTCCTCTGTGATGAATTCTTCAGGAGATTCAATGTGTTTCCTCTTACACAATCTCTTTCAAGAAGGCTCCTCAGTGGGAACATCTGAGGTGGACTCAGAAGAAGTTACTCCTTTAGCAGGCAAATCTGGCAACCTTGGAACTTGCTGTCCAGGGGTCAAGGTTGGCGGCAGAAATGAAAGACCTGGGGTGACAGGGGAAGTCCCCAGTAAACCAATAGCCACCTGAGATGAAGCAGTGGCCAAAGCTCTTTCCATGGCCTGAAAGGCAGGCCCCCCTGAGGAGGGATGGGAGCCCAGAACCAAGACAGACAAATTCGGAACTGGGGTCATACCCCACCCAGAAAGACCCACCTGACAGACTGGAACTAAGGATGGGTCCCCAGCCGGCGAAGCTTGAAGAGATATGGCTGGCTCCATAGAAAAACTCAGGGGTGACTTGAACCCCTCAGGCCCAACAGTGAAGATACAGTCCCATGGACCTGATGGTGCCAAAGGTACCGAGGGAGCCAGAGCCAGACTTGACATCGAAGACAGAAAGGCTGTTGGCTTCAAAGCCATTGGAACCTGAGAAGTTGGAGTCTACAGCTCTAAAGCCTGTGCAGAGAATAGAGGAGGAGAATAAGGGTTGAAGGTGAGTAACCCCCTGCACCAGAAAGGGGGGAATTGAAAAGATGACGGAAGACCCCTGACTGTCAGGATCTGATCCACCAACCTAACAATATCAACTTCAGAGAGACTTCTGGTGAAGCGAATGGACAACCCAGAAGGAGAGTTGGGGGTCTCTCTATAAAAAGATTATGGAGCTGTCCAAGGAATGGGTCCAAGGAGGGAGAATAAGTAGTCCTGGGTTGAGTAGTTATATCCGACTTCGGAACCATCTGCTGAACTATGGGGGACATCAGCACCGGCACGACTGTAGTGGCAGTGGGCACCGGTGTCGGAGTTGCAGTTATAGTAGAAGCAGTAGAAGTTGCCGGCTGAATGAATGTTGTGGTAGGTGTCGAAGGCAACAGTAAGTTTCTCAGTGCTGAAGATTCAGACCATTCCAAAAGCTTTGGAACTTAGGGTTTTGGCTCCGTACAGGAACCTTCAGAGGCATGTTTGTACTTCTTAGCAATCGGTGCTGATGGACAGGCCGGCACTGAACGGGGAGGATTTTGATCCAGAGGCTAGAGGAGACTGGTTGGCCTTGGACAAGGCTTCCTCAAAAGGGGCTTTAAGGAGCCCTTTGAGAATGAGTTTATTTTTTCTCACTGCCAGACTTCTATTACTGAAACCCTGGCAGATGGAATAGTGTACACTCAAATGGAGCACCCCCAAACAGTAAACACATTTTTCATGATTATCAGAGTTTGGCATTTTTCTACCATACGCTGTATATTGTTTAAAGCCTGTAGTAGAGCCTTTAGGTTTTTCTACCATAATCCTGAGAAAAAGGGGGACCAAAAGGCAGAGGTGAAAACAACAAGGAAAGGGAAAGGGAAAGAAACTCAATCACACTTTAAAAAATGGAAAAATCTACCAACAATGGTAGACAGACTACCAATGACAGAAGAGAAAGTGAGAGAGAGGACGAAGGGAAAACTACCAACGATGGTAGAAGGGAAGAAATACCACTGGTAAGGGAAAACAACACACTCGCAAAGGGTAGACCAAAGATTATTTTTCTTCTTGAAGGAAAGTAAAGATTTCAAAATTAGATGGAGAGAAGTAAATATATATATATAACAACATTTTTTTACTTAGCTGTGAGAGAGAAGTCGGCTGACGCTTCTTATCATAACAGCGGCAAAACGAGATCTGAGGTAATGTGGAGAGGAGCATTGTGGGTAGACTTGCAGCTGGAGAGATTTTTTGGCTGACTCGAGCTATATATCGGCCAGATCGGTTCTGAGAATTGGAACTGTAAACCACAAGTCAAAAATAGATAAAGATTGACAACATCAGATCAACAGTTACAAAACTATTTGAGAGAATGTGTAGTTAACAGCAAATGAAAACTAAGCTAAATCATTAAGCAGAACAAAACCTTCTGTCTGAGAGATCCAAGAACAGCATACTTGTCCAGTAAAGCAAATAGGGTGCTACTGAGTATCTTTTGAGCTGTATCAATATTGGAGGTGTAAATCAAAGTAACAGGCACTATTTTTGTCTGATGTGCTCCGAAAGTACTTTTTTCACAGATCCTTAATGTCACAGTTTTTTTTTTTTTCGCTGAACACGGCTTATTTTTCCATACAGTAAAAGCTGGGTTGTGGTAGCCGAGGTGGTTTGGAAATATTTCACTAGCAATTAAGTTTTGATGGTCCTTTGTGGGTATCCAGGCTGGTATGATTTTTTTGTACTCGTTTTGGGTTTTCAAATGTACTAAGGTTAATACTAGCTGAACAAATCCAAGAGGCTGCATATTGTTGTCCAGGTTATTAATGACCTTAGGGATGCAACGAATGCTGAAACCACCAAAACTGAGTTCTCCACTTCTGCACGACAATTGTTACAGTAACATATTAAGTGTTTCTTTGGGAATTGTTATTGTTTTTCAAGCTTCAAATACACACAACCAATATAAAGCTGTTTTTTTTGCTTCCTAATGTGCTTGTGAATAGAAAACATTTGCTTCCACTAACTCACAGAACTTGTTCGGGATGAAGTTGCAAACGTACTGTGCTGCTAACTACACTGACCTTTAGTTGGTTCTATTCTTTCTATGAGGTGCAGCCATGTATAGTAAACTCCTCTTCAGGAATATGGGATCTCACTCAAACTTCTGAAATAGTCAGACTATATGGGTTTAGGTGGAGTACCCAGGTTTGGAATTGTGCGACTTTGTTACAGATGTTCCTGGTATTTACGTGTATTAATTTCAGACCTTTAGTACTCAAAATTACTTTAATGGTGTCTCTTTCAGTAATTTCTCCAAATGTTTAGTTTTTTACATACCTTGAATGCAACGGACCCCTTCCTAATTCAGGGCATAGTTAAAGTTCATGAAATTAGTATTGCTTCAGTTGTTGACATTTGCCAAGAGTGTTCTCAGCACTGGCAATGTGCCCAGAACTGCCTCCACCTGTAGTTCATATGGGGTCACAGGTACTAAAGTAAATTTATGTAGGACTGCAAATTCTTTCACTAATCTTGTTTGTTACTCCTACTACTGTTGGAAGCCATACCTCTCAACCTCTTAGAGAAAGAAATCTCGACAAAGCCATAAATAAAAGTGGGACAAAGGCCCAAAAATTGGGACAATTTTTAAATACTGCCCTTACAAATTTAGAAAGTTGATAGAATAACAGATTTTGCTTCGGTCTTTAATGACTTACTAATAATTTGCCAGAAAATCACAACTTTATGAAAAATGGACCAAAATATAAGGCCAAAATCTAGACATTCTGTGAAAATTTGTACAGTTGAGAGGTATGTTGGAAGCATTTGGGTATTTCTTCTACACTGCTTTTGTTCCTGCTTGCAAATCCTGGTATTTGTGTCTCATGGTTTTATAACTGCTGGGTGTGGCAAGTTCAATAATCAATGCTGCTTTTGTCTTTTTTTCATGGATTACTATATCTGGTTTTCTTGCATCTATTTTTTTAAATGGTGGTAATGGGTGATCTCATGTGATTCCTTCAATAATGGTTTGTGGTTCATGCTTCTAATGCTTTTCAGCTATTTCTATACTGTAGCACTTGCAGAATCCTCAATGCAACAGTCTTGCCACATTATTATGCCCTTCAGTATGCAGACACTCAGCCATGAGTGTACTGCACCCAACATCAAGATGTGTAACTGTTTCCAATTCTGTTTCATAGAACCTGCAATTATCTGTTTATTCCACTTCTTCAATGGACTTTGTAAGCCAACATATATGTAGACCACTATCACGAGCCTCAGTTATTAGCCCTTTATCTGTTGTTTCAATTCTCCTCCTTTTAGCCCTTCTTGTATCAAATCTCGGTCAACATGAGGATGTTCCAGAAGATATCTACACTTGCCACTCTGTGGACATTCCATTATTCTTTTCTTCTGGTCTTTTTTCTTTATATTCTTTCTTTTGTTCTTTGGCACTTTCAGTTAATGTCTGATTTTTGTCTACTTCTGGACTGAAATCCATTCCCACTTTGTTCCAAAATGATTCTGCTAAACTAATTACAGATGTCATTTTAGGCTATTTCTCCTCATACTTTAGAAATGTCACTATGTTTGGATCTGATGCGGTCATCCAGTATCTATGTAGTCCCACAACTATATATCCATACATGTTGCCAGTTTTGAGGAGGTCTGTACCTCCTTCAGGGCAAGATAGATTATATATATATATATATATATATATATATATATATATATATGGGATACGGACACATGCTCGACTAGCATATGTCTGAATCACAAAACATCGAACACACACACACGAAAGCGCTTAACATCAACAAGCGCTTTCGTGTACGTGTGCCTGTTTCGTAGATCAGACTATAATGCGGGTAAGGGAAAATTCCCTTTTCCCCACTGTAGTGCGATGTCGGAGTGAGAATAATAAAGTAGGGGGGGTGGAGGGCACAACCCCCCACGTGGGGGGGGGGTGCAGTGGGCAAAGCCCCCCTGCAGAAACGTAGATTTTTTTTTTGAACTACATGTACACGGAAGCGCTTTTCAATGTTAAGCACTTTCGTGTATGTCTGTTCGATGTTTTGTGATTCGGACATATGCTAGTCAAGCATGTGCCCTAGACCCACACACACACACACACATATATATATATATATATATATATATATATATATATATATATATATATATATATATACACACACACACATATATAAGTCTTGGTATCCTCTGTTTTAATATATCATTTAATAAGCTAAAAGCATTTTTCTTGTTTTCTTATCCAACTGATTAAGTACTTTTTGGGGCCAGTCATTCACATCAAATCCGTAAGCAAGAACAGGAAGAATAAACTGATTTATAGCTTGGACTTTTATTCCTCAATATCAAGGCTATTTTCAATATTAGTGTTAGTCTTCTGAAGTATTCCTAACTAAACTTTGTTGTCACTTGTTCATGTTTTATTGCTGACCATTCATCTATTTCCAAATATTTATAATACTCCCTCCTGCTAAAATTCCTTTAAATCACATTCCTGTCTCAGGTTGATATTTTCTTGGTACTGCATATTTCCTTTTATAAATGTTGCTTTTGTACATTTATCAAAACCAGATGTCATTCTTTCATCATCCGATAAGTTTTTAATCATTTTGTAGTTGTGCATTCAGTTTTGCATCTGATGAACCATACAATATTAAATTATCAAAAAAAAAAAAATATGATGAAATGTCTTTTAACCAGGTTGATTTCTTGGAGTTAAACTTTAACCACAGTCACATTTGTTAGGCAAACAGCTTAATGGGTTAAGGACCACACAAAACAGCAGTGGTGGCAAAGAATAACCCTTGAATACTCCATTTAGAATTTTTTTCCACGGGATAATAATAATTTGCCTTCTGTCATGACTTCGCTAGACTGTGATTTGCAATGGTTTCATAGTTACTGCAATGTAATTGGTCAATGCAGAATTTTTCTAATACATCTGTAAGCATTCCATTATCCCTGAATCTGGGATAGTGTGGAATGTTTTTTTTTTGTAATTTATCCATGCCATACTTAGATTCTTCCTTTTTAAGAGCTCTCTATCATGGATCCATTTAACATGTTTGCTACGACCTTATTATTACCTTTTTGTTCCATTCCCATGACTGATTTTTTTTTTCTAGATGGCTATAAATTCTGTCTGCTTCAGTTCCAATATACATTTTACACACTGACAGAGTGCAGATTATTGGTCAATAGTTCTCATGATGACTTGCAGGTTCACTTTTAAGGAGGAATATCGTTTTTCCTGTTGTTAACCAGGTTGGTGTCTGTTTGGGATGTGCACATAGGTTATTCTTACTCAAGCTAAATCATTGATGTTAATAACTTTAGCCAGAAGTTAGGTATTGCATCTGTGCCCAGGGTTTCCAGATAGGATCTTTTCTTAATTTTGTCTCAGTTTCTCTGGCTGTTACTACATTCTCTTTCATATTCATTTCACCAAGATTTGAGGATAAATTCAGTTCAAGCAATACTACTCTCCTTTTTTTTTATTTTGGAACAGATCTAAGGTTTTATTCCATTTCCCATACATTGCAATAGTAAATGTGCTGCAATTGGTGTGCACTTAGTTAACTGCTTTAGATTTGAATATATTTGAATGCTGGGAGGTATAAGAGAACAATGCCAATTTTTTTTTATGCAGAAGAAAAGGAAGAAATTGTAGCTGTCTTGAATGCACAACAAGTATTGTGATTCTGTAATGGTAATCCAGGCAGGATGTTAGATACAGGTTATCATTAGTGCAGGTATGTGAGATATGCTGAACTAAATTTTCTTCTGTTAACCAGAGTGAAACAGGTATTGTTATAGGACTTGTCAAAAAGGGGTACCAAGATAATTTGCATGTTAATTTACACACTGTTATTGTGGCGGATTTGTTCTGGTTAGCAGTGGTGGCATTTGTTATCATCATTATAATGACATGGACTTTAACTCTACATGACTGCCATCAAGTCGTATGTCAGGGACAGGGGCTATGGTCTTCTGGTTCATGCAACTATGCTTATTAATAATAATATTGAAGTGATTGTACCCAAGAGTGAATAAGAAGTGCATTTTGCTGCCTTGGGATGTCAGCAATACCAGGTAGATCTAAATGTATTTATTTTACATTTGTTGACTGGGATAGACCGGGATAGTCCGACAGGATACATGTCCATTTTCAGCGGAGGCCCGGGGAGAAAAGCTCCAAGTTACATGTATAAACAAAGCACTTATGAAACACGGATATATACAAAATATGTACAATGTAGTCCCCAGGAAGTGACTCAGAAGATTGACAGTGTTTACGATATACATAGTTATTAGGGTACAAACATTGGCTGTCCGCAAAATTACATAAGCAGCAAAATGGATACTTACATAGACAAGAAGGAAAAAAATAAAACTCTAATCAGACGAGCCTATTTGCAAGGTGTATACAATACAATGAAGTCTTTAAGAAGGGATTCACAAGATTTACACTGCACATCAACCAGAAATTAATTACAACTGTACTGAAGATTGAAGTGACACACACTATTGAATAGAGAAAGGTGGTTAAAATAGGAGTTAGTCAGGGTTAGTACAGGGACAGAGCCAGTGTGTGGTAAGATATTGTTTGAGGCCTTTTTTTGAAAAGGTTTAGAGAGGGTTCTAGAGTAAGGTTAGCTGGGAGAGAATTCCATGGTTTCCGCATGTGTAATTAAGAACAGAGTTATATGCAGGGGTTTCCCAAGGATTTATCCACACTCTTCTCAGTCTAGTGCCTTACACTGTTACCTTAAGAACAGTAATTGTCTTGGAAAAACTACTTCATGCACACAAAATAATTTCCAGGAGGGGCTAATGATGCTAACTTCTGTGCTGAGTCAGAATTTTAAATCTTAATAAATTTCCCAAGAGCACACCATAAAGCTACAGTACCAAATAAGACAATGTAACTTACATCAAAAAATACCTTAGTAATGTGAGCAAACCTTAACCTATCCTTCCCCAGTCTTCCAAGATGGCTGAACACTGACTAACAAGTTAAACTGATACCCCACAGAAAAACAGAAACTGTGAAAAAAAAAGGCAGTGAAATTGTCAAGTTTGGGTAAAATTTGTTGCTGCCTAGTAATTATATTGCCTGGATGCCAGCAAAAAAGTCATCTGGAGAACCAGAGACAAATTCAGGCAGAAAAAGAGACAAGAAAACTCTGGCTGAGAATAATCTTGCAGATGTTACAGTAGTTCAGGTTTTAGCTTTGGTACAGGAGAGAGTTTCCAGTAATTTAGAGATATTATAAATGGAATGCACTCACAGGTGCAGTGGACATTCAGCGGGATATTAGGGACAATGGAAAACAGGATTAATAATACTGACTGCTAGAGCAGCATGAATAGTGACAGAAGATGAAAAAGACAATAATAGTAGATTTGCTGTAGTAAGGGACTACTGGCACGGGGTGAGGATTATCCTAGCAAGTATTTATATTCCACCAAGAGAAATAATCAGCTTTCATAAGGGATTATTATTTATGGATAGGGAATGAAACTTGACTTGCAATAGTGAGGATGTATCAGGAAAACCTAGAAGGGAAAATGTAACAAAAAAGGGTTCATCAAATATATCAGGATATTTGGTATGGAATATGTGAATTCAGTAGCAGGAACTCAGAATTTACATTATTCCTCAAGGTACAACAACTAGGCTAGACTGGATACAATGTCATAGTTCACAAGCAAATGCATTTAATTGAAAGCTTCGACACACATCCATTAACTATTTCAGACCCTGCATCATTAAACACCAAGAAAAAGATGAGGTATAATGAAGTTAAAATGAGACACTGGTGCTTTCCTACTTACCTGTTAAAAAGAGAGGAATTTAAGGAAAGCCAGTGGAAATGATTCAAGAGATATTAGGAAAGATGGAAAATTCCTTAGAAGGGAAAGCTAGTAAGTGGGGTAAAATGAAAATGGGGTTTACAAACAGGATTGAAATAAGATATGAAAATATATGGGAATGAAGTAATAGGAATTATTTAGAAGGGTTGCCAAAGGTTAAGGTATTGCAAAATAATGGGAATTTGACAGAACATGAAAAGGAACAACTGCAAAGTGCTAAAAGGAAAACAAGGAAGTATTTGGATAATATGCATGAGTACAGGAAGATTGCTGTTAAGTAACCTTTTGATAAGTCCAGAGCATAACACCTTTGAGCACAACGACTTAGGCAACAGGAAGCAGACAGGGCTGTCGCCAAACTTAGGGAGCCTACGACAAGAAAAATAACCGGAGATCCTACAGAGGTATTAAGAGATATTTTGAACATTTTAATGACATTTGTATAAAGCAGAGGAAAGTAGAAACGAAGAAAAGGCTCAAATGGAAATATTTATGGAAGACAATTATATCAAGATTACTGGAAAGTGTGTGACTCAACATTTAATAACTAAGACAGGAAGGGATGACATAAAAATGATGTATAATCCATCAACAGGGAAATCTCCAGGAAAATATAATATTCTAGTGAAAATTTGGAAGTTAAGAGGGAAGAAAGTGATAAAGGTTTGACGATTTTGTTTAAAAGTATTATAAAATGGGGGAAGTATTAGCAAACTGAAAGAAAGCAAAGGAGGCTGCTTTCCATAATACAAACTTGATTTCCCTTTTTTCTAAAATGGACATTAGCTGAAATGAATATTTGCAAAAAATAACCTGCAGTGCACTTGGTCTATCATATCAACATTCAGTAAAGTGAACTGGACCCTAACATACAAAACAAACATTTATATGAGCATATTTCTTTAAATCAAAGATGAATTTTGATCAACAGTAAACACATCAAACAAGTTTATCAGCAATCAGTATCATCTAAAAAAATAATGGTCACATAAATTATCATAAATGTAAACAAATGTGTTACATTTGTGATCATCTAAAATAACCACAAACTTTGCTTTTATGTGGGGGGCTTGGCCCCCACAACCCTTACATGATGGCTCTGCCCCAAACCTCTGGAAATTAAATATACTAACTCCATGGTCACACAACAGCAAAAAAAGTAGTGCATTCCTTATCTATATTACAGTCACACTGTTGCAGTTCAGCTGTAGTACAACTACTTTTACAACAGACAAAAATTACAAAAAACATTGTGCTGTGACCAAATCTATGGTGTCTCACACACACACACACACACACACACACACACACACACACACACACACACACACACACACACACACACACACACACGTTATAATCTTGAACATCTACTTCAATCACTATATACACTGTATTTTGCACTGCATTTTACCTTTATTACTTTGTTCTGTAATATTAGATGTGTACTAAGTTGCATTTATTAACATGGGCTTTAGTTTATACTTCATGACTATAGTCTTATGAAATTTACAAAATGTGATTATAGTGACTCATCAAAAACTGCCATGCCTTTTACTGTAAAATTATGTGCCTGTCTGAGTCAAGTATGAAAAGGAGCAAGACCCAAGTCCACAATAAACAATCAATAAATTACTATAATAGTGGATAAAATCAATAAAAGGTTTGATTAATAAACAATAACAGAGGAAATTCTGTACATATAATAAGTTACCTATGATTCCTTTTCTTTTACATTTTCTTTCTTTAAGTGTTGTAGTTTTCACGTCAGGTCTGTAAAATGGTCTGCTAAAGCATATCTACCTGTTTTTTAAAACAGGTGATCGTGAAAGTATGTTTGTTGTACAGAAAGAGTACAGGACTAAACAATACATATATTAAACAATTTAAATACATATGAAAGAATGTGAGGTTTGGGGCATACACAGAATAAAACCTGAAATTCATTACCACAGCACATACAGTTATACATTGATCTCGTATCCTCTTAAATACAGATAGTCAGTCATTCTGCAATTCAAGCGACTACTGTTGCCACTTTATGGTCTAGTCCTAACAATATGGAAGCAAGTGCTATTTTTGTCTCTCCATGCGTTATGCTTCTCATACAAACAGGAAGAAAAAAGGAAGTAAGTGTGATGTAACCCATTCACTGTTTCCCCAGAATGACCTAAGTCCCAAAAGTCTTGAGTGTAATACGCAAGACTGTTACATGCTTTCGGAGACTAACAGACTAAATATGTCAGCAAGTTCTAAATAAATGTCATAGCCTTACAGATCTGAAACAGTTGCATGTAACTTAACTTTCATCAGCCTGTATCTGCCACGAGTTGAAAAAAATGCCAAAAAAACTGTACGGCATGGAAATGTTGTGCATGGACATGGAATGAATGGACCATAGAGCTCTCAGCTGGAAGAGGGACCCCTGGTTCTCACACATGATGAACTGAATGCAGGTAGATAAGTCACCCAGCTGGCTCCAGGGTGGTGCTGCTGGACTTGAGGTGCTCTGTTCCCACATTCTCCATCCTTATGGTGGTACTGCAAATGCCCCTCTCTCCCCTACACCTCCCAACACACAACATTTAAATAACCCAGAGATGCAAGATCGCAAGGGTAAAAGTTTCCCTTTCAAAGAAAGAAAAATTTATTAAAGCGACTGCATAAATTCTAGCTTCAATGAGTCTAAACTGAATGATCCCTCTTCAAAATGCCTGATGAAGAGAAAAAAATATATATCTAAACACTTTAAGTAGAGTCAACAGTCATGACCACAAAGGACTTGGCATAAAGGGTGCAATCTACAATGATAGATTCTTCTACATATCCTAAAATCACAACTTAAAATTAAGGTATTACATTCATATAAATATAGGATATTACTCTGAAACATAATTTGATTTTGGCATAATTCAAGAGCTCCCTGACTCCATGGCCTTTACAGAGCAGTGATGGTGTCAGTGTGTACCTGCCATACAAGAAATTAATGAATCAAGTGTTCCACTGATATCCTTATTACATTTAGCTGTGATTTTCACAGGTTAACCTGCTGACAACATTTAACCCACAAAGCTGGGGTCCTCCTACCATGTTTATCTAAGTAACCGTCACTACTGCCATAGATACCCATCGGTCATCTGGGAAACAGCCGTGACAAAATCAATATCATGCATTTCAGGAGCTTGTCCAAATGATGTTTAGGAATGAAACACTGCATACACCTGCTGTTTCCATTGTCTGATGTACAGTCTGCTGCTGAAAGTTGCCTTTTTCCAATACTAATTACAAAACACCATACCAACACTACACGAGGAGAAATAGGTTAATAAACAAAAAATGAAATAATCAAACACCACTTCTGCATTTCTTCTTACATGCAATAAACAGCAAAGATTACTCAAAGAAAGACTCACACAGGTTTTGTCTTGTAAAGGCCAAAATCAAAACATTACCTATGCATCTGCTGTATGGCTATATACAAAAACCCACTCACAAAATGGTTACAGTGAGGTTCACCGATAACCATATGAATTCAGCTGCCCCTCCCACATCATTTCTAAAATAAAATCACGGGCAGTAAGGGAAAAGCATTTTCTCTGCCCTTCAAATACTTCCCATCAATAAGGAATACCGTCTTAATAGATATTATTTCACTTTAGTTTCCTTTCTTATTTGTAATGGTGATGGATAGATTGACAGACGAGATCAGACAGGAGTCCCCGTGGACTACGATGTTTGCAGATGACATTGTGATCTGTAGTGAGAGTAGGGAACAGGTGGGAGAGACCCTGGAGAGGTGGAGATATGCTCTAGAGAGAAGAGGAATGAAGGTCAGCAGGACTAAGACAGAATCTATGTGTGTGAATGAGAGGGAGCATAGAGGAATGGTGATGATGCAGGGAGTAGAGGTGGCAAAGGTGGATGAGTTTAAATACTTGGGATCAACAGTTCAGAGTAATGGTGAGTGTGGAAGAGAGGTGAAGAAGAGAGTACAGGTAGGATGGAGTGGGTGGAGAAGAGTGTCAGGAGTGATTTGTGACAGACAAGTACCAGTAACAGTGAAAGGGAAGGTCTACAAGAGGGTAGTTAGACCAGCTATGTTATATGGGATGGAGACAGTGGCATTGACAAAAAGGCAGTAGTCAGAGCTTGATGTGGTAGAGTTGAAGATGTTAAGATTTGCACTGGGTGTGACGAGGATGGACGGGATTAGGAATAAGCATATTAGAGGGTCAGCCCACGTTGGAAGGTCTGGAGACAAAGCCAGAGAGGCAAGATTACGTTGGTTTGGACATGTGCTGAGGAGGGATGAGGAGTATATTGGGAAAAAGATGCTAAGGATGAAGCTGCCAGGTAACAGGAAAAGAGGAAGGCCTAAGATAAGGTTTATGGATGTGGTGAGAGAGGACATGCAGGTGGTTGGTGTGACAGAGCAAGATGCAGAGGACAGGAAGAAATGGAAACATTTGATTTGCTGTGGCGACCCCTGACGGGAGCAGCCGAAAGAAGAAGAAGTTTTATTCATTTGCAAACCAAGTGAGTGAAGTGGTTGCAGACCCCTTTTTACCATTAAGATCAGGATCATAACTGCAATATATATAAGGAATTGTTTAGTAAATACTCAAGTCAGCATAACATTTTGGGAGGAGAGAGAAAACAAGTGTACCCAAAGAAAACATGCAATCTCCATACACATACTGACTGATTTGAAAACAGAATTAAACTCTAGACCCTGTAGCTGTAAGGAAGAGACTAACTCTCCATACATCTGCGTGTGGAACTTCAGTCTTCCTCTGAAAAATAGTCAGCAAAACTTAATTTCCTTTGAATCCAAACATACCCACTTGAGGAAAGGTCACAGTGTCACAAGTCATACAACAGTTCTTTCAAAGTATCTGTGACATGACAGTTTTCAGCAATTACCATATCCAATGAACTGTGCTTAGTTAGTTTTGTCTCAGACTTCTATCATAACGCTCAAGAGGCAAAGCACAATCTTTTGAATACAGCAAGGGTTAAAAGAGGTCACACCATGGTGTGAAACAGCTGCTAATGCTACATTTTAGAAGAGTAAAATATGCTGCTATACAGGAGGGTCCTTTTCAAAACAGGAACTGAACAATGTCAATATAGGTGTTGTACCCTGATTTTGAACTGGTAGGGGGTGCAGAAGGATTACACAGTAGACTCACATGTAGTAGTTCTGGCATAACATTATATCAAGCACGTGTGCCCCCCTAAAGTAATGTATGATGCCACAAGACTCTCTCTCTCAGAAAGAGTTAAGATCTGAATACCTGCAGGCCATAAGCTGCAATCTCATATCCAGTGTACTAATGCACAAACACATTTTCTGAAGTAAACTTTTTATCTTGATGGGGCCAAAACCTTCTTGGTATTCTTTTCAACTGTCTAGATTTTTGCAGAATGCCCAGATTTTTGCCTCATGTTTTTGGTGTGCTCTTCATAAAATGTGTGGTTGTCTGGCAAATCATAGAGGATTGAAGTCACCAAATAATGACAAGACATTTGAATTTCAAACTTCACATCCTTCAGAAAATGCATGCACATGACCTGTTATTCTATCAACTTCCACAATTTATAAGAGCAATGCCTGAAATCTGTCCCTATTTTTACCCTTTGTCTTCCCCCAATTATTTTTGCCTTCATCTAGATTTCTTGGGCTAACAGGTTGACAGACAGGCTTTCTGGCTGTGATAGTGTTTAATATTTCTTGAAAAACATGTCAGCTAAGTACCAAAGCTTATGAAATTAAACTTGTGTTCACACATAACTTATTTTTTTTTCTGTTTATAGTAATTAACCTTTTCAAAAGTAAGATCAAACCAACAAGTCACCAACTGCCATTGTGAATGGGAGTTGTACTTAATTTCTTCCAGTTTTGAGGAAACTAACCCCCCTCCCCCCCAACAAAAGTTAATTAATGAAAAAGTCATGTTCAGTAGAGGTAATGCAGGGTTTAACCATCGGTGGTGTGGTTTGATCAAACAAGAGTGAAGCCTTCATGACCAAACAAAGCCAACACTGGGTAAACCTGTACCCCATACCCAGACAGACTGATTGCTATTAGACAAGATCATCACTTAAAAACAAATGTCTTGCCATTTTAAAGTAGTGTTACTGTATATATTCAAACTGATATATATTCAAGTCTCAGGGGAACTTGGGTACAGAGGGAGGGTGGAGTTTTGCTTTCATTTTGTCAACAGACTTGAGTTTAGTTTCTCCACTTAGCTTCTTACAGAAAATAAGTGTCCATATTTCTTCATCTGTCTATGGGGAAGTGATTACTGCTTAATTTTCAGGAGTTCCAGCTGGACTTGATCTTATAAGCAGTGCTCTGCACCGTTTGTTACTGATACTTCCCTGTGCTTCAGCGACTGCATTAATTGCTTACTCAGTTTCAATCCTTCTGCATCCTTTTTAAGTCTGGTGTTTACACACTTGGCCCAATGTGATTCTGGATCCCATCAGCTAGAAAGCGTTGATAGTTCCTGTAGTAAGAATCTTTGTGTTCAACATCTTTGTATCCTGTATAGGAAGGGTTAAAATGTGAAACTGCATTGCGTGCAAAGAAATAAGCTAAAATGAGTTGTTTTTCTTGTAAGGAATTTGCTGACCAGAAAGGAATGCACAGATGCTACTTTGGTCCAGGCACAGGCCTATCTTGGGACTGACCTCTGACCAAGGAGGAGTGCATAGATGTTACCTTGATGTAGGCACCAACTTATCTTGTGTCTGACTTTTTACCATCTAAGGCTCCACTGAGTGAATTTATAGCCTTGACTGAAATTCCTTGTCTAGTAACCAGCTGCTGAGTATGCATGAAAGAGGGTATAAAAACCCATGTAAAGTGTGTAGAAATTGGACTGCTGACAACCAAGAACTTTTTGTGGCAGATCTCCATGCATGTTAAATAAACTCTTTTTTGGCCTACCTTTTTTGCTGCGTGATTCTTCCAGTATATGTTAAGAGTATTAAAAATCTTTTGACATTTCTGGCGCCCAACGTGGGGCCACCTCTTCACGGTACGAATCACATAAGAGGGACTGAAAAACCTGTACAGGAAGGGGAGAACGAATCTCGGGCTCCCTTGAATGGAAAGACCTCCGACGAAGAAGTCGTAAGTAGAGGCCAGTCACTCTTAGATTCGATCCGTGGGACGGTGATTTAACGGCGGAAGATCCGCAGTAAGGTAAGCTTTTTTGTTTTTGTAAAAGTTTTTTAAGGGACTAGTCATAAAGGAATTTCTTTTGTTTAAATTTTACAAAAGACCGGTAGAGATCTCAGGAAAAGGAAACAGTTTTTCTTTTAAATAAGAAAAATGGGAATAGGAAGCAGTTGTTGTGTGAGTAAGGGCTGCTTAAATAAAAGGACTGAGGATGAGGAATATATGTTTAAATTACATCCGAAAAACTTAAAATATATGAAAAAATGGAAAAAAGACTATGGGTTTAGTGGTACCTTGAATAAATCAGAATGTCAAAATCTAGTGAGAGACCTGCATGAGGACACAGGAAGTAAGGTTAAGAAACAAAAAAAGGTAGGATTTCCTCAAGCACAGAAATGGTTAGAAGAAGCTAATAAGAGACATAGGGAACAATTTTCAAATAAGGAAGTAGTGGCTCGAGTGCAAAAGGTGCATTTTTGTCCACAAAGAAGATGGAAACATCTATTGTCTGTCGAAACCACGGCCCTACCCTTGTATTCTGATGTCACTAAAGACAGGGTTAGTCCACCCCAGTATCAAAAAGAAAGAAGCAGAAAATCAAGAAAAGGTGTCCTTCATAGTCTTACAGGAGGCAGAGAAGCAGGGAAAATACCCTCCATAGTTTTACAAAAAACAAGCAGAGGAGACTCTGGAGCTACGTAACCATAGTATAGACAAATCAGAGTAAAAACAAAAAGAAGCTAAGGTACATACCCTGTCCACACACTCGTATCCCTTTACATGCAGATAAATATCTTGAGAAAAGAAAAGAAAACAGGCTCAAACCTTTATGGTGAGCGCGGATAAAACACTTATGTTAATGTAAGCTCCGTCCAACAGAGGTAGAGGAAGGGGACAGGGTAGAGGCAGAGGGAGAAGGAATGTAGGACATTTTGAAGATTACGAAGGCAGACAAAAGAGGGGAATGTTTTAAATGCAGTAAGAAGGGCATTTCAAGAGATTGCCTGAATCGAAATCCACTGCTGCTCCAAATCATAGTTCAGCATGACTATATAATGGCAGCACGGACGAACCGGACCCAGATGCTGAGGTCGACTGGCAAGAGTCAGTAATACAAAATGAGAATGATTTTGAGAATGTGAATAAAGAAGGTAAAAGGGAATGTGCAGGATGGGAGAATGAAGTGACTGATTTTTCAGACGGCGAATATCAGGTTATTAATTTAACAGCTGGCTGTAACTATGCAGCTAGAGGCACAACCGATTATCACACTTCAAGTGGAAGGGAAGGATGTAGAATTTTGTGTGATTCAGGGGCCTCCAGGACCCTGCTAAAAACCTCTGCAGTGCCATCTGATGTAACTTCTGATGACTATGTATTAGTCAAGGCAGCCAATGGCGCATTTATACAGAACCACTATCTAAACCCTTATGGTTCACGGACCCTGAAACTAACCAAGCTATCAGATTTCAGTCATTATTTCCAAAATTTGCCCTGTAAACTTATTAGGGAGAGATTTGATGCATGTGTTTGGCATAGCAGCTGTGCCGACTGCATCAGGGATTCTAGCCAAGCAGTAGAAATTCAACATGTTCTGTTGCAGGTAGGGCAGTGTGATTTACACTACTGGTACAGTAATGATCTTGTCGAAACTGGACCACAAAATGTAGTAAATGAGCTAACTAATTTGGCCTTAAGCAAATATGGCACACAACCGCCAGTGGTAGCTAAACAACTGCACTGTACAATGTACTACAGAAAGTATGTAGGACCAGACGACAAATATGAAGAGCAATTATCTAAACACAAGGTCACAAAATCTTGTTACAAAACCTATATTGGGATAAAACAGGAAATTCTGCAGTTACATGCAGTCTTACAAAGATATGCAGTTACTTTTCAATAATTCTATTGCACATGTCTCTGTAACAAGGGAAGAACAAATGGCATGGTATCTGGTGGGAAGAAAGTTACTGAATGGGCTAAAATGACGCCAGAACAGTTGGCATGTAAAGGCGTGCAGGTACAAAGACTAAATTGGGTTACCCAGGCTAGACCAACAGTGCACCTCGAAGACAGGCTAACACCACCGGGAGGGCCATTCTGACTATATCTCCTAACGCCACAGGAAGAATTAAAGTTACAATCAGTGTCAGATTCCTTATGGTCCCGCGGGCAACATGACATTGGGCTAATAAGAACAGCAGGACAGGTTAAAATAACTCCAAAATCCGACTTTAGACCTCACAAGCGTCAGTATCCGCTAAGTAAAAGGCAGAAGAAGGCATTCTACCAGTGATCACGGCTCTATTACAAGCTGGGGTTTTAATTCCATGCACAGATTCACCGTGTAACACACCCTTGTTCCCAGTAAGGAAACCGGATGGGACCTGGAGAATGGTACAGGATCTGCAGGCTGTGAATGCTGCTGTGGTACCAAGGGCTCCTATGGTCCCAGATCCATCTGTTTTGTTAAATGATATCCTTCCCACAGATAAGTATTTTTCTGTCATTGATATCAGTAACGCATTTTTCCATCCTCTACAGGAAACTAGTAGGTTTTGGTTCGCTTTTACGTTCATGAGCAAGCGGTACACCTACACAAGGCTGCCGCAGGGATATTGTGAAAGCCCTACAATCTTTTCGCAAGAAATGTCAACAAACCTGGCACAGTTTCAACCGAGCATGGCTGTCATCTACTGTTATACGTGGACGACATCTTACTGGCTGCACCCACGGAGGCTGTCTGTGAGTCCGAAACTATTCGGTTATTGCATTTCTTGGCGAAAGAGGGACATAAGGTAAACAAATCTAAATTACAATTTTGTAAAGCTGAAGTACGATATCTAGGCTATACCATTTCAAATGCTGGTAGACAACTGGATAGCTGTAGAAAAGAAGCTATTTTACAGGCACCAATGCCCAGTACAAAAAAAAGAAATGATGTCATTTTTAGGAATAACTAACTTTTGTCGTAGTTGGATTCCCAATTATGCAGAGGAAATGAGTCCACTTTCAGAACTTATTTTTGCACTTCCCATGGCAGCACATGACGCGCTGAAATGGACAGATAAGGCAATACAGGCATTTACTAGGGTAAAGCAACTGATAGCAGGATCTGTAACACTTAGCTTCCCTGACTATACAAAACCTTTTGTTCAGACAGTAGATTGTAAGCAGGGCTTTATGACATCGGTTCTTTTGCAAATTTATGGGGATAAGTTGAGGCCATTAGCTTTTTATTCCAGTAAACTAGACACAGTGGCACGATCGTTGCCACACTGTGTACAAGCAGTAGTCGCAGCTGCACTGGCCGTGCAGGCGTCTGCAACCCTAGTTTTGTTTCATGACCTCACTTTACGGGTACCGCACTCTGTCGCGGTAATACTTCTACAGGATAAAGTTACCTTTCTCTCTCCTAGCAGACACTTGTCCTGCATGACAACATTACTATCACAACCACACATGACCATTGAGCGATGCACCACTCTTAATCCAGCCACGCTGTTACCTACAGCTGATGACGGTGCCCTCACGTATGTTTAGACTTAATACACTCTAATGTCTTGCCAAGACCAGACCTTAAGGATCAGCCTTTGGCACATTCAGATTGGACCCTGTTCGTAGATGGGTCAGCACGTAAGAATGAGGCAGGTATTACACAAGTGGGTTATGCAGTCACAACTGAGACTAAGGTACTAGAGGCAAAACCTCTCCCCAGGAAGCTGTCCGCAAGCGCTGAATTGATTGCTTTGACCAGAGCATGGACCATTTCCAAGGATAAGGCAGTTACTATCTACACAGATAGTCAGTATGCTTGTTCCACGGTCCATGTCTTTGCACAGCAATGGAAAAATAGGAGAATGGTTACTGCCTCAGGAAAGGAAATAACCCACAAGGATTTAATTCTTAACCTCTTACAAGCTGTCCAACTGCCACGGGGATTGGCCATCTGTAAGTGCGCAGCACACACAAATGCCAAGGATCCAGTATCACTTGGAAATGCACTAGCTGACAAAACTGCAAAAAGTGTAGCCTTAACCTCTACTTTTGCACTCGAGACCACACAAAAAGAACTTCACCCTACAGATAAATTTGATCTACAAACTTTGCAAGTAATGCAGGAACTTAGTACAGTTCAGGAAAAACAGCGATGGGTTAAATATGGGGCTATTCAGAAGCAAGGGGTTTTTGTAGGTCCAAATGATAAGTATGTCTTGCCAACAAACCTTTTTAGGTATGCCTCATTAGTGACGCATGGCCCATCTCATCTGGGCCCTGCTGCTATGGTTCAAATGACCCAGCAAATTTTCTGGACCAAGGACTTTATAGCATATGCTAAACGATTTTGTTTATCGTGCCTGCTTTGTGCACGATACCATGGTGGTGGGGTGCGGATCACCCCAGCAGCTTTTCCGCTGCCTCCGTATCCAGTTCACACAATCTGTATGGATTTTATTGAACTAACTCCTGTTCAACAAAAGCGATTTGTGTTAGTCATTATTGATGCTTTTACAAAATGGGTAGAAGCTTTTCCGGTAGCACACTCAGATGCACTGTCAGTAGCCAAGGCTCTTACAAATAACATTATCTCTCATTTTGGGCTACCTACATGCATCTATTCTGATAATGGCACACATTTCGTGAACCAAGTTATTCAAAAGCTGGCCCGTTTTCAGATCAAGTTAAAATATCATTGAGCCTACCACCCACAGTCAGCAGGG
The DNA here is from genome assembly GCF_019279795.1 of Protopterus annectens. NCBI lineage: Eukaryota > Metazoa > Chordata > Ceratodontiformes > Protopteridae > Protopterus > Protopterus annectens. Next base: position 1,300,229,485 of record NC_056728.1, on the reverse strand, counting down.
TTGGTTGAACGCCATACTGGCATTCTCAAAGGCAAGTTACATAAACTCATGGCGAGACACATCAGTCTTGGATAAACTGCTTACCTCTGGCACTCCTGTCAATCGTACCTTATTACGTCCGCAGTGGCAAGGTCTTTTGCCTCGGAACGTGAGGGGTGAAGAGATAGCAGATTACATGAGGAAAATGCTGACAAAACTAACGCTTCTCTAACGAATTATTATTTTTCAGATCAGAAGAACAACAGGATCCTGAAAGTGGAACCAGGAAACTGAGGAACACTAATTAGTAGTAATCTTGTTTTGTATGAATATCTGACTATTGTAGCAATGCAAATACCGGAAGGATTTAGTCTTTCCCACAAAAGCATTCCAAACTAATTTTGTTGTTAATAAGTGTGATTGTTACTTTTCTGTTTTGGCGTTTTATTTTCAAACGAAACTAGCCAAGTGAAGAGAGATAAAAATACAGCTTGGCATCCACCCTTTAATACGTACCAAGCTATTAAATATGCATATGCTTTGTCTTTTAATGTTTCAAATTGTTGGATATGCACAGCTATCCCTACTGTACATGGTGGCCTGATGTTAGGTACAGTCCCTTTGGGGGCAAATGATACATGGACTAATTTACTGTTTGAAACTTCAAACGTAGCCTTAAAGGACAAAATAGCACTACCCCTCATGGGTCGTCAGAATGGAACTGTATGTTTCCAGAGATCTGGAAAAATTAAGGTTGGATGGAGTCAATGTAATGTAACCATAATTCATAACTGTACAATAGATGGGCACTGTGCAACGAGTTTCAAGCCTATAAGAGTGCTTATTAAGTGTACAGGGCTTATTAATGTCACAAACTTTTTTTGAAAAAATGTTATCTGTGTATGATCTTTTGTTTAAAGGGATACAAGACAAAGGAAATCATTCTATTCCAGTAAATATCACTCTTAAAGTGAATGACTGTTATTTTGTCTGTGGTAAAAAAGCATACAAATGGTTACCAAGGAATTGGTCAGGCAGTTGTTTTGGGTTATTTAGCACCAGCTATAAGACATTCATTTACTCTTCCCCAAGGTAAAATCTGAAATGCGTGCTGTGAATAAACCTGTTAATCCCGTAGGTAACGTTGATGCATCCTGGATCTATCATCACGATTTGGCCCACAGTAGCAGCAAGGGACTGTCACACATGGACTTGGGCGATGATGTCATTTCTTGGGCTGGTATTCTTCCAGCTTATGGGACAGTAAAATCTATTTGGGAGCTCAGAAAACTGTCAAAACTGTTAGAAACTCTGAGCAATGCAACTTTTTCTGTGCTAGGATTGGTGACGGATGAGTTAACTGCAATAAGGACTGTAGTGTTGCAGAATCGTATGGCGCTCGAACTCACCCTAGCGGCGAAAGGAGGTACTTGCAAGTGTTGTCCGTTCATTACAGACAACTGATATGACATTAACAGTCATCTGGAGATCCTACAGCAAGTTTCTGAACTTACAAAACCAGGACAGAATCCATTGACTGACTTTTTCCAGAATTGGTTTGGAAATTGGCGAACAGTATTTATGAATGTCTTAATTGCTGTATGTATTGGTGCCATTATATTCCTACTGTTGGGTTGTTGCTGCATTCCTTGCATCCGAATGATAATATCAAGTGTATTGTCTGCCAATGCAACTAAAGCTTATTATTCTGAATATACAGGAAATGAACTGTGTTAAAACCTGTATGAATAAAATGTATTACTGGGGATACAAAGTGTTGTGAGGGGAAATGTAGTAAGAATCTTTGTGTTCAACATCTTTGTATCCTGTATAGGAAGGGTTAAAATGTGAAACTGCATTGCGTGCAAAGAAATAAGCTAAAATGAGTTGTTTTTCTTGTAAGGAATTTGCTGACCAGAAAGGAATGCACAGATGCTACTTTGGTCCAGGCACAGGCCTATCTTGGGACTGACCTCTGACCAAGGAGGAGTGCATAGATGTTACCTTGATGTAGGCACCAACTTATCTTGTGTCTGACTTTTTACCATCTAAGGCTCCACTGAGTGAATTTATAGCCTTGACTGAAATTCCTTGTCTAGTAACCAGCTGCTGAGTATGCATGAAAGAGGGTATAAAAACCCATGTAAAGTGTGTAGAAATTAGACTGCTGACAACCAAGAACTTTTTGTGGCAGATCTCCATGCATGTTAAATAAACTCTTTTTTGGCCTACCTTTTTTGCTGCGTGATTCTTCCAGTATATGTTAAGAGTATTAAAAATCTTTTGACAGTTCCCTACTGTCCACCATGTGCAGTCTGACACCCTGGGGCTGCAGAATTTGCTAGCGTACAGTCTTTGACCTCAGGTATTTGTTTTGTCACTTATCAAGATTTGAACCTCTGAAGTTCCTACCACAGTGTCTTCAGGTCTGCTTTAAGGAATCCTGTCTACTTAACTTATCATATTCTGATGATTTGGTTGACCAGGACACATTATTTGCAAAAATTCAACTTTGTTTTTATGTTATTTATGACTGTTTCATTATTGTATTGGATGATAAAATACTAATTTGATCACATTTTATTTTAAAGATAGCCAGCTCACAAACACAAAGAAATGTGAAGCCTTTAATCCAACCTTTCCTGCTCCAGTATTTTTCCCACCACTGCAAATGCTAAAAGGCAAGGTACATGCCATGTTACTTACCAAACATGTTCCACCAATGGAATCAGATACTCACCTTCACCAAACAATCAATTCATGCTATAGCCCCCTCCTCCCAACTTTAGCCAGATGTTAGCTTTAAAATTTCAAGTCCATCCTCTTCCCCCAAGAAGAACCTGCCTTTGGCTGCAAATCCTACTTTACTGGTCAGTTCCTACTTTTCTAATCTGGGCTATGGGCAGCAAATCCATAATTAAAGCACCTATAATGATAAAGCTGGCTATGAGTAATGCTTCTGCAGTTGCACTCAGACATGTACCTTTTTAGCTCTCCTAGGTCTGTACGTGTCTAGCAATCATGCTATGTGAAATATAATTCCATTACACTACGTACAGATCTGAATCTAGTTACAGAGGGGTGCCCCAGTATGTCCCATCATGCACATCTAGAAGTGTGTATTTAAGGAAAACACAATAGTTGAGTCTACACTGCATAAGCAAACTTTTGCCAGATGGCCTTCCCTACTCAGACACTTCTTGTGTGCGCATTTTGCCATTAGCATTACTGTATTCCATCTTTTTGGTAATAAGCATTCTAATTAGAGTATAAACATTAAGAATGGGAGTGGAAGGCTCACCGATCTGGATTTGGTCGGAACACAGAAGCTCCATACTAAATAATGTACTCTGGGACATTTCAATAAGTCTCATAAGGATAAAGATGATTCACAAAGGCAAAAACATGTCCATTGGTGATAAGAAACAGCCAGTCATATCTGTCAGATGGAAAGGCCCATTAGGTAGATGGTGGAGAAAAGCTCAAAAGCCAAAGGAAAAATATGGAAAAGTGAAACTGCAGTGGATTGGTAAAAGGTTTAATTAAAGCAATCTTTCTGCTACACAGCAAACTGTCAAAACAGTAACAGAAGCCAAATTATAAATACAAAGATTAAAACACAAATTGGAAAAAATAAACTATTTGCCCTGAAATGAACACTGTTATACATCTGTGGTCTGTCCTCTCCTGGATGAGGGACATTGGTAGCCCTTCACTCACTACCACCTCAGCCGGCTCCTTGAGAGCTCAGGCTGCTATAATAAGCCAGGGTTATCTGGGCTGCAGAACTCTCTTTTTACAAACTTGCTGAATTCCAAACCCACAAGCTTTCCAGGTCAACTAAAATTTTCCTACAATATCTCTCAGTGTCTTACTGCAAATGCCTGACAGTCTATCACCATTAATGTACTTCTCCCCTTGACTTTAAAATGGCTTACCCATCAAAGCCCTGAGCTCTTCCACCAGCACCACTCAGCTCTAAAAGGCTAAAAATCAAATTCATAGATTCATATTCTTACAGTAAATTTAAGCAACACTGCCTCACTCTTGCTAAAGGGAACTGGCTGCCAGTCACTGACCAGGCCACATTATTGCTTAACATGCTCACACACTGCTTAACCAAAGATACTGCCCCCCCCCCCCCCAACAAACTGCACATTAAAAACTCCACCTATTCCCTGTGTAATGCCAACTCACTTCTGCTCTCCAGAGCTCCTGTCACACCTGCCACCTCTGAATGGTCCTTATCTAAACTTGTTCCTGCCTACTGGAATTCTGTACTAGAAGATATGCAGACAGACACTCTTACTTGAAGAAAACAAATATAATTGCTTTAGAGATGCTGGCTAATGTGCATAGATTTTTTCACATTCCCCTGGAAATACCTGTAGCATCTCTCCTCTTTCAAATATATTCAAGTTTTTTCTCTTCTTCTACATCTGTTGACCAGTCACATAAAGAAAATACAAATCAAGAGGGACACAAGAGAAGGAGGAATTGAAGAGCGAAGCAGAAAATAGTTTTACTCCATATTCTGTGTCTCAGCTGTGTTGTATTGTATTTGTCAAATTTTGCTTTACCTGACATTCTTATTTGTAATACAAAGAATAATACTATATAATTTAACAAAATAATCTTGATGCAGCTTAAGATTTTGTTTAAGTGTCCTTGTGCTAATAAGTTATCTTCTTTTTGTTAATTACTTATGTTTTCCATCACCGGTAGTAAAAAGGTGTTGCATTTTCTGTCTCCTGCTTGCTCAATTTATGCACTTCGTATTTTGCTACTGCTAAAATGACTTGGGTCATGGCTGAAAAAAGGACCAGTCTATTTATGTGGTCAACAAATGTTAAACAAATAAATGAATAAACCATTTACTGTTACAGAGGCAGATTATGCTAAAATATTAGGAGAAACATGTCCCATGTAATGCATGTACCTCCTGCAAGAACTGTAAGGATTATTTATTTTATGCTTGTTAACCTGGCTTGCCAGATAATCCAAAAAGACCTTTTACAGTTACCCAGATACTGACTGCAAAGTACAGGGTACAAAGTCAGTGCTGCTGTAAGACATTCGATATACCCTTAACTTCTACAAATTGTAAATGTTGCTGTTTTGTAGAGTATATGTTGTCACAAAATTCCACACATACAGTAGCTCATATCCCTGTTAGGGAAATGTGGTAAGTAAAGGTGTAGTAAAGTCAGAGTGTTGTGCCAGACTCGGGTGTAAAGTTTCCTGTAAACTGGATATTCTCATTCTATGTACTACAGGTTTTAAAATGCAATACAGTCAATGGGACAGCAGCAATTCAATCTGCATAAAACACATTGATTCCAGCCACCTCATTTTAAAGCTAACAATATAAAAAATGTGACTTCTGTTCAGAATGTTCCTTAGCGTGGTTTCACTGTGAAGTTTAAGAAACAAAAAGTTTGTCCATGAAGCACATAAGTCATACAGTTTAGTTCTTGTCATACAGCACAGAAAACCCAATGCAGATGGACATTTCTCTCTAAGAAAGGACCACTTTCATAAATTGTCGAGATCTGCATCTTACACTACTTCTGAGATATCATCATTTTGACTCCTCATGTTACTGCATAAGACAAACTACCTTACAAGTAATTCATGATGAAGCTGAAGTAAAAATTCAGTGAAAGGTACAAAGAACAGATGTACAAGATTTGTTACATAAACTACATGATGGTAACAGAATGGCGATGAAGGTATACTGAGGAGCCAAACTGTGGTACAAGTGTCATTTCTTCTGCCATGCTAACACCTGGGGAAGTATTCAAACCTGACAGTGTACCAGCAGTAACTATGCCCTTTATTAAAGTTAAGAAAACAAACCATTTGAAAAAGGTAGACCATCTCCTAACACAATTTTAAGTCATTACATTAGTCAATGTACATAAAGCAGCAGTTTTTACCAACTCAGTGCCAGCTGGATGCATACTTGACTTATGAACTGTATATCAAACTTTTAAGGCCGTGAGTGCGGAAGTTCAGTTTTTCATCATTCAGAATTATAATGCCTTAAAGTCAGAGAGACAAAATACAGATTTTCTTTTAACATCCTATTTTTTTACATTCCTCTGAAGACCTATAAATGGCCCTTGCCATACCCCAGCATACAAACATTTTAAGTGTGTGATGTAAACTGAAGAGAAGAAAAATAAAACTAGAATGAAAACATTGCAACCACAGCTACTTCTACACAATAGATGAACTCTGTGGAAATGTTCATCACAATGGCAATTGTGATCACTGCTTTAACTACTTCTGCCACTTGAAACAATCATAGCCTAGAAAATTAAATGATTTTGTTTGCTTAGTATGATGGTTATGACATTTAAATCACTGAAAACAAATGGGAAAAAAAAGACATGTTGATCATACAGAAACTTTCAGACATACAGGACCACAATACATCATGTAAGCCAATAGCAAGTCATACTCTGGCACATAGTTCATGATACGTGATTATCTTTGGAATTGTTTATCTGGTTCTCATAGATGTGGCAAGCTTGCTGTACTGCCAGACCTCATACAACAAATCAGTACCCAAACCTGAGTACTAGATGTAGACATAATTACAGTATAAAATGTTGGCCTGAACTCTGCAATGCATAACTCACTATTATACAATGACCCCCCATTAATATTCCAAAATGTGCATGCTGATTGGTCAGCGTGCACGTTGTAAATCAGACTTATACTAATAGAAAAAGGTCCGGTCGTCCGGACGTTTTCCATTAGTATAAGTCTTTTTTTTTTTTCTTACAGCAACGGAGAAAGCAAGATCTCCGTTGCTTTTTAGAAAGTGGTTCGCTATGTTAAAGGAGTTTAACATAGTGAGACAGCTTTAAAAAAATGCAATGGAGAAAGGACGATCTCCGTTGCTTTTTTTACAGCTGTCTCACTATGTTAAACTCCGTTACCATAGCGAGACACTTTCTAAAGCAACGGAGAAAGCAAGATCGCCGTTGCTTTTTAGAAAGTGTCTTCCTATGTTAAAGGAGTACATCAGAACTGCCGCAGAATACCGGACAGCTGCAGAAGGGCAGCAAGTAGGCATTATATAATGCCATTACTTAAGAAAACTAAGTATTTTTTTCTTAAATAATGTCATTGTATGATAGCAATAACCCACGCCCTCCTGACCAAACCACGCCAACCATGGGTAAATCCAGCATTACCCACACCCAGGCGTGGGTTATTGCTTAACTCTTCTATTATAATGTTTATATACCTGTGTGCATATATAAATATATATTTCCTTTAGTCCCCTGAATTATTCTCCCCTCAGGACTCATTGCTACCATCCAAACTTGTTTACCCAACCAGAACAAAGTTTTGTGGGTTTTTTTTTTTAACTTATACAGGTGGCTGAAAAACAATTACAAGAAAGTGAATGGGGACTTACCTAATACTAGGCTTCCGTTCAATTAGACTCTTCTGAAAGGCAACCAGTACTTTTTTCCTCTACTTTTGATTATCTGCCTGTCTTCTTAAAACAAATACAGCTCTGATATGTGGATACTTCTAAACCTTCATAGGACATCTGCCAGAGGACTGACAGATGCCACAACCCACCACATGAAGGGAGACCACTGTTTAGACAATTGCTTCCTCAAACCAAGCTTCAGTTCTGACACTAGGTAGTTTATTTATTCATTTGTTCGTTAACAGGATAAGAGGGCTCATCCAAAGAACCTTTTGCAGCCATGACCTGAGTCACAGGCATGACTGCAGTACATTTTGGTACTGGTATGAAAAAAGAAACAAACCTATAGCATAACAAAGGATGGTCTGTAAACTAGAGTGAAATACCTAAACTTTTCTAGTGTTTGCATTCGGTCATTTATACATCCTGTAGAGTGCATACACACAACTAATATGCATAACATAGACACATTATGTGTGCATATCTACACATATATTTGACATACAAACATTCATACATAAACGCATGTAGAGTAAAGTATACACAATGCATGTAATAGATATATTAAGTAGTGTATAAAGACTGGAGTATTTTCAGGACAAAACTGCACTAATACAAACAAGTAAAGCTGACATTTTCTTATATGCTCTTCTGTGGTCAATGCCCATGATATATCTTGAAAAAAAAAAAAACATGTTCATCCATTCATTTATTTATCTGTTTAATCTGTCTGTCATCCAGGTGGGTGCACTGCCCTAAAGACCCTTTCCAGCAACAGCTCGAGCCAACAAGCAATCACAATGACAGGAACACCGAGAGAAAAATCTACAGTATATATACATTTACTTAAAGAAAATGGTTGAAATAAATATTTCTAAATGGATTAATCCTTTAATATAGAGAGAGTAATCATAATGGAAAATAAAATACAAAAATCACACAAACATATAATCACTGGCATTAGAACATCCATAGTAGAAACACATTTATAAAAAGGAAAACAGATGAAATTAATACTTCCAGAATTTGTATTACAGACTGTAATCTTAATGGACAAAAATGCAAAAATGTTATTTTTCATCACAAACACCATCTTATAAATAAACAACAATTTTAAATTAGGTTTCAACAGTCTTAAGAGAAACATCAGGAAGTCTTTGTGATTGCTGATTTGTTGGTAGTCATGCATTAGTTGAGCAGTTTAAGTTCTTAAACTTCACTTTAAGCAAAAAAATCTTATTTTGCCAGAGAGCAACTAACTACAAGTACGTAACCTTATTTTGGAATACTCAAAAATAGCTTCAAATAACCTTATTTTCAGACTGGTATTAATAGAAACAGGTTTCTCATGAGAAAGCCTAGAGCTAGTGTTAGACACCTTAAAAAGATATAAACAGAACTTAAGGATTTTTGGTCTGCTTTAAATAAATGTCATGCATTTATGTTTTCTAAGCCATCTAAACTCCCAAAAGAAAAATAACACATTCATTCCATGCCTGTGAAACCAAATGCTGCACTCTGCACCTACTTAGTGGCTTGTATTCTAGTGTCCTTCTGTCTTTTTTCATCTTTGAATAGGTCTGTGTCAAATTTAGCACCGGGTAGTAAGAAAAACATTCTAAATGGATAAACACCCTCAACACTAAGTATACTGTACTATTTCAGGCACAGTCACTGGGAATCTCTGACAATTATCCTAAAGACCAGAATCAGAGCTAAAAGTTGCTTTTCCCAAGCAATGAAACTGTTAGACAGTTAAGACACTGCTACAACAACAGAGGCAAAAAGTGAGATAAAGCATCAGTCACAGCAGAACTCTGAAAAACGTCTTTTCTTTGTGATTTTGTTTCTGTGTTGTTTATGTAGCAAATACACAAACACCCTGACTGCTACAAAGTGTAACAGAAAAAAAAGTAGTGTGTAATGTAAGTAGCAGTCCATACACTATGGATGCGGGTGGGACTATTAGGTGGGACACAACCATAGTGAGAAACAAGGAGGTTGTGTGACCAGAAAACCAGTTATTTGACCCTCTGCTGTCTGTGCACATGCTTAACTTTAGGACATTATAGGGGGTACATTCTTTTCAAATCACTCTTCTTTATAATAGCACTTTTTTATATGTACTTCATTTTATAAATGGCGAAACAGACAAAAATACACCGCGGAACTGCAGTAAAGTACAAAAAGTAATGTGATTATTTTAGGTTTTATCAAGAATACACCAATTTTCTTCTGTGGATACATTGTTTGTCTTGCCGATTCTGGCAACGCCAAAAATAAAACTTAATTTCTCCTTTATTATATTACCTTAGCAATACTTTGGTGTAGTTGGTACCCCTGTTTGCTTGTGAACATTTTCTAAATTACTTTAAAATGCAATATTAAAAGAGAAGGAAAATAATCTGGCAGCATAATTTCTGAGGAATTCAAAATGATGTCCAAGTACAGAAAAAGTACTTAGATGTGCAGGATGAATAGAAAATACAAGATGCGCACTTATACCTCACTACTGTCCAGATTTTCACAGAATGTCCAGAATTTTTGCCTTATATTTTTGGTCTGTTCCTCATAAAATTTGTGGTGTTCTGGCAAATCACTGAGGATTAAAGTAATTAAATAATGGCATATGTTTGAGTTTTAGATTTCATGTCCTTCAGAAAAAAAAATACATGACTACAAAACCCTATTATTCTGTCAACTTTAAGTTTATATCAGCAATATTTAAAATCTCTCCCTATTTTTGCACCTTTGACTCCCCGCCCCCCATTATTTTAGGCTTTGTCCAGATTTCTAGAGGGAAGAGGTTGAGAGGTATGTGTGGACTGAATGTGAAAAACTGTTTGTGCTGAAAGGCTTCAGAAAATGTCTATTGAAAAGATACTATAAGGAGAATCTGCTGTTTTCAAACACTACTTGGGGTATTAATTAAATGAACAATAAAGGAAGATGGTGTCTGTGTTTCTATGCCATGGTAGTACACCTAAGCCTTGCAGATGGAAGCAAAAATAAATGCAAATTATTTCTACCACCTTAGATGCGTCTAGTTTGCTACAATGACCCCCCCCCCCATTTAATGCAATTTTAAAACAACTGCAATACTATCATTATAAACTACAAAACTTGTCAACTTCAACAGTTTTAAAATGTGTCAACCTCAATGTTCCACTTGAAACATCATTTTTAGTTCACCTCAGACTCTATTATTATGCACACAGAAACCATGTATGTTTTTAAGTAGCCATTAAACTCATTTATTTTTTACAAAATCATTTTATTTGTTCCTCACATGTCTTACTTGCTCATGTCCTTCAGGATTCCTGCTTCCTGCCCATGTACTTCTACAGATGCAAAGTCATCTTTTTATCAACTGTAACTCCACCTGGGATTTCAAAACGGAAACTTCTGCACATAAAGAACTATGAGTTTATAATGGGATGATACAGACCCAAGATCAAGGACACTTTATAAGTATCAATTTAACTCACTCATAATGTTAATTGCTTAACAGGTTTTGCATCAATGTACATTTACTGATCAATAATATATATGGAACTCAAATGTATGGCATTGTTTACTGACTTACAATAAGTCACTGAGGATTACAATCAAAAATTTTACAAGGGGAACAAGCAAAACTGAAAGGCAAAACCATATTCTGCAAAATTCTGGACATAGATATACATACAAATGTCATTTTTTTCATTATTTACATCAATTTTATTTTTAAGGGAAGTACAAGGCTTTGAATAAACAACATGACAATGAGATTTGTGACAACCGAGGAGTGTGTGGAATTCAGAATTTATCATAAAGACAATGGCAAATCTAATTTCACTGATTAATGTGTTAAAAGATCAGCAAGGAGTGCCAAGATGTTTAGTCAATTACAGCTTTAATATCTGCCCTGTATGCAACACCTACTACAGAAACAAACAGGTACTCTGGATGTAATACTTCTTCTACTAAATGTCAGATATTCATGGCGTACGATAAGAAGCTGTGGCTCCCACTCTTACAATCAGCAGACAGATCGCACCTCTATACAAGCACTTCAAAGAATGCATGCAAGTTTGCGGACACACAGTATTTAACTTACATATGGTACACAAAATAATTAATGATTAACTCCAGCAACTGAAGGCTTTCAGACACAATCAACACATTACAATAATCTTCTAGTAAGTTTATAAAACAGTGGTACCTGCTTCCTCAGGGGAACTTAGAGAAGTACTGTCCTGGGACAGTGTCGTCCAGCTTGAGTCCTCATCACTTGGAGCCAGGCTCTGAATTCGATTTAGTGCACAGTCAGTTTTTGCCCCAGTCTTGGGTTGGTCCTTCTTTGTTTCTGGACTTGAAGATGCTGTAGTGACAATGCAATCTTCAGTATCTGACTTCATGTTCTCCTCCTTGAACAATAGATCCTCATCGATGACAAGAGCATTGTCCTCTCTACTAGACTGACCAAAATTCTCTTCTAGAAGATAAGTCCCAAGGTTATTTTCTCGTGCTGAGGTTTCCAGATCAGCATAATAATCAAGGAAGCTTTTTGTTCTCCTGGGCTGAGAGGTCAGTGCCTCAATGCAGGCAGACTCTGATGGATTGATCTCCTTACCTTCCAACTTTTCAGAGATTATGTTTTTGCCTACCACTGAACTGATGTTTTTGTTCAGGTCTGGCTTTCCCTGCTCAGCAGCCTTTCTTAGTTGATTTTCTCCATTCTTTGCTAGCTTTAAATTGGAAGAGCTGTTGACCAGGAGAGGCTGGGAGGCAGGATCTGACAGACCCATAGCTGTCTGGATGTTAGTTAAGGCGTACTTCTTCCTACACTTTGGGGGAGTGGTGTTCTTTATTTCCGGATGTTTTACGTCTGCATTCAGAAGTTCATTATGTGAGGAGCGCAGACTGAGCGTGCTGGGAGGGCTGTTCTGGTTCACTGCATCTGTTGTGCTGTTGTCAGATGCCACAAGCACTGACATTGTGTCTAAACTGGAGTCAACTATAAAACACAGAAAGAAAAACACTGTTAACAGCACATCAAGGCCACTAATACTTTTTTTTTACATCTTGACTATCACTGCTTAATACAACAAAAAAGTGCCCACACACAGTCATGTGACAAAACTGTGCAGCTATTCTGATTTTCTCTTCTCTTTCAGTTGCCACTAATTCACAATTCACAAGCACAGCTCTTTCACTGATACACTTGCCTTACTGAATTCGCAAAAGGTAACAATTTTTGGTACATACTAGATGGCTAACCTCTCCTGCAGCACAATTTACTTCTAAAAAATAAATCTGATGGAACTGGCAGCACACAATTTTGAGTCCTTCTTTCATGTCTGAGTGTCAAATGCTGCGGAGGCGGTCATCAACATAGAAAAGTAGACATGTAAATGCAGGCACCAATGATCTGTCAGAGAAGACAGTTTAGGTGTTAGTAAGTATGACCACAGGGAGTGAGTAGGAAGGTGCTAAGATATGGACTTGTTAATGGTATTCTAAAAAGTGTTATCTGTGATGGCAGCCAGCATGCTGAGAAAGGAGAAGGTAAAGAGAATAATGGCTGTTTGTAGCACTTGGAATTGTTAAGAGGATGGAGACAGACTTGGCAGAAAGATTAAGGTAGTCCCAGGGACAGGGCTCATCTTGCCACTGAAGAGAAACCAGTTAAAGATCATACTTTTAAACCAGCATTGAAAAGGAGGAGGGTTGTTACAGCTACAGGACAGGGTATAAATATTCAGGAAGTTGACATGAAGAAAACCAATGGTCACAGAACACAAATACAAACAAGGGTCATTCAGAACATGGTTGCGTAGACCTGGGAAATTCAAGGAGTTTGTGTAGGATGAGAGTGCTGCAGACATGATGCAAGAGGGCCACTTAACATTGCAGACATCACAAAAACAAAGAATGGGAAAAGAGGGTTGGGTACGTGGTGGTGCCCGAGTACTGACTGTTCAGGAATGACGGACAAGGAGGAGGGATGGAGTGGACAGCAGGGAGAATTTCACTCACTGAAAGGGATGAGGAAGATCTCATAGTCAGGAGCTAGGATAAATGCAACTGTAGTACAAGAAAGTCACTCTCTAAAGACATCAAGAGAGGAATGTGGGAGACTGAATGAAGAGAATAAATGAGTGGGACTGGAGAAAGAGAGTTACAGCCAGGGAGGACCTCAAACCGAGAATAAAACAGTAGGAGACTCTGAGCTTTGGGGTACATGCAGAGGCAGCTGAATGAGGTAATGGACCAAGATGGGTTCAGCCTCATGGTTTAGAGCTAGACTAGAAAGGACAATATTTTAGGTTTTTTGTTTTTTGTTTTTTTTTTTTTACACAAGAAACATCTTTGTTAAATTATCATTTATGACACAGGCAATCATACCTTTATATAAATTAAAACAAACCATATTGACATAATCCCAGCTGCACGCATTTTAAATCACAAACTACAGTGACATAATCCCAGTTGCAAACATTATACAACACTTATAATCCATCCAATCATTGTCAGTCAAACCAACAGCGGATTCAAATCCTGCCTTCTTTTAAACCTCATTACTCCCCTGTATGTATCGTTCCCACAGTGCCCATTTGTTCCCAAGTAATTTGCTCCTACCCTTTTATAAAGATCACAGTTCCAGTTGTTTTTATCTCTGTTACTATATTCAGTACTTCTAGTCCAGTTGGTTTAGACTTTGATTTCCATTTTCTAGTCATTGCATTTTTGGCAGCCACCATAATTATACTCAGCAAGGCCTTACTATGTCTAGGCCATTCCGATTCTGTATCATAGCTCAGGAAAATCATTTCCCTAGTTATACGAATTTGCTCACCCAGTATCTCTGTTAAGAGTAGTCTGCAGGGAATCTTTAAAGTCTGCCAACTCACTACAACTCTCAGAACATATGCTTCCAATTACCTCTTTCTTCCTAATCACACCTCCAACATTTGCTGTCTACCCGAGAAAAAATTCTCTGGAGTCTACTTGGGATATAAAAATATATATGTAAATACTTCCAAGCAAAAATCCTAAATCTTCTAGATTTTGTTGCATATTTGGGGAGAAGTATATATATATATATATATATATATATATATATATATATATAGATATAACCCCCAATGTTTCTTTGTGAATTACTTATTCAATGTCTCAAACTCTACCAGTGCTGGTCTTCCATTTAGGACCTCACCCTATTTCTTTCACTTTGCCTATACTCTGATATGAATCCTTGATAGGGAAGGCAATCTCTAATCTGCAGTCCAAATAAATTCTTGGCGTCTTCCCATTCTATTACCTTTCCCTCTCTAGTTATTTGTTCCCAATACTTTGGTTCCTTTACGAGTTTTCTTCAATAAATTCCAGCCTCCTCTTGCCTATTGTCTGTATCCCTAATTGCAGTCATCCCTATTAGCAGAATCTCTTTTCTCCATTCACGTGCTGGCTTAGTTCTTAGAATACTTTCTGCTACTTTATGAATATAATATTCTGTATGATTATTCTTATTCTCCTTAAACATCTGCATCCAAAATCCCAGTCTCTATACTTGTTTCTTGAGCTTCCCCCCATTTCATCATCACTTTCCATGGTACGTACGTATTACTGCAACCATATTCCAAACAGGGCAAACAACTCATTTTCATGACGTTTAGCTTTCTCACTCTCTAATGATATTTTAGTGTTGAAACAATGTTTTATTTGAAGGATGGTTCATGCTTCCTTCAATTTTACTGTCTTCACAGTGTTTACGTAAGTACCCACATTACTAAAGTGGAAATAGACCAAAATTTATGTTTCAGTTTCTACTGATTAATGTACAGGTAAAAATGCTGCTTGCACATCCACAATAAACACTATGAAGACAGCAAAACTGAAGGAAGCACGAAGCATCCTTCAAATAAAACATCGGTTCAACATTAAAACAGAGTGAGAGAAAACTAAATGGGATGGTTTTACATCAGCCAAGGATCGGGACTATCTGATGTCCTTCTTAACATCACAGGGTGAAGAACAGACCAGTAACATCGCAATTACTTTGACGACAGAAACATTATCTGACAGGCCTGAAAGGTCACTGTCATACCTCTCAACTGTCTAGATTTTTGCAGAATATCCAGATTTATGCCTCGCATTTTCGGTCCATTCCTTTTAAAAGTTGTGTTTTTCTGCAAATCACTGTGGAATGATGTTGTTAAATAATGACATACATTTGCATTTCAGACTTTATTTCCTCCAGAAAATGCATGATAACACAAGTCCTGTTATTCTAGCAACCTTCTAAGAGCAATATTTAAAACATGTCCCTATTTTGGCCCCTTTGTTCACTACAAATCTTAGCAGAAGTACAGGTTTGGAAATGACCCGTTTGCCATGTTCGGAATGGGGCTGCGATAATACGCAAGTACCCTTTCCACTTTGAATTATAGGTTTCTACTTGTGCTATGTATAGAAGCCTTAACTATGTAGCTCTGAAATATCCCTTCAAATTGGGTAATCCCAATCCACCTTGTTCTACTGAAGAACCAGTTTATCCCACTTGACTCTTGTTGTCTTCCCCTCCCAGAAAACGTCCTTTAGCTCTATATTAACTGCTATCCACAACTTCTCTACTGGTTGATAAAAATATGTCTGACCTGTGTATAAAAAGGGACTAAAAGCATTTTAACTACTTGTATCTTACTATCCATATCCATTTAACAGAGCTTCCAGTTTCTCGGTTGTTGTATCATCTTTTGTTTAGTTTCTTCTCACATATCCTTAGCTGCCACACTGGAATCATTTTTAATCCATACTCCTAAATACTTCTTTTTATCATGTTCCCATAAATATGGATATTGCTGAACAAATTCTTGTGTGGGTACATAATTTACCTCTAATGCCTTTGTTTTAGCTTCATTAATTTTGTATCCCAAAAAGATCTGAAACTGTGTCAATATGTTCCATGTCACTGCAATGTCCTTTTCCATTTTTTTCAGGTATAAAATAATATCTGCAAATAGAGCCAGCTTTTCTTGACTACCATACCAATTACTTCCTTGAATTTCTAAGTTCCTTATTTTCTTTGCCAATGGTGCTAAATATAATGCAAATAACAAAGGGTAAAGAGGACACCCCTGCCTGGTTCCTCTGCTCAAGCAGAAATTATGAGACAGGAAACCACCCACTTTAATTTTTGCCTCCAATCCCGCATACATCCTCCTAATCAACCTTATAATTTTATCAGGGAATGCAAATGCTTCCATTGTCCTACTCAAAGTCCCAGCTTACTCTGTCAAATGCTTTTTCTGCATCAAGCCCAACCAACAGCAGTGGTATTTTCTTACATTCTGCTTCCCTCTTGTTCATCAATGTTCTGTTAATGTTGTCAGATGCTTGCCTCCCCTCCACAAAACCACACTGATCCATATCTATCAATTTTGGCATCACCTTTGCCACTCTTCTAGCCATTATAGACATAAACACTTTATAATTATGGTTTAGTATTGAAATGGGCCTGTATGAATCTGGATCTGATGGATCTTTATCCACTTTAGGTATTACAACAACCACCTCTTTCTTCCAGGATGTTGGCACTTCTCCTCCTCTTAAAATACTGTTAAACAAAGCCATCCAGATCTTTATCAGTTTTTTTTTCTTCCTAGGTTCAAAACTTCCACAGCAATATTTCCTGTAGGTTGGTCATACATCACCATTTTTATCTCATCTCCTCCTCTGTTAACTGTTAGTAACTGAGAATTATCTACCGCTAACCTTGGCATATTTCATTCTTCCATAAACATTTCCAATCTGTACCTTTTTTAACTTCCATATTTCTCCACTTTATACAGACATTCATAGAATTTAATAAATATTTCTAATATCTCTACAGGATCTCTGTTTAACTTCCTTGTTATAGGCTCACTGAGCTTAGCGACTGCCCATTCTACTT
Source organism: Protopterus annectens (assembly GCF_019279795.1). Lineage (NCBI taxonomy): Eukaryota > Metazoa > Chordata > Ceratodontiformes > Protopteridae > Protopterus > Protopterus annectens. The sequence goes on along the minus strand of NC_056728.1, from coordinate 1,300,212,113 downwards.
TCTGTTGCCTGAGTCATTGGGCTAAAAGTTTTTGTGCCCTAGAGTTATTATCAAAAAATTATTTTTACTGGCGTTGTTTGCTGGTTTTCCATTGTGAAATAAACATTTTTTTCTAGAGGTGACTGGACACTTATTGGTGGCTCCGTGGCTTTTTGTTTGGATCAAAAAACAATTGCTTAACAGCAATCTTTCTAAACTCATGCATATTATCAAGGTAATCCCTTATCTTCTGTTTAGCATTCTGCAGTTGCTCCTCTTCTTGTTCTTTAAGATTCCCCCATTCTGCAATACTTCAGCATTTGTCAGTCCCTCCAAATAATTTGTGTTACTTCTAAATCATGTCTCCCTTTTTTATTTACATCATATTTTTAAACTCCACTTTAATTTTATCCCACTCCCTAGCTATATTTTCAGAAGTTATTTCTATCATCACTAATAGCTCCTGAATAATTTCCATTACCTATTCCTTAAATTCCTCTCTTTTCAGCAGATAGTTGGGAAAGCACCAGTATCTCATTTTTTTTTCATTACCCTGTGTTATTTTATTTATTATTGGCACATGATCTGAAATAGTTATTGGGTGTTTATCAAAACCTTCAATTAAATGGGTCTATGTTAAAACAACGAAAATTATAAATATCGAACGCTCGGATGAGCAAAAACGCATATGATCGACATCAATATTGTGAGATCGCGGTACAGTGAAGATTGGAAAATTTGCCCTTCCTCACTGTAGTGGGATCTCAGAGTTGGAATATATTTTTAAGGGAGGGTGTGAGGGAAGCAGACCTCCACAACAGTGATTTTGATTTTATGTGTTTTCGCACATACGAGTGTTCAATATTTATGCTTTTCGTTGTTTTAACATAGACCCAATTAAATGCACGTTTCTGTGAAATGTAAATTCTGTATAGCCTAGCCCAGTTTTTGTATCTTGCAGAATATGTAAATTCACTCCAAACTCCTAGTACTGAATTCACATCTTCCATGCCAAATATTTTCATACATTTCTTCAAAAGTCTACCCACCTTTGTTATACACTCCCTTCTGGGCCCTCAGATACATCCTTACTGCTGCAAATCAAATGCCAGTCCCCACTTATAATATTCCTTGCTGAAAGCTGATTATTTCCCCCAAGAATCTTCTTAAGCTCCACTGTAGCAGTTTTAGGTGGAATATAAATACACAGTGTAATCCTCCAGCATTGCTAGTTGCCCCTTAGTACTACAAATCTACCATTATTATCTTTTTTATCCTCTTCTATCACTACTGGAGCTCTTCTTGCAATTAATATAAGTACTCCTCTTTTCCTTTCTCCCAGGTATTATGCAGAAAACCACCCTGAAAACTTTTCTTTATCAAATTCACATGCTCAGTTCTTTCCGTGTGTGTCTCCTGTAGCATAGCTATTTGCAGTCTACATTTCTTAATATAGTTCACTAATCTTTCTTTTTTGTATTTATCTATGAGACCATTGATATTTAAAGACATTACAGAAAGCATCGTGTTAAAAAGTTATTACTCCCATATTTTATGTATAACAGCTTTTTTTGTTCAATGTCTAGTTCCAGCTTTTGTGTTACATGTATACACTGTTTGGCAGGCTGAACTTTTATACAGTTACTTCTTGTCATACCTATTTGAGCCTATGTCACACTTTACAAAACTTTTTGTTTTATCGAAAGCCCTCAAAAAAAAAAAAAAACAGAAACACACCCTAATACCTCCCTAAAACCTATTAACTTAATTCTAACACACAAAAATATACATCTTCAAATATTGAAGTTTTTCCTTCCTAATATGAACAAATGTCCCAAACTGACAGCCACACACACAGGTTTGAGTTAACCTAAAAGAAAGGTTATCCACGCTAAAATGCATGGTGCAGCCTGTACTTCTATTAAGTGTTGTATGGTTTTGTCTTATCTTTATAGTTTTCCCAGCTGGGAAAACACCTGAATGCTTTCAGAGAACATTATCTCCTAGCCAGTTTCTCCTTTTTTCAAGTTAATGTGCCTTTATCAGATTGTAGCCAATTTCTCTTTATCAGATTATGATGATATGAGGAACAGATACTGTAGTAAGAATCTTTGTGTTCAACATCTTTGTATCCTGTATAGGAAGGGTTAAAATGTGAAACTGCATTGCGTGCAAAGAAATAAGCTAAAATGAGTTGTTTTTCTTGTAAGGAATTTGCTGACCAGAAAGGAATGCACAGATGCTACTTTGGTCCAGGCACAGGCCTATCTTGGGACTGACCTCTGACCAAGGAGGAGTGCATAGATGTTACCTTGATGTAGGCACCAACTTATCTTGTGTCTGACTTTTTTACCATCTAAGGCTCCACTGAGTGAATTTATAGCCTTGACTGAAATTCCTTGTCTAGTAACCAGCTGCTGAGTATGCAGAAAGAGGGTATAAAACCCATGTAAAGTGTGTAGAAATTAGACTGCTAGCAACAGAACTTTTGTGGCAGATCTCCATGCATGTTAAATAAACTCTTTTTGGCCTACCTTTTTGCTGCGTGATTCTTCCAGTATATGTTAAGAGTATTAAAATCTTTTGACATTTCTGGCCCAGAACGTGGGGCCACCTCTTCACAGTCTGCAATCGCATAAGAGGGACTGAAAACCTGTACAGGAAGGGAGAGCGAATCTCGGGCTCCCTTGAATGGAAAGACCTCCGACAAAAAGTCGTAGTAGAGGCCAGTCACTCTTAGATTCGATCCGTGGACGGTGACGACGAGGCGGAAGATCCGCAGTAAGGTAAGCTTTTTGTTTTTGTAAAAGTTTTTAAGGGACTAGTCATAAAGGAATTTCTTTTGTTTAAATTTTACAAAAGACCGGTAGAGATCTCAGGAAAAGGAAACAGTTTTTCTTTTAAATAAGAAAAATGGGAAACAGTTTTCTTTTAAATAAGAAAAATGGGAATAGGAAGCAGTTGTTGTGTTAGTAAGGGCTGCTTAAATAAAAGGACTGAGGATGAGGAATATATGTTTAAATTACATCCAAAAAATTAAAATATATGAAAAAATGGAAAAAAAGACTATGGGTTTAGTGGTACCTTGAATAAATCAGAATGTCAAAATCTAGTGAGAGACCTGCAGGGACACAGGAGGTAAGGTTAAGAAACAAAAAGGTAGGATTTCCTCAAGCACAGAAATGGTTAGAAGAAGCTAATAAGAGACATAGGGAACAATTTTCAAATAAGGAAGTAGTGGCTCGAGTGCAAAAGGTGCATTTTTGTCCACAAAGAAGATGAAAACATCTATTGTCTGTCGTAAACCAACGGCCCTACCCTTGTATTCTGATGTCACTAAAGACAGGGTTAGTCCACCCCAGTATCAAAAAGAAAGAAGCAGAAAATCAAGAAAAGGTGTCCTTCATAGTCTTACAGGAGGCAGAGAAGCAGGAAAAATACCCTCCATAGTTTTACAAAAACAAGCAGAGGAGACTCTGGAGCTACGTAACCATAGTATAGACAAATCAGAGTAAAAACAAAAGAAGCTAAGGTACATACCCTGTCCACACACTCGTATCCCTTTACATGCAGATAAATATCTTGAGAAAAGAAAAGAAAACAGGCTCAAACCTTTATGGTGAGCGGATAAAACACTTATGTTAATGTAAGCTCCGTCCAACAGAGGTAGAGGAAGGGACAGGGTAGAGGCAGAGGGAGAAGGAATGTAGGACATTTTGAAGATTACGAAGGCAGACAAAAGAGGGAATGTTTTAAATGCAGTAAGAAGGGGCATTTCGCAGAGATTGCCTGAATCCCGGAAATCCACTGCTGCTCCAGATCATAGTTCAGCATGACTATATGATGGCAGCACGGACGAACGGACCCAGATGCTGAGTCGACTGGCAAGAGTCAGTAATACAAAATGAGAATGATTTTGAGAATGTGAATAAAGAAGGTAAAAGGGAATGTGCAGGATGGGAGAATGAAGTGACTGATTTTTCAGGCGAGGCGAATATCAGGTTATTAATTTAACAGCTGGCTGTAACTATGCAGCTAGAGGCACAACCGATTATCACGCTTCAAGTAGAAGGGAAGGATGTAGAATTTTTGTGTGATTCAGGGGCCTCCAGGACCCTGCTAAAAACCTCTGCAGTGCCATCTGATGTAACTTCTGATGACTATGTATTAGTCAAGGCAGCCAATGGCATTTATAAAGAACCACTATCTAAACCCTTATGGTTCACGGACCCTGAAACTAACCAAACTATCAGGTTTGAGTCATTGTCTCTAAAATTTGCCCTGTAAACTTATTAGGAAGAGATTTAATGCGTGTTTGGCATAGTAGCTGTGCCGACTGCATCAGGGATTCTAGCCAAGCGGTAGAAATTCAAGATGTTATGTTGCAGGTGGGGCAGGGTGATTTACACTACTGGTACAGTAATGATCTTGTCGAAACTGGACCACAAAATGTAGTAAATGAGCTAACTAATTTGGCCTTCACCTCGAAGACAGGCTAACGCCACCGGGAGGCCATTCTGACTATATCTCTAATCCCAGGAAGAATTAAAGTTACAATCAGTGCCAGACTCCTTATGGTCCCGGGCAACATGACATTGGGCTAATAAGAACAGCAGGACAGGTTAAAATAACTCCAAAATCCGACTTTAGACCTCACAAGCGTCAGTATCCGCTAAGTAAAAAGGCAGAAGAAGGCATTCTACCAGTGATCACGGCTCTATTACAAGCTGGGGTTTTAATTCCATGCACAGATTCACCGTGTAACACACCCTTGTTCCCAGTAAGGAAAGCGGATGGGACCTGGAGAATGGTACAGGATCTGCAGGCTGTGAATGCTGCTGTGGTACCAAGGGCTCCTATGGTCCCAGATCCATCTGTTTTGTTAAATGATATCCTTCCCACAGATAAGTATTTTTCTGTCATTGATATCAATGCGCATTTTTTCCATCCTCTACAGGAAACTAGTAGGTTTTGGTTACTTTACGTTCATGAGCAAGCGGTACACCTACACAAGGCTGCCGCAGGGATATTGTGAAAGCCCTACAATTTTTTACAAGAAATGTCAACAAACCTGGCACAGTTTCAACGAGCATGGCTGTCATCTACTGTTATCGTGGGCGACATCTTACTGGCTGCACTCACGGAGGCTGTCTGTGAGTCTGAAACTATTCGGTTATTGCATTTCTTGGCGAAAGAGGACATAAGGTAAACAAATCTAAATTACAATTTTGTAAAGCTGAAGTACGATATCTAGGCTATACCATTTCAAATGCTGGTAGACAACTGGATAGCTGTAGAAAAGAAGCTATTTTACAGGCACCGATGCCCAGTACAAAAAAAGAAATGATGTCATTTTTAGAAATAACTAACTTTTGTCGTAGTTGGATTCCCAATTATGCAGAGGAAGTGAGTCCACTTTCAGAACTTATTTTTGCACTTCCCATGGCAGCACATGGCGCTGAAATGGACAGATAAGGCAATACAGGCATTTACTAGGGTAAAGCAACTGATAGCAGGATCTGTAACACTTAGCTTCCCTGACTATACAAAACCTTTTGTTCAGACAGTAGATTGTAAGCAGGGCTTTATGACATGGGTTCTTTTGCAAATTTATGGGGATAAGTTGAGGCCATTAGCTTTTTATTCCAGTAAACTAGACACAGTGGCACGATCGTTGCCACACTGTGTACAAGCAGTAGTCGCAGCTGCACTGGCCGTGCAGGCGTCTGCAACCCTAGTTTTGTTTCATGACCTTACTTTACGGGTACCGCACTCTGTCGCGGTAATACTTCTACAGGATAAAGTTACCTTTCTCTCTCCTAGCAGACACTTGTCCTGCATGACAACATTACTATCACAACCACACATGACCATTGAGCGGTGCACCTCACGTATGTTTAGACTTAATACACTCTAATGTCTTGCCAAGACCAGACCTTAAGGATCAGCCTTTGGCAAATTCAGATTGGACCCTGTTCGTAGATGGGTCAGCACGTAAGAATGAGGCAGGTATTACACAAGTGGGTTATGCAGTCACAACTGAGACTAAGGTACTAGAGGCAAAACCTCTCCCCAGGAATCTGTCCGCTGGCGGCTGAATTGATTGCTTTGACCAGAGCATGCACCATTTCCAAGGATAAGGCAGTTACTATCTACACAGATAGTCAGTATGCTTTTTCCACGGTCCATGTCTTTGCACAGCAATGGAAAAATAGGGGAATGGTTACGGCCTCAGGAAAGGAAATAACCCACAAGGATTTAATCCTTAGCCTCTTACAAGCTGTCCAACTGCCACGGGGATTGGCCATCTGTAAGTGCGCAGCACACACAAATGCCAAGGATCCAGTATCACTTACAAATGCACTAGCTGACAAAACTGCAAAAAGTGTAGCCTTAACCTCTACTTTTGCACTCGAGACCACACAAAAGGAACTTCACCCTACAGATAAATTTGATCTACAAACTTTACAAGTAATGCAGGAACTTAGTACAGTTCAGGAAAAACAGCGATGGGTTAAATATGGGGCTATTCAGAAGCAGGAGTTTTGTAGGTCCAAATGACAAGTATGTTTTACCAACAAACCTTTTAGGTATGCCTCATTAGTGGCCTTGGCCCATCGCACCTGGGCCCTGCTGCCATGGTTCAAATGATCCAGCGAATTTTCTCGACCAAGGGCTTTATAGCGTATGCTAAACGATTTTGTTTGTCGTGCCTGCTTTGTGCACGATACCATGGTGGTGGGGTACGGATCACTCCAGCAGCTTTCCCGCTGCCTCCGTATCCATTTCACACAATCTGTATGGATTTTATTGAACTAACTCCTGTTCAACAGAAGCGATTTGTGTTAGTCATTATTGATGCTTTTACAAAATGGGTAAAAGCTTTTCCGGTAGCACACCCAGATGCATTGTCGGTAGCCAAGGCCCTTACAAATAACATTATTCCTCATTTTGGGCTACCTACACGCATCTATTCTGATAATGGTACACATTTTGTAAACCAAGTTATTAAAAAACTGGCTGCCGTTTTTTTCAGATCGAATTAAAATATCATTGTGCCTACCACCCACAGTCAGCAGGGTTGGTTGAACGCCATACTGGCATTCTCAAAGGCAAGTTACGTAAACTCATGGCCGAGACACATCAGTCTTGGATAAACTGCTTACCTCTGGCACTCCTGTCAATGCGTACCACTCCCACTTCAAAAGGGGTTACACCATTTGAACTACTATATGGGAGACCTTATTACGTCCCGCAGTGGCAAGGTCTTTTGCCTGCGGAACGTGAGGGGGGTGAAGAGATAGCAGATTACATGAGGAAAATGCTGACAAAAACTAACACTTCTCTAACGAATTATTATTTTTCAGATCAGAAGAACAACAGGATCCTGAAAGTGGAACCAGGAAACTGAGGAACACTAATTAGTAGTAATCTTGTTTTGTATGAATATCTGACTATTGTAGCAATGCAAATACGGAAGGATTTAGTCTTTCCCACAAAAGCATTCCAAACTAATTTTGTTGTTAATAAGTGTGATTGTTACTTTTCTGTTTTGGCGTTTTATTTTCAAACGAAACTAGCCAAGTGAAGAGAGATAAAAATACAGCTTGGCATCCACCCTTTAATTACCAAGCTATTAAATATGCATATGCTTTGTCTTTTAATGTTTCAAATTGTTGGATATGCACAGCTATCCCTACTGTACATGGTGGCCTGATGTTAGGTACAGTCCCTTTGGGGGCAAATGATACATGGACTAATTTACTGTTTGAAACTTCAAACGTAGCCTTAAAGGACAAAATAGCACTACCCTCATGGGTCGTCAGAATGGAACTGTATGTTTCAGAGATCTGGAAAAATTAAGGTTGGATGGAGTCAATGTAATGTAACCATAATTCATAACTGTACAATAGATGGGCACTGTGCAACGAGTTTCAAGCCTATAAGAGTGCTTATTAAGTGTACAGGGCTTATTAATGTCACAAGTTTTGTTGAAAAAATGTTATCTGTGTATGATCTTTTGTTTAAAGGGATACAAGACAAAGGAAATCATTCTGTTCCAGTAAATATCACTCTTAAAGTGAATGACTGTTATTTTGTCTGTGGTAAAAAAAGCATACAAATGGTTACCAAGGAATTGGTCGGGCAGTTTGTTTTTTGGGTTATTTGGCACCAGCTATAAGACATTCATTTACTCTTCCCCAAGGTAAAATCTGAAATGCGTGCTGTGAATAAACCTGTTAATCCCGTAGGTAACATTGATGCATCCTGAATCTATCATCACGATTTGGCCCACAGTAGCAGCAAGGGACTGTCACACATGGACTTGGGCGATGATGTCATTTCTTGGGCTGGTATTCTTCCAGCTTATGGGACAGTAAAATCTATTTGGGAGCTCAGAAAACTGTCAAAACTGTTAGAAACTCTGAGCAATGCAACTTTTCTGTGCTAGGATTGGTGACGGATGAGTTAACTGCAATAAGGACTGTAGTGTTGCAGAATCGTATGGCTTTCGAACTCACCCTAGCGAAAGGAGGTACTTGCAAGTGTTGTCCGTTCATTACAGACAACTGATATGACATTAACAGTCATCTGGAGATCCTACAGCAAGTTTCTGAACTTACAAAACCAGGACAGAATCCCTTGACTGACTTTTTCCAAAATTGGTTTGGGAATTGAGGAACAGTACGTATGAATGTCTTAATTGCTGTATGTATTGGTGCCATTATATTCCTACTGTTGGGTTGTTGCTGCATTCCTTGCATCCGAATGATAATATCGAGTATATTGTCTGCCAATGCAACTAAAGCTTATTATTCTGAATATACAGGAAATGAACTGTGTTAAAACCTGTATGAATAAAATGTATTACTGGGGATACAAAGTGTTGTGAGGGGGGAAATGTAGTAAGAATCTTTGTGTTCAACATCTTTGTATCCTGTATAGGAAGGGTTAAAATGTGAAACTGCATTGCGTGCAAAGAAATAAGCTAAAATGAGTTGTTTTTCTTGTAAGGAATTTGCTGACCAGAAAGGAATGCACAGATGCTACTTTGGTCCAGGCACAGGCCTATCTTGGGACTGACCTCTGACCAAGGAGGAGTGCATAGATGTTACCTTGATGTAGGCACCAACTTATCTTGTGTCTGACTTTTTTACCATCTAAGGCTCCACTGAGTGAATTTATAGCCTTGACTGAAATTCCTTGTCTAGTAACCAGCTGCTGAGTATGCACGAAAGAGGGTATAAAAACCCATGTAAAGTGTGTAGAAATTAGACTGCTAGCAACAGAACTTTTGTGGCAGATCTCCATGCATGTTAAATAAACTCTTTTTTGGCCTACCTTTTTTGCTGCGTGATTCTTCCAGTATATGTTAAGAGTATTAAAAATCTTTTGACAGATACAGAACTGCTACTTAGCATACATGTGCTGTAAAAATCTTATAATATTCAATATTATTTTTCATTTACTTGTTTTCTCTTAAAACATTTTGGTTTAACCTTAAAGAAAAGTTGGAATATATTTTTAAGGGAGGGTGTGAGGGGCGCAGACCTCCACAACAGTGATTTTGATTTTATGTGTTTTCGCACATACGAGTGTTCAATATTTATGCTTTTCGTTGTTTTAACATAGACCCAATTAAATGCACGTTTCTGTGAAATGTAAATTCTGTATAGCCTACCCCAGTTTTTGTATCTTGCAGAATATGTAAATTCACTCCAAACTCCTAGTACTGAATTCACATCTTCCATGCCAAATATTTTCATACATTTCTTCAAAAGTCTACCCACCTTTGTTATACACTCCCTTCTGGGCCCTCAGATACATCCTTACTGCTGCAAATCAAATGCCAGTCCCCACTTATAATATTCCTTGCTGAAAGCTGATTATTTCCCCCAAGAATCTTCTTAAGCTCCACTGTAGCAGTTTTAGGTGGAATATAAATACACAGTGTAATCCTCCAGCATTGCTAGTTGCCCCTTAGTACTACAAATCTACCATTATTATCTTTTATCCTCTTCTATCACTACTGGAGCTCTTCTTGCAATTAATATAAGTACTCCTCTTTTCCTTTCTCCCAGGTATTATGCAGAAAACCACCCTGAAAACTTTTCTTTATCAAATTCACATGCTCAGTTCTTTCCGTGTGTGTCTCCTGTAGCATAGCTATTTGCAGTCTACATTTCTTAATATAGTTCACTAATCTTTCTTTTTTGTATTTATCTATGAGACCATTGATATTTAAAGACATTACAGAAAGCATTGTGTTAAAAAGTTATTACTCCCATATTTTATGTATAACAGCTTTTTTTGTTCAATGTCTAGTTCCAGCTTTTGTGTTACATGTATACACTGTTTGGCAGGCTGAACTTTTATACAGTTGCTTCTTGTCATACCTATTTGAGCCTATGTCACACTTTACAAAACTTTTTGTTTTATCGAAAGCCCTCAAAAAAAAAAAAACAGAAACACATCCTAATACCTCCCTAAAACCTATTAACTTAATTCTAACACACAAAAATATACATCTTCAAATATTGAAGTTTTTCCTTCCTAATATGAACAAATGTCCCAAACTGACAGCCACACACACAGGCTTGAGTTAACCTAAAAGAAAGGTTATCCATGCTAAAATGCATGGTGCAGCCTGTACTTCTATTAAGTGTTGTATGGTTTTGTCTTATCTTTATAGTTTTCCCAGCTGGGAAAACACCTGAATGCTTTCAGAGAACATTATCTCCTAGCCAGTTTCTCCTTTTTTCAAGTTAATGTGCCTTTATCAGATTGTAGCCAATTTCTCTTTATCAGATTATGATGATATGAGGAACAGATACAGAACTGCTACTTAGCATACATGTGCTGTAAAAATCTTATAATATTCAATATTATTTTTCATTTACTTGTGTTCTCTTAAAACATGTTACTAGATCAAGTTAAGGGCCTTAACCCAGTCATTCCCCCATCATGCAAGAATGAGAAAAAACACACTAAGCTTTCTTTTGTCATGCTCTCTTAACAAGACTTTTTTTTAACATTGCATTGCCTACATTTCTTAAAACTGAGCAAGGAAAAAGAGAAGAAACAAGAAAGAGAAGAGCAAGAGGCAGAATCTCCTTCTGTTTCACAGCTCACTTTTTGTTGGACAAACTTTTGTATTTCCTCCTTAGCATGTACTTCATCAAAAAATGATTTTGCCCCTCCAGGGAAGTATATTTTGAAGGGTGCTGGGTACAACAGTTTAAATCTCATGATTGTTTCTTGACATTCCCTGAGCAGTGGAATAAATTTACTCCTCTTCTGCCTAGTGTACAATGAGTAATCATGCTCCACAAACATCTGTTGTCTCCCACTTTTAGTAGTTTGTCATTCTGCCACAGCTTTGTCAGTATCAACTCCTTCTGCTCGTAGGATTGCATATTTACTATTAAAGATCTAAGCTGCTTTCTCATAGCCAGGTTTGGAGCATACACATGATCTGCACTTTCAGTTAACAACCCCTGCTATGAAATACCAGTCCAGTTGCTTATTTGTGCTTTCATAAAGTTAATGCAGTCTATTCCTTCCAGCTTCTCTGGTACAGCTGAAAAACTCAGGTTTTCATTAAGTGCTCTGTCCTCTAATCCTATTATTTTGAAACATCTCTTTTTGAACAGTCTCATATTTAGCCAGCCTTTTCATCATTCTGACCTCTGATTTTTGCAGTTTTATCACCTCATCTGAATATCTGTTAAACACTTCTTCCATTTTTTCCAGCTTTTTGTTGTTTGAGTTGATATACTCCATCAGGGTTTCATTTATTTTAACCAGGTATGTGTGCAGTTGTCTTATGCTTCCCTCTAGGTTACTGGAAGTTGTGTCTGGAGCTTGCTCTACATTTTGCTGCATTACCTTTTCCAGTCTGTGTTTTTTTCCTCACCGTTTGCAGCTGATTTTCCTTCAGGTCCTCTATATTTCTTTTTTCTTGCATCCAGGCAGTTCACTTACTAGTCAGTTACTGAAATTTACACATAAATCTTGGCCCAATGGCTTTCTCTGCTAAGTTTCTGTTTTCACACTGGGAGAGCTAGTGTTAAGCTGTTACTCAATGTGTAGCCATCTTGACATACCTTATATCTCCTTATGTTCCCTTCTTCACTCTCTTCCTTTCTTCTATCAATTTCTCTCCCTTGACTTTCCCTCTAAATATACCATTAACATTATTTTCTCTCATTTAGTATAATACAAACAAGAACTGCAATACAAACTTACCTTTAATTTTATTTATTTATTTATTTATTTATTTATTTATTTATCATTTGTTGACCGGGAAAGTCCGACTAGGTTCCACATAGCCTGTTTTCAGCGGAGGCCCAGGGAGAAATGCTCCAGATGCATGTCTTTGGAATGTAATTTCTCTATAAACTGGCTAAAACTCCACTGTTAAATCACTGTCATATAACTTTTATCTACTCTTACCCAATGTTTTCAGATTATGTCTAATATGGCATAATTATTTAAACTGTATTTGGTTTTGTATTATTTTTAAAGACTGTAAAATTATTATTCTGAATATGTCCTGTAATTCTTTGGAGCTTTTCTTCCCGGGCCTCGGCTGAAAATGGGCTCCTACCCAGTCAGACTTTCCCAGTGATCAAATGTCAATAAATGTATTAATAAAGAGGAAAGGAAGGCATCATCTTGTTCAACTCTGTCTTATGTGCGTAGCATAAGGTGCAGGGAACTATGAATGAGAGTGACAGGAAGGGAAGATGTAAAGCTGTTCAGAAGAACAAATTTCATCTCAATATCCTGAAATACTATGAACCACAATCTTTCAACATCACAACTGAAGTGGTTTAGGGTGAGCTGCACTGAAATCTACCTGCAATTCCTTCACCAAGTGTTCTGCATTTTTAAATAACTAGATTCAGGAAATTTTCAAATCATTTTGGTTCTATTAGTTATTTACAGCAAAATACAGGCTACTCAAAGTGCTGAATTACTAAGCATAGCTCTCAACATCCCTGATTTTGTCACAAAAATGTGTTCCTTGTGTAATTTATGGTTTTGTGGCAAACCACCAATAATTATACTCAACAAACTGCATTGGTAAATGGAGGCTTTTTTATTCTTCACAAATTTCCTGTTAGAAAACTGACAGAAAAAAAATTATGTACTGAACAAATAATATTAATAAATAAATAATTCCAAGAATTTGGACTAATAAAATAAATTCCTAACAGGATATCCGTAACTTCTTTACCATTCATTTCTTAAAACTGGACTATGGTTTTAGGCACAGGGCATTACAGTTAACACAACAAATCCACCATTCAAATCGTACTGCAATACCTGGGGGAAATAAATACTTTCAATGAACTGATTTCCCAAACTACAAATCTTTCCACAGGTCACAACATACCAGTGATCAGCCCACTGCTTAGCATGCATCTCTCGCATGAAAAAAAACTGCTTCTGTAACCTCAGCCAATCATTATGTAGAATAAACAACCAATATCCAATCCCAATTTAAATATTAGTTTGCACAGGCAAAGTGGAGCTTTTCTCCTTGGGCCTCTGGTGAAAAAGGGCTTTTTGCCAAGTTGGACTAACCCGGCTAACAAATGTCAAATAAATAAATATATATAAATAAATTAAGTGTGAAGCAAGGTTTTTAATGGGGCAAAGAAAATAGTACACTACAAAATTTCAAGCATGAAATGCAAGTGTGCAAGAATCTGCAGATCTGTCTACTTAAGGATTGCACAATAAGTTTGTGACAAGTTATTTTTTTTTCTTCAAAGAACAAATAAGGCAATTTATTTCCTTGTTCTGTCCATCATTCAATTTAAAAGTTGTAAAATAGCTCAAAGATGCACCTCAGAGCATCTAGAACCATATGAGTTCTGGAGTCTTAGTGGCTCCCAGATCTCCAACATAATTCAATTACTTCTTCTGAACATATTACAGTGAAGTCTTGTTCATTCCAGGTTTCCTTCTTCACAAAGTGCACAGCATTCTTAACTCACTAAATTGGTCAAACATAAGTTTCTTAAATAGCACTGATTTTACAAGCAGCATGCTTACACACACACACACACACACACACACACACACACACACACACACACACACACACACACACACACACACACACACACACACACACACACAAATATTTCAAGCATGGGCAATAATGCTCTTCTAGCCTGCCAATATACCAAAACAGTCCCCATAATAAGTGTTCAGGTTGTTCTTAAAATATTTAAACTAGTGCTTGCTTTAATGTAATTTGGTAGTCTGTTCCATGTATCAGTTGCCCTCTTACAGAACCAATTAGCATACTTCTCATTCCTATAGAATCTTCTACATAGTGGAGAATCATCAGCCTAACTATTTTTTGATAACCCCAAACATTCCCAGAGGTAGTTGTCTCTAAATGCCTTATATAACTGAATAAGATCTCCTCTTAAATATCTATAAATATTTATAAGACACACGTACAAATTCAGATATTTTATTCTTTCATAATAAATTAAAATGTTCATATCCATGGATGCCCTTGGTATATTTCTGCTGTACTCTTTTCAGTTTACTCATGCTTGTTTTTTTAAAAAGGATTCCATATTGTTATTCCATACTCAAGTTTCGGTCTAATGTAATTAAAAACAATGGCTTCATCACTTCTGATTTCCTACACTTTATATCTTTTTATACAACCTGTATTCCTATAGCTATCACTAACCAATTGGTTGATATGATTAGAAAAACTCAAAGCTGGATCTACCCATATATTGCACCCAAGTCTTAAAATTAATCTACAGTTTCAATCACTGTGTGCTGAATTAAATATTCAACTTTCGGTGTCTGCCTCCCAAATCTCATACACTTCGTTTTGATGTGTTTATCAGCATATTATTCTCCTGTGCCTAAATAAGTTCTTTTGCAGACATGCCCCATCTGTAAAACATGTATTCAGCTTTCCCATTTCAAGTCATCTGTATACAAAATTTAGAACACCTCAGATGAAAAATATAGGTTTGAAAGAAACCTGAACAAGTGTGGACCTAGGATAGAGCCCTGCAGGGCACCCTGACTGTAACCAAGAATCTCACCCATTCAATTGCTACATGATACTTGACATGTCCTATTTGTAACCCTTGCAGCTATCCATCTTATCAAGAGTACATCAATACCTAGTTGTTCTAATTTATTGATCGGTGTTTTGTGTATGACACCGTCAAATACTGAAGTTAAATCTATATAAATTACATCACAGCAACAATTTTCATTCATAGATGTTAATATATTGTTATAGAACATCATGTTACAGGTGGTAATAAATCTATTTTCAACATATGCATGCTGATATATGGTTTCATGTCCCAGCCTTTCCAAGTCTAACAAAAACTTATCCAATATAACCTTCTCCAATATTTTTTCACAACATGAAAGTAGACTTAATGGTCTATATAACTCTGGGTTTGTCCTACTCCTCTTTCCCTTGTAGACAGGTTTAGTAAGTGCATGTCTCCAATCTTGAGGAATCTCCCCATATTTATATGACCTAGTAAATAACAGATATAATGGTACTGTAAGTTCTTGCTGAAGTGTTCTCAGGTCATTATTACTAATTCTGTCTCCTCCCTGTGTTTTATTTGGATCCAGTTTGCATAGCTCTTTTTTCAACATAATCTAATATGATTTCAGTATCTGAGGTTACCTGGATGTCACTAGGACAACCTATCACCCCCTTTGTGGAGCTAAACTGTTTTGCATAACATTTTGTAAATATACCTATAATCTGTTGTGTCTCGGAATAAATTTTAGAATCTACACACAGTTTATCAATTTGTCTTTACTCCTTCCACATCGTATCTATAAAATGGTTTTCTATTATGCTCAATATATTTATATACATTTTCTTCAAAAATGTCTTAATCTTGTCTCACACTATGCTTAATTTGTTTGTCCAGCTTGTTTATTTCAGTTTCCAAAGTTGTAGTTTGACCTCTTTTTCATTTCTTATATTTCTGTCTCTCACCCTAATCAGGTATCTTATTCTTGTGGAAATATATCCCCCTGACATTGTATGCCTAGATCCTGATGTTAAACATTTTCTTTTTTTCACTCAAGCGATTTTTGTTTCAAAACTCTCCACGTTCCTTCCCTAGTTTTCCCACTGAACACATCACTCCAATTAGTTTTACATACTGACTGTTTTCTTTCCATATAATCTGCAATTAATCTTCTGTCCATTGCTTTAGATTTCAGTTTGGCAGAATTATCTAGCAACAAATTAACCTTTATAACCCCATAATCACTGCAAATCAATAGAGGTAAAATTTTACATGAAGTGGAAGTTGTGGAACACAAACAATGTCTTGTATGTTCCATTCCCTTGTAGGTTTTTATACAATCTGAAGTAACTGCTGTTCCTGAATATACTTTGTGAATTATTTCCTTACTAATGTTGCTGAATCAATATTATTCCAGTCTGTTTCTAGTAAATTCAAGTCTCAAGCCACTATTATTCTTCCCTCCTGCGTTTCATGCAAGAAATGTATGAATTCCTGTAGGTCATCAGCACTTGACTATGGTGGTCTATACACTCCAACAATTGTTATATGTTCCAGGGTTGCTTTTATTGTCAAAGTTATACAATCTATGGAATTGGTGTCATTGCTGAACATGTAATAATTACAGGTCTCATACCTATTCTTTACTTTGCCTGATTTTTTGTTAGAATGTCCGTTACAGTAAAAACATTTATACCCTGATAAAACTGGTTTCCAGTCATTGTTCTTTAACCATGTTTAACAAACAATAACATCATCACATTTTCTAATAATAAAAAAAAAAACTTTATTAGTAATACTCCTAGCATTCAGGACCATCACAGATGCATCAGATATTGCCACCTGCAATCTGTTAAGTTTTCAGCTGGGCAAAAATCCTGCCTAGTGTTTGACTGCTGCAACAATTTTCTTTCCTGATCTTGACAAATGCGTGCCATCCTGTCTGAACAAATGTGTGCCCAAAATTAAGCTCAGATGCTCTACACATTTCCATTTTTTAAAATGGGACATTTTTTTCAAGTAGGTATTTACCCAAAAAATCTTTCCAGTCACTGTGACCTGACTCTCCTTCCTATATGTGATTTGTGAAAAATATGTCCATTTAAGAGGGATGTATGTTCCCAGATAACAGTCAGAGATCATTTGTACAAACTTGAATAAACACAGATCTGTACTTTCTTACATTAAGGTGTTCTAAGCCTTGCCTCACTATATTTGCTAGTGAATTCTAACCTACACTCTTACCTATAGCCTAAGAGCAGTAGCTGTAAAGTCCTGGGAATAATCCAAGGGAAGAAGTTGTTTTTCTCCTACACAATTACTTCCATAACAACAACCAATGCAGGTTCATGATCAGAAGAAATGCTCAGCCAAACCTTGCCAGCTACAAAGCTAGCTCCTGATGCAGAGAGAAGTGCAGTGCATGCAGCATACGAGACAGAGATGTGCACATGGCTCTCCAAGCCATCTCTATGTGGTAGTCTTTATACAGCATGCAGAAGAATGTACACGCCAATACGGGAAGGTACAGCAAGCCCTCATGTCTTGAAGCATTCACATCAGCTAATATAAAATGCGTGCGGGACAGAAAAAGGCAATTCCTTCATGGCTGCCTGATGTTACAAATGACTCTCACAGTCACGGCATAGCTATGTACTCAGCTGATACAGGGACAGTAATGGCTTCCAGAAGATGCAACATGTAGGACAGAGACAGGGTTGACAGAGAAGAAGGGGAGTTGCAGATTAGCTAAATGCAACTCAGGAAGGTATTACTATCTGCCCCTTTCATAGTCATAGTCATATATATGCTGAGTACTGCTTGAAGCAGGAATCTAGGCTTCCTCTGTGATGTCCAGCATTCCACGTTGACTGCTAGACATTCCTTTTTTTCTCCATGACATTGGATATCAGGAAACTTGATCAGAATTAACTGGATAGGCTGTTACACAGAACCTTTCTACTACTGATCCAAGTGCCTGAATATCAGACTGAAAAGCTTCCAAAAGTATCTGTCCAGTCCTTGTGTATTTTTCAGCCTGACTGATTCTGCCTGCAATCATGCTTCTTTATAAACGGACTCATTTTAATTGAGCAGCTCAGCAGTAAAAGCAAATTCTGCAAAAGTCCATCTCTTCACAGTTCTTTTTTCATTTAAGTACCTGATTTCTCACTTTACATGTTGAATGCCAAGACAATATTCCTGCAACTTTACACAGTCATCCAATAATTATTAAAAGGTACCTTTACAAATACTGATGAACCACACAGATGAACATTCAGAGGTTTATTTTCTGTATGCTTTTTCCCTTTCTGCCTGACAACCATAATCCCTTCTCTAACTAGCAGTTTTCTATATTAACATTTTTCTCCATTTACATACATTATACATCACACATCTTTTCTTTGTAACTCTCGTCAGTCTAACATTACATGAACTGCTGAACTCCTACCTTCCTTCAAACCTCACTCCTCCCTGATTATTCTGCATGTATTGTTCACAAAATTTCATTTTATTTCTACGTAACTTACTCCTTCTCTTTTGAAAATATACCTCTTCCAGCTCTTTCATCTCGTTTATAATATTCAACACTTCAAATACAGTTGGCTTAAACTTTGACTTCCATTTTCTCGCAATTGCTTTTTTGGCAGTGAACAGAATTAAACTTGATAAGGATTTACTATGTCTGGGCAATTCAGATCCTATGTCCCAGCTCAAAAGAATAATTTCCTTAGTTACATCCATTTGCTCACCCAATATTTCTGACAAAATACTCTGTATGGAATTTTTAAAATCTTCCAACTTGTTACAGTCAAAGAATATGTTCCCAGTTACATGCTCCTGCCCCATCATACCTCCAACAACTGCCATCTACTTGAGGAAAAATTCTCTGGAGTCTGCTTGGGGTATAACAATACATATGCAAACACTTGCAAGCAAAGATACTATACCCTCTGGACTTTGTCGCATACTTGAGAGTTATAAGTATGTCCTCCCATTGTTCTTTTGTAAATAGCTTTTCCAGTCTCTCTTCACAGTCTTTTCTAATCTCCTTTGACTGATTTTTTTATAGTTGTCATATAATACTTTACATGTCCTGTGACGAAAGGAGATGTTGCCAGCACAGCTAGCTGGAATTTTATAAATAATCATATGTCATTGGTGAATATCAAAATGATTTATACAAGATGTTTGTGTTACAATGTATTAGAACTATATGTCACGTGTATATTAAACTGCTTAAACACACGTGTTGAAAAGGTATTTGTAGAGTACTGTGTTTGAAATGTAACCACGGTGTGCCATACTGGAAGAGGACAGAAATATACATGCACTGTTGTAACTGTTTAAATGTATATATTTTAACAGTGGGAAACTGGAATACAGGAGGTTAACCACAGTCCAGCAAACTTTAGAAAAATATCTGAAATTAAATTACTTTATATGCTAGGCCATAAAAGATGGTATCTTTCAATTCTCAATGTAGCAAGAGGCAAGGTCTGTACTAGGGAGCTTTCTGTATCGTCTTTAGGGTGAACTAATTACTAGTCTTGAAAGCATGAAGGAATGCAAATGTTTTATGTAGTCCACCATCTGCCATAGATCTGAGCAAAGTCCTTGTCTATGTGTTTTTATGATAGATGCTAAATGCTACCAACTGCCATCAATGGTTGTTTTGCCTGGGAACTAGGGTCAGATGACAGTAAGTGATGCCATTCTACAAGCTATCCCAGCAGTAATATTTTAATTATTATTTTGAGAAGTCTCTTAGTGAGGCATTCTGTGTTCTGTCTTGGACCTGACAAGAACCATTCACCACCACACCTGCCTTGCTCTATTAGTAAGTTCTTAGGTTATAGTATTCTCTTAGATTCAGTCAGGACTATTGTGAAGCTTAGTTTAGATCATTTTCTTTATTTATCTGAGACTGTCCTGCAATGTTGTTTTAAATATTTTCTGTGGTTTTGAACTCTGATGTCACTGTGCATATATATTTATTACTATCTTGTTCTTTTATTATTAAATACATCTAAACCTTTCATTGTGGCTGATCTGTGTACAGATGTTTAAGTTTTGGGAGTACTTGCATATTTATTTTGTGACACTGTGTGGGCCAATCCTAATAGACTTGCTCTTGGTCGAACTACCATTTGTATTAGTGTTAATATTACACAGTAAGATTAGACAACCTTTGTCAAGGGCCTTAAAGTAGCTGATAAGGAGTGACTGGTGGCAGTAGAAACTACGTTATAGTCTGGGCAAAAGGGGGCATAGCTAGTAAACCTATGCCAACCTTTCCCGTGTGTGTGTGTGTGTGTGTGTGTGTGTGTGTGTGTGTGTGTGTGTGTGTGTGTGTAAATCAAACCTGAGAGAGTATGTGTCAGCTACTTGGGCTGGGACACAAAGCACTAATTGGACAGAGAGGGAGCTGGAGGTCTTGGCTTGGTCACTCAGCTGACATCTCAACTCTACAGCTGTGCCAGTGGGAAGTCTTATTGGGGATCTGGAGAAAGAAGGAGAAAACAGCCCTGGACTGATTGTGGTCTCTGTATGCTCTTAAGAGAACTTGCCCTTGATGCAGGGAGCTGCATCTGGAAATACTGTGTGTGTACTTGGCATCCTCTCAGTGAACATTCCCCACTGTTGCCAATGGCGAAGACTGAGGCTCCTTAATTACTGGTCCAGTGGAGGGTCGTCACATGCCCTGCTATTATCCCTTAACAGCAGCTTCTGTTTCAGACTCAGCTGCAAGCTCTACCAAAGCAAGTCTTTCATGTAAGATTCCCCTATCTCTTTTTCTTTGTGTATACTCTGATACCAAGTCCTTGGTAGGAAAGGCAGTCCCTAGCCTGCAATCCAAAATGTCTTTTTGGCCTCATTCCACACTATTACCTTCCCATTCTAGTTATTTGCTCTCAGTATCTTGATATCTTCGTCACTTTTCTCCAGTAAACTCCAGGCTCTCTTGCCTAGATCTAGTACCCCTAATTGGGTTCCTATCACGTCATTGAACTTTTACAAGTTCGAACCACATATGGTTGACACCATATGTTCGAATTTGTAAAAGTTCAAGTGTGAATGGAAATCTCCATAGGTGGAAGTTTCCATTCACTTCAATGTGGTGCAATCTCGGAGTTGGTATATTTAAGTAGCAGGGGGTGGAGGGTGCAGGGGGGCTTGCCCCTCTGCTTACAACAGTTTATTTTGTTGTCCGTTGTGTGTTTTTTTTAGGTAGTCGAAGTTATGTAACTTCGAACATAATGGTTCGACCATTAGGTGTTCGAAGTTATGTAACTTCGACTATGTGAAACAGACCCCCCCTAATTGCTGTAACTTCTGTTGGCATAATCTCTTTTCTCTTACTTCTTGGAATACTTTCTGCTACTTTATGAATATAACATTCTGTATTCTTATTATTCTCTTTAAGGATCTGCGTCCAAAATCCAACTCTATTTCCTGAATTTAACCCCTGCTTCATCACCATCCCTTTCCATTTTGGATTATTACCTTCTGTTTGTGTTATGTATATGAATCTTAACTGTGTAGCTGTAAAATATCCCTTCAAATTAGATAATCCTAACCCAGCTTCTTCTGTTGGAAGGATCAACTTATCCCACTTAACTCTTGTCCTCTTCCCATCCCAGATAAATTCCTTCAACTCTTTACTAATTATTGTTCACAACTTCACCTTTGGTTAATAAAAATATACGTGATCCGTATATAAAAACTAAAGGGACTAAAATGTGTTCACTGCTTGCATCTCACTATCCATATCCATTAACTAGAGCTTCCAGTTTCTCAGTTTTTGTATTATGTTTAGTCTCTTCAAACATATCCCTAGATGCCATAACAGAAGCCTTTTTTAACCCAAACTCTTAAATACTTTATCTTATCAAGTTCCAATAAATATGGGTATTGTTTTACCAATTTGTGTGTTGGTACATAGTTTATTGCTACAGAGTTTGTTTTATCTTTGTTAATTTTAGATCCTGAAAAGACTTGCAACTGTCTCAAAATGTTCCAAAGCACTGAGATTTTCTTTTCTGGATTTACCAGGTAAAAACTATTAACATCTGGAAATAAAGGCAGTTGTATTCTCGAATTTCTAAGTCCATTATTTTCTTTGCCACTGGCTCTAAATAAAGCAATTAACAAAGGGAAACAAGGACACCCCTACCTGGTTCCTCATAGAGACACATCTTATCAGAGAGGAACTCTCCCACTTTAATTCTTGCCTCCAATCCTTCATGAATTCTCCTAATTAAGCTTATTATTGCATCAGGGAATTCAAATTCTGCCTACTCAAAATCCAAACTTACTCTGTCAACTGCTTTCCCTGCATCAAGACCCACAAACAACAGTGGTATTTTTTTACATTCTGCTTCCTTCTGGATCATTATTGTTCTATCAATTTTTTTTTGCTACTCCTCCACAAAACTACACTGACCCAGATCTATCAATTTTGCCCAGCATGTTTGCCATTTTTAGCTAGTATAGGCATAAACATTTTATAATCATGGCCTAAAAAGTATATGGGGCTGGGTCTGATGGGTCATTACTGTCTTTAGATAATACACTCACACAGCTTTCTTCCAAGATGTTGGTTCTTCCCCTCCTTTTAAAATATTGTTAAATAAAATCGTCACTCCTTAGAAATTCTCTTCACCATAGAGAATATTGATGTCTGTATGGTAACTGAGATGTGGTTTAAAGTTGCTGAGAGCACACTGACAGTGCAAAGTTATAATGCCTTCCACACATATAGACCAGCTACTACACGGACAGGGACGAAAGGTGGAAGTCTCTCAATTTACATCAAAAATAAGCATACCTCAAGGCTGGTAAAACAGGACAATGCACTTAAGCTTCTCCATGTTCAATTCACCACAGGCAAAATCCAATGCCACTTCCTTGCGAGCTATAGGGCCCTCTCTATGACCTGGGAAACCTATAATATGTATTTAAACTTACTGTAAACCCTCATTATCCAACTCAATACGATATTCATGGGTGACTTTAATTACCCCACTATTAACTGGGAATTCTATATGATATCAAGCATACAGGCACAGCGATTCATAGATTTTTAAACACAAATTCCCTGGACTAGATTGTCAATACACCAACAAGGGGTGGAAACATACTGGATCTGGTCCTCACTAATATGGGAGAGTACTACACACCACCTAGTGTAATGTCTTCTCTGGTAAGGTCAGACTATAAAATGGTCTCCTTTGAAGTAAATGTAAAACCCGGAGCCCCAGCAGCCATGGAATATTCAAGAACTACTCCAAGGCTTACTTTCTTCTGTTAAGTGATAACATGGCAAAATTTCAAGTACCATAAACCTGAAAAAAATGCTGCCTACACAGAAGTGTTCACAGAAACCCTACACAAGTATGTTAATAGCTGCAGAGAGGCACTAGGAAGAAGTACAGAACTAAAAAAACAAGCCATTCTGATGGAATCACAACATTAGTAGGTTGTATAACTGAAGGAAGACAATCATGGCAAAAATTAGGAGGTACAGCACCCAGTATGATAAAAGCACTCTCATCAAATTAAACAAACTGCTCAGAGCACAAATAAAGTCTAGCAAAAAAAAAAAAAAAAAGCAGGCCAAGAACAACCAGAAGGCTTTGTTTAGCTATGTCTGCAACCTCAAAGGCAATAGACAATTGTTTGCAGAGCTCACTGTACGTTAAGCAACTTATACTGAACCAGAAGATATTGCAAACTTACTGACTGACAACTATTGGTCCAAATTTACCCCTATTTCCCCCATCAAACTTCCTTTAGGAAATACCATCAAATATAACTCCCCATACTATGACAAGAGAACAGGTCCTTAATGCTCCCTCTAAGGCCAAGAACATCAGTGGGCCCAGACAATATCCCAGGATGCTTTCTAAATAGCATGAAACATATCTATCAGGCCCTTTGGAATTGCTCTTTAACTGTACCCTCCAAACAGGCTTCGTGCCTCTTGAAAGGAGAGCAGCAACAGTCATACCACTGTAAACTACATATGCAAAGCAATTGAAAGAATTATCATGGAAATGATCAATAATGACATAGGAAACCTCCGGACACTGGACCCAATCCAATTTGGTTTCATCAAGGGCAGGTCATGCTTACTCAACCTGGTGGACTTCTTTGAAAAGGTCACTAAAGCAATGGATAAGGGCAAAATGGTTCACACTGCCTACCTTGACCTGGCCAAGGCATCTGACACAGTCCTCCACATAAGCATTATTGACAAACTTAAGAAGTTGGGTACAAACCCTTATGTCACCCGGTGAATAGCAACTGGCGCACATACAGGACCCAGGAAGTTAGAATTTGGGAGTCCACCTCTACAAAGAGGCCAGTCACAAGCAGAGTCCCTCAGGGATCAGTCCCGGGACCACTCCTTTTTGGCATTTACTTCTCTGAAGTTGAGGCCAATGTCAATGGCCTCTGGCTGACTAAATTTGCAGATGTTTGCAAATTAGGAGCTGTCACTGAATTGCTCGTTGATACAAATGTTCTCCAGGAAGGGCTGCCACAGACAAACAACTGGTGCCAGTGCCATGGACTAAAAGTAAATGCCAAGAAATAAATAACAGTATCCTGCGGAAAATCATCTACCCCTGGAAACTATCATATTGACAACAAACCCTAAGATTTGACCCAGTAGTCAGGGACTTTGGGACACAAACAGACAGTAATCTAGACTTTAACCATCATTTAATGAGGAAATCATTATGTGTGTACAACTTATTAACAAAGGTATGGGATCTACGTCCAAAGAATTCATTGCTCCACTGTATTCAGCATTCATCAGACCTATCCTTGAGTGCAATGTCTCATTTGTTATGTACCTAACCAGGCATCTCCAGCAACTGTAACATCCAGAGGTTCGTCACTAAAAGAATAAAGGGCATAAACAACATGTCCGGTGCAGACTACCTCAAGGCCCTATCCATGTATTCTACCTCCTACAGACTGTTGAGGGGAGACATATGCCTGGCATACAAGGCACTGCCATACCCAACTCTGATGGACCTCCTGCATATCTGCAAAACAAACAGCACCAGAATTACCCGTTCTAAGGACTTAAACCTTGCCTATGATATAAACAGGACCTGCTAGAGAAACAGGTATTTATCCCAGAGACTACCCCTTCTCTGAGACATTCTCCCCATCCATGTGAAGCAGAGTTCCTCCTTAACCCAATTCGACTGTAACTTGGAAAATTGGATGGGAGACAGAAAATGTATACCTAGTTTGGCACCTATGTCTCTAATGGACACAGGCAGCCTGTAAATGTTTCATCTCCCAAGCCTCTGCTTACACTTATCAAGGGTATCAGAACTTGTCAGAGATTTGAGATGCATGGCTATGCTCAAAATGGCCCTTGTCATCGTTAGTCTAGTACATACCTATGAACCTATGAAAGTTGATTATTTCTCCCTGTATTTTCTTAAGCTTCCTAAGAGCACTTTTTGGTTGAGTATAAATAAAAGCCAGCATAACCTACCTGCCTTGCCAATATCTCCTAACTACCACAATTCGACCATTGTTGCTTTTTATCTCTTCTTCCATTACTATTGGAGCCCCTCTAACAATTAATATAACTGTTCCACTTTTCATTTGTCACTGACATTCTGCTGGGTGCCCATTCTGACATCCTTTTCTTTGTCAAATTTACATGCTTATTCCTTTACAAATGTGTCTCCTACAGCACTGCTGTTTGTGTTCTGCATTTCTTAATATAATTTAATACTCTTTCATGTAAGGCTATCCACATTCCATGGTAATATTGATAACATAGCCATTGTGATAAAAAGGTATTGTTCCCACCTATTACACCACACATTTTTAAATGTGCATTTCCAGCTTTTGTATTACATGCACACACAGTCTGGTAAGCTGATCTTTTATACAGTGGTTTCTTTTCATCTCTTTTTGAACCTATGTCACATTTTCAAGACTTTTTCTTTTAATGACAACCCTCAAACGAAAAACACTTTCAGAACAGCTCCATCCCCATTAACTTAGTTCTATGTACAACTTCAAATAATGAAGTTTAACCATCCAGAAAAGAAAACTGCCTCAAATCAAAAGCTGCACCCACAAACATTACCTAAACTAAAATTAAGGTTACCCATGCTAAAGCATATGCTACAGCCTACGTTCCCACTTACACTGATTGCTGACTGTTCTTTTTATTACCTCTCTTCCCCTTCCAGATATGAAAACAGCTTGTATTCTTTCAGAAAACATTAACTTTTAGCCTGAAGAAAAAGTGCACTGGCTATGTTTAAATAAAAACTAAGTGTACACTGTTCTACTTACTGTACTCAAGTATGAAGGCTGCTAGGTAGGCTATCTCATACTCACTTCCCTTAATTTCAAACGTTATTTTTCTCTAAACTGCTTGCCATTGTACATTTAAATGTTACATTTCCTTCAGCAAAGCATGCTCAGAAAACTCTTACAAATAACTGTGACACATTAAAGTCACAAGTGTGATGCAGCCTACTAACAGGCAGAATTAATTAATGGAAAGCAACTTTTTTCCCCTTAATTATATTTTTCTGGCCCCAGTTCTCCCTATGATTATCAAGCCGCCACCCTAAAGTCCTTTGTCATTTCTCCTTGAACCTCAACATCAACTGACATGGCAGGGGTATGAAAGAAACAGGGATTTGGGGCATTATTCAGGCTCCAGCAGCACTTGAGTAATTATTTTAAGCTTCCCCAAATATATCCCCCCCCAAGAAGAACAAAGCAGTGTAATATCCACTACGCTAAGCCAGTTCAGGTACACACTTATGTGTGCAATTATGAGCCTAAGTTGAACGGCTGTGTATTCCTTTTGAAGGGTATGTGCTCCGATGAAGTCCATATTTCAACAGCAGCAATTTTTATCTTCCCCAGTGATTGCTTTCCTGTGGAAGGACCCTCCCACACCCTTTCCCCAGGTATGAGTTAGCTGGCATCAGTTGCTTATTTCTACTTTCCCTGATTGGATCATCCATCATATGGGCTGCTAGTCAACACATGACATGTATGAGGTTTAAAAAGAGTCAAAACCTCAGTGTTATGGAGCTGGCAAATTTCATTTTTTAAGACAGTACCTACTGTTTCAGGGGATACATGCATTTCTTAAACAGGGTGTGAGGCAGTCTTGAAACATATATGTATTATATAACGAAGAACAGTGGGGCTCTAAAAGCAGTGCTAGATACAGTTGAGGATATATACCTTGAAGAAAGAAGCTTGCTCTCTGTGCAGTACAGTGCATTAGTGGTACAATAACCGTTAAAGGACGACTTACATACTGGGAACTTAAAACATAAAGATGTTGCATTACTTTAACACAAAATTTATCTTCAGTTTGTTTGAAACATGTCACTTAACCTAAAATCCTCCTATACTACAAAAAGTAAGTAAAATACGCAGACAAAATTGCAACAAAAATATCTGTGTACTTTTAATGCAGCGAGCAATCTTGAGGAAGTGTACAAAAGCTACAGAGCAGTACTGCAAATGGACAAATTGACAGAAATTATATTGAAATATTTGGTCGGGTGTTACACATGCTATCACATTATTAAACTATTTAGTATTTTAAAAAAACTGAGGATGGGTGACCCCGTGCATAAAAGGTATTCTATTACCACTCCATCCATATAGCCTTGCCTCAACTCCCTGTGATTTTAACACAGCCTGACAAGAGACTTCCATTCCAAACAAATATTGGCAACAGTAATTTACCTATATTAAGTGACCTTAACATTAGCAATGGCAGCACTTCGGGACTACACTCAACTTTTCTGTGCATGATGATTTTCATTCATTTTTGCAGTTAGTCTCGCCTTAATTTAAAACAGTTGTATGCATGGTATTAAAAAAGAGTATGGATCTAGCTCTGGTCCAGCTGAGTCTTTATTTTCAGATTGCTTATTTAGAAGTTTTATTTGTATACTCAAAGTATACATGCTTTTACCCAGTTACTGCTTATTTCCTCAAGTAAACTAAGGTTTCATCGTTTTTAAGCTTGCTTTTCATCACACTGTGTGGCATTATTATTAACAAGCATGCAGGGGCTCACAGTAGGCCTTTGTGGAAACTTATTCCAAGACAATTTACTGTTACTGTACATAGGGACTGGGCTAAGATGATAGCAGAGTTTCTATAAAATGAAGTTGGAGTGGTAAGAGCTTTGCTGCTTCTTTAATTGCAGTTAAAGTCAAAGAATGACTTGGTAGAAAAGTAATGAAAATGTGACACATCTACAATTAACTTCAGATGACTTTTTGCTAGCAGCACATTCAGACACTTTGAAGTAGCTAATCTGCTTCTAGCACACTTTATGCTTTGAATTCATCTTTTTTCTTTCCAAATTAGTTAGGCTGGAGGTTTTCTCAGTACATGCTATGTGCACTTTATGAATGGAGCATTTACTTATTTTGAAGAACTGTAATTTTCTCTGGTATTCATAGTGGTTTTACATGTGGAATCTTAGGCTTTAGTGGTTTCATTTGTTTCATGTTAGACAACATTACAAGACATTTACCAAACTCTTACGGATGTATTCCACTCCCCCACCCACCCTCTCAAGATTAGGCTTGCTCTCTGTTTCTTTCAATGCCTTGCCATAACAACATCCACTATACGACTTCTGTTCAATCTGTGGTCACAGTTCTATCACTGCTGTAAAATTCCTTATAAAGAAAGAGGGTCAAGAAGTACGAATGGCACAAAACCAATACAGCCTTGAGAGAATCTCATCCATTCTGTGGGGAACCTGGAAGCACCATGGCACTGGACAGTGGCAGTTCACAAGGCTACAGGTTCTGTTACCGCACTAGGCAGTTGGGCTTCCAATCTGGGGATGCAGTGTAGCACTGGGAGTGGGAGTGGGGGAGTTTGCAACAATCCAAACGTACCATTTGCCTTTTAAATTAGCTACTGTAATAAATCTCTGAATATTTTTCTGGGTACCTACTGGCATCTGTCACAACAGTCCCTGACTTATAGGTTCATAGGTTAGTACTAAGCTAACTGCCCTTGCGAGCCATTTCAAGCCTAGCCAATTATCCCTTGTGAGACTCAAACCCTGCACCTTGTGTTTGTAAGGCAAACACTTTAACCATTAGGCCACCCTCCCAACCTTTGCAGATTGTCCCTGATTTTGGCACATATTTTCTTGCATTAGAGTTTCATATTTCAAATTGCTCAGAAAATGCATGTTGATGCAAGACTTGTTGATCTATTAACTTTTTAAGTTTCAAACTAATTAGTGTAATACTTAAAATGTTACACTAATTTTGGGCCTTTGATCCCCTCTGATTATTTTTTTGACTTTGTCCAGAAATCTTGAGCAAATAAGTTGAGAGGATGCATACCTCTCATCTGCTTGTTACCAACTTTTCAATTCTGCTTTAGAAATATATCACATTCAAAACTATGTTTTATAATACAGTTTTGTGAAAAAACACAATGCATTTGCAAAACAAGCATTAAGGTGGGAGACTGAGAAATGGTAATCACAGCAACCAGATGCAACAGCCAGTAGTACCCAGAGACAGAGAAACAAATGTAGAAAAGCATACGTAATCAAAAAATTAGCAGACTGCAGCCCTGCAGCATAAATTATCAGGCACCAAATCTAACTTTGGAACATATTCTCTGACAGACACCAAATGAATACACCTTGCAACACAATTCACAATACAATATACAGAGCAGCATATCCCTGATGGCAGACAGACATACAACAGACATACAAAAGGCTATCAACCAAGAATAAATGTCCCACATGGCTATGTAGTAACAAAAATCTCAATCTGTAGTGCAGTACACAGTTACAAAAAACATTCTACCAGCTTATACAACACCACATATACTGAATAATATTCAGTGATGCATATGTTTCAAAAGCAACTACATATATGTATGCACATGCACACTGAAGATACACACACACACACACACACACACACACACACACACACACACACACACACACACACATATATCCAAATCAATGATCCCACCCCATGCTAAGGGGGCAGCAGACCAGTTTTAAAAATAGCTTGTTACAACACTTCCACTTCCTCAAGTTTCTCAAACCATAACTGGATACCAAATGCTGCCCTTGTTACTTAGAAATGAGAAGAAACCACGTACTAAAAACAGGAATAATTTATTCTAGTGCCTCGGTGTTACCAGCTTCATGGAATCTTAATCTTTAAAAATAGGCCCAGTGCTGTTCATACATGGCTGCTTTATACAGCTGTGCAAGTTATGAAGAACAAGGTCACATCAACACCAATAATGTATGAGACAGGGGACAACAGCATAAATAAATGCAAATGCTGTGTGGCACCCATACATATGTAGTAATGTACAGACACTGTCCTCACTATAATACACTATGTACAGTGCTGAATGCCTCAGTACTTTAATAATCAGATGTCGTGTTGTTTGCCCCCAAAAAGCACATCAGTGCTACATCCCATGCTTACTGAAGCACACATGCTGCTATGTTGGGCACTCCGACTGCAACACAATGTGAATAAGGAGTGTGTGCAGTGTCTATGTTTATACTGGGATCAAGACATGACAGTCTACATATCCTTATACGTATTATGCAAATACCATTACATTTTGGCACCATTTGTGTGCATGACATACACCCTGCATAAGTATGCATCAATGAACCAATGTATAATACTATTAATGAGCACAGGCAAAATAGTTAACACTACCAATATCTACAATTTGCTCCATTTGCCATACATTTATGCTGTATAAGATTAGGTGATGGCTAGCAGGCATGAGTGTAGCACTGCTTGGCATTTGGTACATCACACCTACTTATACACAGTGTACTATGTAGATAGTGACAGTCACGTGTCCACTGTGAAACCTGCAGCATTCAGTAATGTGAAGTGAAACCTCTGCATGGTCTCTGGTATGCAGTACAAAGGTCATTCATAAATTCACCTGTTTCATTTTGTTTGTCATACAGTAAGCTTAAACATGAAAATTCAGAACACTTCTAATGTATTACACATCATCCTTCTATTATTATACCACGATACTACTCCTTCTTCTAAATACAACTATCCCTCTTACTTAACTATAAATAGATTGTTCTGTACTTCTTTTACCTTTTTTTCGGGGGAGTGATGATTCGTCAAACTTCAAAAATGATCTTAATACGATTTCTCCAGTTAATGTTTCCCCGTCCTACTCAGATCATCCTTAATACTTACATATTTGACACATATCAGCCAAAGTACTGCTTTCAGGCATGTGATAATGACTACTCTATCAAAACTTGTCTTGGCATACACACTCCTTTGTTGAGGTTTGGTTCTGAGCTCTACAATATAACTGAAACTTCAGATTGACTAACACTACATTGAAAGCACTGAGAAAACAAGAAACAGAATTAACAGCAAATAACCATGGGATGAAACAAAATGGTAAAAAATGAAACTTTAATGAAACTCCTCAACCCTTCTGTTTCACAGAATGCTACATGTACTATAACTAAAAGCCCTTTTCAACATTTTATGCTGCTTTTTCTCAAAATTAAAGAAACTTCTGAAAGTTGCAGCCTGAGATTCATGAGTTGTTTATGTTAAGATATAATCTTGATCTACTCTTCTGCTATGCATTAGGGTTGGGATGCGGAATTTTACAAACGAACTGTGCAACAGAAGTATGTCTTAGCTCCTATCCAATAATAAACAATTAAGGATCATGAACACCAAACAAGGATGGGGGGGTTTTGATGGCTACCTCACAATACATTACTGAAACCAAACAGCTACTGTCTGATATAATCAATTACAAAGAGGTCTCTTTGACATCAATTTGGCATAGACAACTATTGATGCTGACTTATTAATTTACTACACACTAGGAGAATCATACTTAATATGGCTATCGTTGTTTAGAAAAAAATGTATTTCTTTTTTTATCTTCTGGAATTTACAAGATACACAAATCAGAGATCAAGTCTCTCTTTAACAGACTACTTATTAATACAGTCTTGTCTAGACAAGCCTTTTTTGATAGACTCCTGGGATCTGTAAGAAGTGTTACAAATGAAGTTGTTTTTGGTTGCTATGGCCATTCACAAATTATATACTGTCATAGCAGAGTCTGCCTACCTGGGATGACAGGCTTCGATGCTTTGCCAGAGATGGCCTCCACCTGTCACCACTGGGTTTCCAGATTCTGGCCAAGGTTCTTACCTCCCCCATTGTGCCTTTTTTAGGCAATGAGTCAAAGACAAATCTTCCAATATAAAAGATCTGTCAAATAACAAACTGAAGGTCATGCTGCCTAATGCTAGGAGCCTTAACCTGAAAATGCACTAATTTGGAGGCTCTCCTTGCACCGGAAGATGCCAATGTCTGTGCGATCATGGAAATTTGGTTAAGGGCTGCGGACAGC
Organism: Protopterus annectens; assembly: GCF_019279795.1. Classification (NCBI taxonomy): domain Eukaryota; kingdom Metazoa; phylum Chordata; order Ceratodontiformes; family Protopteridae; genus Protopterus; species Protopterus annectens. The sequence goes on along the minus strand of NC_056728.1, from coordinate 1,300,179,609 downwards.
ACCCCCGCCTTACCAGGCTATACCTCATTCCACGCATTCTGACCCCAAAATGAGGTCAGGAAGACTAAGGGTGGTGGAGTCTCTATCTTCATTAAGGACAGGCACACCTCCAGATTGGTTTGCCAGCATGACATACTGGAACTACTCCAAGAGCAACTGACAGTTGGCAAAACACTCATGCAAGTTAAAGCCAGCTATAGACCCCCCTCCATCACTCAGGACACACATTCCTCTTACGTGGATCTTCTTGACTTCATTAAAGTACCCCCTAGCACCCTGATCCTTGGTAACTTCAATGCACTCACTCAAGGATTCCTTGACTTCATCAGTTCTAATGGACTAGACTGGCTTGTCTCATCCCCCACTTCGGGAGATAACATTCTGGACTTGGTTCTCACCAACATGGGCGACTGTTCCCTGGTGAGATCAGATCATCAGACTGTCTCATTCAAAGTTTCTAACCCATCAAACCCTCCCCCAATCGTAATCAAGCTAAAAAACTTCTCAAGATCTGACTACAACCTCCTAAGGGAGGATATATGTAGCTTCACACCACTGCCCCCCCTCAGAGGATGCAAACAACTATACTGAACAGTAAGCCAATGCAGTATACAAGCACCTGTACAACTGCATGGACTCAGCCATGCCCAAGGGAACTAAAAAGTACAGTTTTGTACCTACCATGAAACAGGTTTCCCTGAGATCCACAGCAAAAAAGAAACAACAACTGCCTGCTCCTCAAGGAAACACAAACTTGTTTGCTGGACATTATCTATCAACAGGCTTTTCAACAAAAGGAAGAAACTGTTGTCCAAGGATAAAATGGAACACACTCCAAATTGGAAAAGCTCCCTCCTAAGCCTCAACAAGCAAATTAGATCACTAGTGAAAGCCTCCAAAGCCAATTATGAATCAAAACTACCCTCCGAAACAAAGGGAAACCACAAAGCCTTCTTCTGTTATGTGAGGAACCTCCATGGCAAACCACCCAGGTTTGTTCAGAATTAGTACTTAACAGTATCACTTACACCGATCCTGTTGACTTAGTCAGCCTGCTAGCAGATAGGCTCAGCACAAACTTCACCTCCTTGCCCCCCCAAAGGCCCTTTTGACATCCCTGATACTTGTCCAGCACCTCACATCTCTATAGATCAAGTGTTAAAGGCCCTATCCAAGGCAAAGAGAAAGAAGTTATGTACCTACCATAACGTTCCATGTTAGCTGTCTTCATCTCGCCTTCCTTCTTGCTGTTTGGGTTTGGAGCCGATCCTCGGCTCCGACTCGGCCATCTTCAATAGCTCGAGAGCTGTTTACTGGCTCGAGGCTACCCCTTATCCCATGATGCCTAGCAAAAGCTACCCAGATCTCATTTGTAATAGCTAATCCCAGACATAAGTTGAGAAAACCAGTTATCTAAGAACTGGTTGTTCAATAAATCTAATTATAGAAAAGGTTATGAAAAAAAAACCTGGCCAGGAGAGCAATAAGGAAAAAAATTCTCAGCCAGTGAAAACCAGAACTCCTCTCAGTCCACTAGGACAGGGGAAGGAGGGAGGGACGCAAGAAGACACTTCTTTATGTTAAGTTGTCTATCTCACCTTCGTTCTTGCTGTTTGGGACAGCGTCCCTAGCACCTAGCATCCTGGGTGGCTCATTGGAACAGACTCTTAGGAACAGTGGAACCAAAGTCAGCTCTGCTCCGGGAGACCATATCCACCTTGTAATGAGATATAAAGGTATGAGGGTTTGCCCACGTGGCAGCTGCACAGATTGAATCTATGGGCAACCTAGACTGAAAAGCTATGGAGGTGGCTAATGCCCTGGTAGAATGACCTTTTGGTTTAGCTAGTAACTCTTTATTTCGTAACTGGTAAATAAACGTAATAGTATTAGATAACCATCTGAATAAGGTCACCGTGGAAACTGGGAGGTCTTGTTTGCTGAAGGCATAAGAGAGAAATAACTGGTCTGACTTCCTTAGTTCTTTAGTTCTATGAAGGTAAAAACGCAATTGTCTATAAACATCCAGTTGGTGAAGCTTGTATTCTGTCTTGTTGCCGTGATTGGGAAAGAACACTGGGAGATCTATGGATTGATTTAAATTGTTCTCTGAGCAAACTTTAGGAAGAAAGGATGGATTGGTCCTCAATGAAACTATGTCCTTGTGAAACACCAGGTAAGGAGGGCGAACACATAGTGCTTGAAGTTCTGAGACATGCCTAGCTGAAGTGATAGCAACCAGAAAAAGTGTCTTCCAAGACAGAAACTTAACATGATGCTGCTGGTTCAAAAGGAGGCAAAATTAAGGAAGTTAAGACTAAACTAAGATCCCAAGGAGGAGGGGGATCTCTCACTGGAGGTCTAAGAAGAGATGTTCCTCTCAAAAAAGCCTTGCAGAGCTTATGAGACATGATGTTAGAATTCAACAATCCGATATGAAAATTTGAAATGGCCGCTAACTGTACTCTAATAGTAGCGGAAGCGGCACTGGACTGATAAAGTTGTGCTACAAATTCAAGAATTTCATGGACTGAAATTCCTAGACTCTGTCCAGCAAGAAAACCGTTTCCATTTACTAGCATATGTTTTTCTCGTAGTAGACTTATGTGAGGAAACGATAATATCACGGACTGCTGGGGAGAGAACGGGAAGCCTGACTAAGGTTGGAATTGGAGTAACCAAGCTGTAAGCTGGAGTGTTTGGAGGGATTGATGCAACCCACCTGATTGATGAATCAGAAGATCTGGAATCAGGTCCAGAATCCAGGGCTGATCGACAAGGTAGGGGTGCAGGAATGGAAACCATATCTGTTGAGGCCAATAAGGGGCAATAAGGATCATTTTGCAACCCAACGATTTTGCTTTCTGTATGAGTCTTGGTATGAGTGGAAACGGAGGAAAAGCATAAAGGAGTCCCTGAGGCCAATCGTGGACTAGAGTGTCTCTGGGTATGTGACCTGGAAGCGGAAGAAGGGAGAAGTAGTTGCTGCATTTGCTGTTGAGAGGAGTGGCAAACAGATTGCAGCAAGGCTGTCCCCATTTACGGAAAATAAGATCCGCAACTTCCTGATTCAGAGACCACTCATAAGGCATGAGAATAGCTCTGCTGAGCCTGTCCGCTATGAAGCTGGATCTCCCAGGGATGTGCGTCGCAATCAGAAAAACATTGGGAGGAAATCGCCCATTGCCACAGTCTGAGTGCCTCTTGACACAGGGGGGTAGGACCTGGTACCACCCTGTTTGTTGATGTACCACACCACTGACATGTTGTCTGTTTGAATTGCAATGGTCCCAGAAGGAAGAGAGTCTTGAAGGGCTTGCAATGTTAGAAGCACGGCTCTCATTTCTAGGAAACTGATATGCAGATGGTACTCGTGAGGTTACCAAGTGCCTTGGACTGTCCTGCCCAGATAATGCCCCCCCCACCCTATCATGGAGGTGTCTGTGGTCACTGTGGCTGAGACACTAGTGGGGAGTCCATCCACCAAAGAGGTGCCTTTTGCATGTTTCTGTAATCAGGATCATGTGAGACATGGGAAGCTCCTGAAAGGACCACTGCGTGAAAGGAAGCCACTGAAGAATTCTCATGTGGAAATGCGCTAATGGAACTAGAAGAATGGCAGCTGCCATGGAGCCAAGAGCTTGAAGGACATATCTGACTTGAATCCTTTTGCTCTGCATTAGGATTAACACTTGTTGACGAACCGTGGAAACTCTTTCCAGTGGTAATCTTGCAAACATCTCCCTTGTGTTTAATTCTGCTCCTATATAAGTGATAGACTGACAGTGCAACAAGGCAGACTTTTCAAAATTTATTGTGATGTCTAGTTGAGTGCGTGATGTGATTGTATAATCCCGCACTTGTAAGAGTTGATGCCTGGTGGTAGCAGTGAGGAGCCAGTCGTCTAGATATGGAAACACCTGGAATCCTTGACGCCTCAGGTGAGCCATGACTACTGCCATACACTTGGTGAGCACCCTGGGGGCTGAGGTGAGACCAAAGGGCAGAGCTCTGAACTGGTAATGACTGGCCCCTACCTGGAAGTGAAGAAATCTCCTGGAGCGTCTGTCCATCTAGATATGGTGGTACGCGTCCTGAAGATCTATCAAGCACATCCAATTGTCCTGACCCAGAAAGGGTAGAATGGACTGTAGCGTGACCATCCAAAACTTTTCTCTTTATACAGATTTGTTTAGTGTGCTGAGATACAGAATCAGTCTCCAGTCCCCTGTCTTTTTTGGTACCAAAAAAAATCTTGAGTAAGTTCCGGATCCGAGCTGGTCTGCGGGGACTTCCTGCATGGCTCTTTTTTCTAGCAGTTTTGAAACTTCTATGACTGCTTGCTCCCTCAGATTGGGTGGAACATCTGTAAGGGCCTTTTTTGACTGTAAGGGGGATTGATGGAAGGGAATTTTGTAACCTCCGGATATAATGGATAGTACCCATCTGCCTTTTGTTAAATTTTGCCAGGCTTTTGGGTACAGCAAAAGTCTTCCCCCAACTGCCTCCAGAGGTGAGCAGCTAGGCAACCCTTCAGGGATGCTGGAAGGGCTTGCCAGAGAAGGATTCTCTGCCACGAGGGCGGCATCTGTTATTGTTGTTTCCCCCTCTGCCTCTAGAGGAAAAATCACCAAGTGTGTCAGGCAAGGATCCCTGGGATTTCTGGAACCACATCTTCCCACTCTTCTGACCCTTGGGGTAAGGTCTACAAGGAGTGGAAAATGGACTCACATGGCAGAGAGAGTCTTGCTTTCTTGCTCACACCTGGTTAGCGTGTCTTAGACCTGAGGCCCAAAGAGAAAGGAACCATCAAAGGGAGTATTGGTGAAGGATGCTTGAAAGGGTTCCGCAAACTGACGCAGCCGCATCCAAGCATGTCTCCTGAGGGCCACACCTGTGCCAGCAGCTCTGCTCGCTCCATCAGCTGCATAGGAAATCAGCCTCATGGAGGAGTTGACTATAGAATTAAGAGTCGCCAGCTGGGTAGCTACTTTATCTTGTACTCCCTCAGCTGTAGGATCTTGAAGGGCATCTCCAAGCTCTTTCAGGAAATCCCTTTGAAGTAGAGTAAAATGACATGGATAGTTCAGGGACCTCATCGAGAAGGTCACTGAAGCAAACATTCGCTTTCTGTATCTGTCCATCATCAGAGACTCTTTGTTAGGGGGTTGAACAGATGAAGAGGTTTCTGCTAACTCTTTCTTGGTGGCTGCTGCTACCACCATGGCATCAACGGGCACACCTTTGGAAAGGAATTGCTTATCCTGGGGGGGCTGTAATAAACATGTTAGGTCTCCTCGGAGTTGGTTCCACAGTATCTGGAGCTGACCAAGCCTTTCGAGCCACCACAGACATGCGTGGGTCGAAAGGAGGAGAAACCCAGGAGGTGGAAAGTCGGGAACCAAATGCTTCCAGGAGAATAGACTCATCCTCTTTAAGGGCTAGGGAAGTCCAGTTCCCCCTCTGCCTAAGTATTTCAAGGATGTCCGAAAAAGAAACATCTTCAGAGGGAGACCTCAGGGACCCTTCCAATTCATCTAAGTCTGTATCTGAAGTGACAGACTCAGGAAATCAATGTGCTTCCTCTTGCACTTCTTCTTCCGAGGGGGCTCCTCTGAGTGATCAGGGGAGGCCTCAGAAGAAGAGGGAACACCCAGTGGGGTATCCTGGGGCATCAGTTCCCTACACTTGGGGTCTGGAGGAGGAGCAGAGGTTGACACAGACACTATGGGGGATGGAGCCGATGGAGCTGGTAGTGGAGCTGTTTTGGGGGACAGCACACTCCACATGACCTCGAAGGCATCCCGACCTCGAGGCAGAGAAAGCTCCAGTTCCGAAGAAATAGGAATCTTTCTCCGCACCGAGGTCGATGGCTCCGAGGCCGATGTTGGAGCCGAGCTCACCTGCACCAAATCTCCAAGGGGGAGAACGGGGTCGGACAAGGGTCTGATGCCACTCCCCCCCTCGGAACCGACGAGAGAGCCCTGACATCCAGATTCCTCGATAGAAGGAGCAATCAAGGTAATCGGAGCCGAAGGAGAGATGGTGATCGGAGCGACGGTTCCACTACCCACACACCAATGAATTCCGGCTCCGAACTCAATGGAGTCAGAGGAGGAATAGAAATAGAGGCGGTTGGAGCCTATACCTGTTGAGGTGGGCTGGACAGTAATTTAGCTAGTGCCTGTGACTTAAGCAACCTACTTACTATTCTCTCCACATCATAATCCGAAAGCCTAGAGGATCAAGAGGAGTGTGAAAAATGGTGGCTACGTTCACTTTGTAATAATGGTGACCGAGGCGCTGAGTGAATAGACTCTAAGGAAGGGGACCTCAGTCTTTTATGGCTCCATGACGGCTCCGAAACATCTGATGGAGCCGACGGAGGAGTTGTCTTGTCGGTGCCAGCCGGAACCGACATACTCGGTTGTTCCAGCACAGTAGTCGGCTCCGAAGGTGGAGCCGAAGGTTTGGCAGATTTGGGGGATTTCACTGGCTGGGAACTCTTTGTCGGTGAATCCTGAGGCTTCAATGAACCCTGAAGGATTAATTTGTTTTTGCGCTCCTGCAGGACCCTTGGACTAAAGGCGTGGCAAATAGAACAAGAGTCCTGCAGGTGAACAGCGCCCAAACAATAAACGCAACTAGTGTGCCCCATCTGTCAGAGACATTTTCTGACAGCATGAGTCACACTTTTTGAAGCCAGAAACATTCGTATCCTTGGACATAACTCTAACACTACACACAATCCAAGTACCACAAAACAGACAGACAAAAAAATCTCTACTACTAAACAAACACACAGATTTTTATTTATTTATTTTTTTTACAGTAACAAAAAAGGAAGGGAAGGAGAGCCTCTAAGTTAAATGGCTGTCCTAAGGGAGGGGGAGGGGAGAACTCTCTAATTTAAATGAGTTCTTAAGAAAAAAAAGAACTGTAGAAAGAAGCAATGTCCACAAACACCACCACAAAGGAGAGAACTATAAGGGGGAGTATACTAGTTTTTTTCAGGAGTTTAAGCAAATACAATTATAGAAATATCCAAAAGTATACAAGCCTGAGCCAGAAATGACATACCTCGTAACTGAAGCGGCAAACGAGATCTGGGTAGCTTTCGCTAGGCATCATGGGATAAGGGGTAGCCTCGAGCCAGTAAACAGCTACTGAAGATGGCCGTGTCGGAGCAGAGGATCGGCTCCGAACCCAAACAGCAAGAACGAAGGCGAGATAGACAACTTAACATCACAGCTTCCATGGGACCCGATAGTATCCCAGGCTGTATTCTGCACCATCTCCAGCAAGAAATGGCTTCACCATTTAGTACCCTGTTGAACCACAGCCTAAGTACAGGCTTCATTCCAGCAGAGTGGAGAACTGCCATTGTCATCCCCTTGCACAAAGGTGGTGCCACTACTGACCCTGGAAACTATCACCCCATAAGCTTGACAAATCTGATCTGTAAAGCCATGAAGCGTATTACTATGGATCTTATAAACAAGGACATAGGTAATCTCCAAGCACTTGACCCCACCCAGTTCAGATTCACCAAGGGCAGATCTTGCCTGTTGAACCTAGTTGACTTCTTTGAGACTGTCACCAAGGCCCTGGATGAGGGAAAGTCAGTGCATACAGCTCATCTTAACTTGGCCAAGGCCTTTGACACAATCACCCACTAGGGCATCATCGAAAAGCTACCACAGCTTGGTGTAAATCCCTATCTCATCAGATGGGTGGCCAACTGGCTCACCAACAGGACCATCAAAGTCAAAATAGGTGCTTCCACTTCTGATAAAGGGCTATAACTAAAGGAGTTCCCCAGAGATCTGTCCTGGGACCCCTACTGTTTGGCATCTACTTCTCATATGTCCAGGCAAAGACAAAAGGCCTGTGGCTGATCAAGTTTGCAGATGACTGTAAGTTGGGTGCTGTCATTGACTCCCCAAATGATGTTAACATACTGCAAGAGGGTCTCACAGCAACTAATGACTGATGCCAAAGTCACGGCCTCAAGCTAAATGTAAAAAAAATGTATCATTATACCATTCAGCAAAAACACGGCCCTTACTGTTTACCACATCACCAGTAAGCCCCTAAGCACATAACCTGTGGTGAGAGACCTGGGCACTCAGGTTAATAACCTCACATTCGACCATCATGTAGCAGCAGTGGTCAGAAAAGCCTTTCACTTGGTTCATCTCATAAGTAAAGGGATTGCATCCAGAAAAAAGGATGTTATTACCTCTCTATACTCCTCTCTCATTAGACCAGTAATTGTGTATAATTCCCTGTTTCGTATGTACCTCTCCAAGCATCTTCACCAACTGGAAAGGCCACTGAAATACCTCACAAAGAGAATCCATGGCCTCTAGCACCTGTACTATGCGGACAGGCTGAAATCACTATCACTCTATTCGGTATCGTACAGATTGCTCAGGGGTGATGTGTCTCGCCTACAAGGCAATTTCGGACCGTGCCCTACTAGAGTTGAGTGCAGGAGGGGCATTGACTACAACTCAAAGCTGAGATATATAAGTATCCTGTTTTTTTGGATTATTTATACTGATTATTGTTCCTAGCAATTTATATATAGCACTTTTTATTGCCTGCTGCATAATTTTTAGTGTATTTTATTGCTATTAATTAATCTGCACGGGTAACTGATTTGTTTGCAGTTAAAAGCATTCTATAGAGTCTCTTTGCTCCTTTATCTGTTTAAAAACGTTCATTTTGTGGCTTTCTGTAGTGTTTACTGTCTGTAGGCTAATAGCTTTAGTACACTTCGTGGCTATGCAGTTGCCCGCCCCTGCTGTAAATCTGATCTGGGACACTCCTCCCAGTCTAGTGTCATTAGCTCATTCTACCTAATACAGAGAGAACATCTGAGAAGGCCTTCTGTTTCTCCTTTTTCCCTTTAAAAAAAAAAATTGCCTGAATCTCCTTGTGTTCTAACTGTGCTTCTCAAACATTTTGGAAATACAGAGTATATTTTAGAGCATTTATTATAACTGTAATTGCCTTAATATTGCTACAACTCAAGTGCTCGAGGTTGCACTACATCTGAATTGTTTGTGTGTTTTAGCTGCTTTTCTGTATATACAGACTTCTCTGTATTTGTAGACTAGCTACTTATTCTGCTGTATTACTGCCTCAAATAGTTTTTCAGTTGTGCACTTGCCTTGCTTCATTTAAAAAGTTTTAAATTGCTAATTTTGTAGAGTTTTAATTGCATTTACTGTTTAGGACTACACACTCAAGTGTGTTAGCCTTTTCTGTGTTTATTTACTGTATTATTGCATTGTTTAGCCTGTTTCAACAAAAAAAAAACTATCTTGTTTGCTCGTTTCCCACTTTCCTAGCCATTCCATATCCCTTTGCTTGTCTCAGGACTTTATTTTCTGTGTTCAGAGCTATCCAGACCTTGCTGTGGTAGAGGGAAGTCCTACTGTTACCAGTGGGACTGGTGAGCATTGTACTGCCTATCTAACGCTAGAGGAGTGGTTTCCAGCTCTGAAATTGTAATTTTATTAGCCTTTTTGGGCTGATTTCTATCCCTTTCAACTTTCTGGCTTAATGTTTGCACATTTTTCGCATCATGCAGCACTGCGAGGCTACAGTTAAACTATTCCAGTTGACAGAAAGTCTGCTCTTCAAATTTTCCCTTAGAACTAGCTGGTTTCTCAGTAGTAGCACTAAAATCTGAACCCATGTGACTAGAACTTGCTCTAGAACCTGCTGGAAAGCATTAGGAAGCCTGAAACTGATAAAAGTACTCAACTCTCCTTGTCAATAAGGAGAAATTAATCGTAGGCACTAAACAGCCTATAATTGCAAAGTACCTTGCAAAGGTAAGGGAAAACAGCTCTTAAACTTTACAAAAAAGCACCTAATCAGGCATGACCAAGGGTCAGCTTCCGGTGATTTCTCCTGTCCACCTGGTGAATCTGGGCATACTGTGGCAATGCGGCAACTGCGTCATGTACACAGACAGTCCTCTCCTCCTACCACCCAACACTACAACCTGTGAGAGATGCACTTACATAGCCAAACTGGAAGCAAAGCTCTCTCGGCCAAGATTGTGCTAGATGGTCAAGAGGAGAAGGTTAAAACCTGCACTACACCTCTAGCAACTCACAGCCCTTCAAAACCCACACCATCAACACCCACACATAGCAATACTAAACCCACATATGTGGAGGCCCTTAACATTAACCTGCCCAAGCAGCAAGGACCTCCGAAGCTGAAACGCAAACAAACACCAGTCACAACCAAAGTGACACATAGCTCACAACACCAGTGTGCCACCCAACAACAGCCCCTAAGGCAAGACAATGTACCCAACACTTTAGTCATAGGTGACTCTATAGTCAGGCACACTGATGTCCCACTCACCAGGCTGAACAAAGAGAAAATTACAGTCAGCTGCCTGTTGGGTGCCAGGATCCGCCACATAACGCATGCACTCAAGTCACTCCACAACAAGTACAAATATGACTCTGTCATTGTCCATGCTGGAGTGAATGACTTGGGACGTACCTCCCTGGACTACATGAGAAGAGACATGGAAGAGCTCTTGGATCATGTGGCCCAGGCAGGTATGACCCTAGCCCTGAGTAGCATCCTGCCTTCACCCAGAATGATACCACAGTATAAGGATAAAATGATTGACTTCAACAATTGGCTAAGCTTCTGTTGTCATTCAAAGGGAATACAGTATTTATCTGCCTGGGAAGATGTGATCGACAAACCATGATGCTTTGCCACAGATGGTCTGCACCTGTCACCCCTGGGATTCAGGTTACTGGCTAAAGCTCTTGCCACCCGTATAGTGCCTTTTTTAGGCAAGGTTCAAAGGATAAAACCACCACCGTAACAGATACAAGCATGCAAAATCTGAAGGTAATGCTACTCAATGCTAGAAGTCTAAACCTCAAAATGTACTCTCTCGAGGCACTCCTAAAAATGGAGAACATCGATATCTGTGCAGTAACTGAGACCTGGTTCAAGGCTCCAGAGAGCACCCCTGCAATACCAGGCTAGAACTCTTACCACACTTTCCGACTACAAAACCAAGACCGAAACACTAAAGGTGGAGGAGTGTCCATATTCAGCAAGGATATTCACACCTCCAGGCTAGTTGCCCAACACAATGCATCTGAAATTCTCCAGGTGCAACTAACACTAAGTAAGACTGCAATCCAAATTGTAGCTTGCTACAGATCCCCCACCATGCCCCAAGATTCTCACTACACCTTTCTAAACATACTGGAAAATATTAAGATACAACCAAACACCCTAATACTGGGTGATTTCAACTACCCTGCCATTAACTGGGAAAACTACTCAGGTACCAACTCCTTTTCCCAACGGTTCTTGGAATTCATAAATTCCAACACCCTGGATCAACTAATCCATTGTCCCACCAGGGGCTCCAATATCCTAGACCTGGTCATTACCAACATGGGAGATAGATGCTCCACACCAGTGGTCACAACCTCATTGGTCAGGTCTGATCATAAGCAAATCACCCTTGACATCCACATCCCATCCCCACCCACCCCAGTAAGGAAACCTCCTTAAAAAAACTTCTCCAAAGCCAACTTCATGCTACTGAAGTCAGAAGTGACAAACTTCATGACACCCATGCAAACGGGATCTGAAAGTTCGACTGCAGAATCCTACACTAAGGCGCTGTACGAGCACATCCACCTGTGCATGAATCGTGCCATCCCAAATAGAACCAAGATGCTCTTCTCCAAAAAAAGGAAGCCAATCTGGTGGTCCCCTGCTATAAACAAACTATACAACAGTAGTAAGAAACTTTTGCAGAAAAGAGGAAAATCCCATGATGCAAAAACTCCCTAACCAGCCTCAGTAAGAAGCTGAGGTGCCTCATAAAATCCTCCAAAGCTGGTTACAAAAATAAAATTGCCAAAGATTCCAAAGACAACCACAAGGCATTCTATAACTATGTCAAGAATCTAAATGGCAATGCTCAGATCTGCTCTGAGCTACAACAGAATGGCATTAAATATACTGATCCCAAGGATATTACCAATATCCTGGCAGATCGATTCAGTGCCAACTTCACCCCCCTCACCCCCTAAATGGCCCATTTCAATACTGAAAGATTTCGAAATTCCAGTAATAATGACCACACAGGTAAAAAACTGCACTCTCCAAAGCTAAGAATACAGCATCCATGGGACCAGATGACATCCCAGGCTGTGTACTACATGAACTACAAAATGAACTGGCACCTCACCTAAGTGTCATGTTTAATCATAGCCTCACCTCAGGCTTCGTGCCCACTGAGTGGTGCACAGCTACAGTTATCCCACTCCACAAGGGGGGATCTGCCTTGGATCCCGGGAACTACCATCTCATCAGTCTGACAAGCCTGATCTGCAAGGGCATGGAACGCATTATCATGGAACTTATAAACAAAGACATTGGCAACCTTCAAACACTGGACCCCACCTAGTTTGGGTTTGTGACGGGGCGATCTTGTCTCCTGAAGCTGAGTGACTTCTTTGAATCAGTCTCCAGAGCTGTGGATGAGGGTAAGGCAGTCCACACAGCCTATCTGGACCTTGCCAAGGCCTTCGACACCATCCCCCACTCTGGAATCATAGATAAACTTACTAAGCTGGGCATTAATCGCTATGTCACCCAATGGGTTGCCAACTGGCTTACTGACAGAACCCACACTGTAAAAGTAGCCGACTCCAAATCCAGCTCCAGACAAGTGACAAGTGGAGTACCTCAGGGTTCAGTCCTGGGACCACTGTTGTTTGGCATCTACTTCTCTGAAGTACAGGCCAACACTAAGGGACTCTGGCTAACAAAGTTCGCAGATGACTGCAAACTGGGAGCCATTACTGAATCCCCAAATGATGTGGATATTCTACAAAAGGGCCTTACAGAAACAGATGCCTGGTGCCAGAGCCATGGGCTCAAACTTAATGCCAGGAAATGTATAGTTAACCCCTTTGGAAAAAAACATTTACCCATGAATTACCACATAGGTGGCAGGACACTAAACATCGAAACTGTGATGAGAGACTTAGGAACACAGGTGGACAGTGGTCTCACTTTCGATAACTACATTGTCACAACAGTCAGGAAATCCTTCTATGGGGCACACCTCATAACTAAGGGCTTTTCATCCAGAAAAAAGGAGGTCATTGTCCCACTGTACTCATCCCTCATTAGACTCATTATAGAGTATAATGCCTCGTTTGGTATGTACCTCACAAGACATCTGCAACAGCTGGAAAGGCCACAGAAATACCTCACTAAAAGAATCACAGGCCTAAAGCAGATGCCATATGCTGACCATCTAAAAAACTCCAGCTATACTCTGTGGCATATCATCTACTCAGAGGCGATCTCTGTTTAACATACAAGGCCATGCCAAACCCTGAGCTGTTGGACATGCTCCACTTAAAGAAATCTCAATCCCTCAGAGCCACACGCTCCAGGGATCTAAACCTTGTCATCACAATGAACAAAACATGCTGGAGGGATAGGTTCCTGACCCAGAGACTCCCCATACTCTGGAACAGACTGCCCATACATGTCAAGCAGAGCGTCTCACTGGCCCTCTTCAAAAGGAACCTTGATGATTGGATGGGAGATAGGAAATTCACCCCGGGGATCATGTCAGTCACCCTGCTAGACAAGGGTCCAGAGAAGTAAATATTGTGGGAAGAAATATCCAGGGAATTGTTATGGCTAGGCTTGCATAGGCCCTAGGGCCAATAACCTAGTACCAACCTATGAACCTATATCCATAAGTCTAACTCCTCACACATTACCTGCTCGAAAGGCCTGAATCTAATAAGCGACATCAACAAAACCTGCTGGAATGACAGGTTTGTCTCCCAGAGACTGCCTCGTTTCTGGAATAGACTCCCCATACATGTCAGACACAGCACCTCACTGACCCTCTTCAAGCGCAACCTTGATGAGTGGATGGGAAACCAAAAATTTGTCCCAGGGGTTCCACCTGTGTCCCTCACTGACAGGGGCAACAGGTGCTGACTGAGGTTTCTTTTTGGGGATAAACTCTTGAGTAGGCCTGTAAGGACCCCAGAGCCATTAGCCTAGTAACCTCCTATGATCCTATGATGGGATAGAAATGATTACATACTACATACAAGGCAGTAACAATAAATATGGTCTTACTGTTGTTGTGACTTGTCAACTTGTAGACATCATCTTATGAAACATTTTTTTTCAAATTAAATAATGTTTTATCAGTACACCTATGGAGAGACTATGGTAGCAGCTGTTGCCACAACTTTTGTTATTCTCGTTTTGAATGCTTGTGGAAAAAATGTTATTTGCTTGTGAGAAAACTGATATTCATGAATGACATTTGGAAATTTATAAGCTTGTTTGCAATTTATAAATTTGAACTGTTTATATATGGCAAGGAAGCAAATGGGATTTAGCTTAATTCCTAGCTCATTTAAACAATTCTACTATTTTTTTTTTGGATTTCACTCCAAGATTGCACAGGAGTATATTACCTTTTCAGATGTTAGTATATAAATTCACTTGCTGTCTAAAATACAGAGTGTTTAGGAAACCCACATTCAGTAAAACCTATGTACATGCTAAAAGCTGTCATCCTAAACTCATTAAAGAAACTGCCAATGGGGGGCAAGCTATAAATGTCCCATGCTTAACATCAGAAGATTAGGTATTTCTTAAAGAGTTGAAACTCTTAAAAATATGTCTTGGGAAGAGGTTATGATAGCACATCTATTGACAGTAATTTTGAGAAAGTCAAAAAACGCAGAAGTAAAAACTTTGCTCCTAAACTAAAGAACAAGTACACTGATGAGATGTTAGGTTAGAAAGTTAGTTTTGCCTTTGCCCTGGAACATTCCTTGGATGGTGTACAGATTAAGAACAGTATCATTAACAACTTGAGAATTCTACAAGGCAACAGTGATTTGTATGATAAAAAGAAGTTATGTACTCATCATAACATTCCATCTGTGTTATCGATCTTCATTCATTCTTGATGAATGGGACTCTGTTTCAATTCTCTGAACCATCTCGGCTGTTATACAGCTCGCACCAGCCAAAAAACTCTTGAGGTAAGACTCTGTCCACAATGCCCCTCTCTCCATTACCTCAGATTGAGTTTGCAGATAATAGCAAAAGTATACATAGTAATTGTAACTAGACGCAATGTCCAAAGTAAAACCCTATGACAACCCAGGACAAGGGTTTAATACCCCAGGAAATCTACAGGAGGGGGAAGGAGGGTGGGATGCTGAGAATGAATGAAGATCGATTAACACAAACAGAATATTATTGTGAGTACATAACATCTTTATCTGATGTTTGTTGCCAACCTTTGTTCAGTCTTGATGAATGGGACAGAGTCCCCAGCTACTTCAGACCTTGGGTGGCCTTATGGAAGGATATTCCAGAGAAACATAGAGCCAAAGTATGCTCTTCTCCTGGACAGCATATCCAATTTGTAATGAGTGATAAAGGTATGAGGCATAGCCCAAGTTGCAGCTGCACAAATTTCGTCCATAGAAGCTTTTGAATGAAAAACTGTTAATGTGGCAACTGATCTGGTTGAATGTGCTTTAACAGGCGCAGGTAACTTTTGGTTATGTACATAAATAAAGGCAATACAATCTCTCAGCCATTTAGATAAGGTCACATTTGATACAACTTATCCCACTGTTGGACCAGAAAGGGAAATGAATAATATATCTGATTTCCTGGAATCTTTAGTCCTGGCTCAGGTAAAAACGTAGTTGCCTATGTATGTCCAGTAAGTGTAAGCAATATTGACATTTGTTAGAAAATTTGGGGAGGAAAACTGGTAACTCAATTGTTTGATTAATATTGGATTCAGAGACCACATTAGGAAGAAAGGAAGGATTAGTTCTCAGTGACACCCTGTCTGTATGAAAAACGATATACAGGGATTTTGCACATAATGCCTGTATCTCAGAAACTCTTCTGGCAGAAGTGATGACTACTAGAAAAAGAGTTTTCCAGGAAAGGAATTTGAGATGGCAAGTATCAGCTGGTTCAAAGGGAGGTAGTAATAAAGATTGCAAAACCATGCTTAGATCCCACGGAGGTAAGGGATATTTGAATGGAGGTTTTAAATGTAAGGCACCTTTTAGTAAGACCTTGCATAGGCGATGGGATATTAAAGAATTGTCATCGTACCCATTGTGAAAATTAGAAATGGCTGTTAACTGAACTCTAATGGTGGAAGCATAAGCCCCTTGATCAAAAAGGGCAGCTAAAAATTCCAAAACCTTTTCAACAGATGCCAAAAAGGGGTCTAAGTTGTTTTCAGAAGCCCGAATTGAAAATCTCTTCCCTTTACTGGAATAGAGTCTCCTGACGGAAGGTTTATGGGAAGCCAGAATAATTTTTTGTATGGGAGAAGTTATACTACTCTGTCTGGCGACTAATGGAATTGGAAGAACCAAGCTGTAAGCTTAAGAGAGCTTACATCGGGATGCACCAATCCCTACAAGCGAGACAGCAGGTCTAGTACTGGCTCCAGAATCCATAGATGGTAAATCAAGTGAGGCCAAAGAAAGGGGAACCAAATTTGTCAGGGCCAAAAGGGGACAATGAAAATCATTTTGCTTCGCAACCTTTGGGCTTTCTTTAGGAAGAGGGGTATGAGAGGAAACGGGGGAAAGGCATAAAGAAGACCTGAGGGCCAATCGAGAAGGAGAGCATATCTCAGGGACTACCCCTGAAGGGGGATTAGGGTAAAGTAGCTGTTGTACTTGTTATTGGTTGGGGAGGCAAAGAGATCTCAACAAAGCTGGCACCATTTGCAAAAGATTTCCTTTGCCACTTTGGGATTGAGAGACCACCTCATGAGGCAGAAGAATGTGTCTGCTTAGCATGAACACTATCACGCTGGAACTCCTCGGGATATGCTTTGCCACAAGAAAGTGGTTGGAAGATACTGCCCACTGCGACATGCTGAGAGCTTCCTGGCAAAAGGGTTAGGATTTGGTTCTACCCTTTTTGTTGATGTACCAGACCACTGACATATCTGACTGGATCGCAACTGTTCCCAGAGGGAGAACAGACTGAAAGGTTTGCAATGGTAGGAGCTCTGCTCTCATCGCCAAGACATTGATGTGCAAGATGACCTCTTGTGAAGACCAAGTGACTTGGACAGTTCTTCCCAGATAATTCCCCCCACTCCATCTGGGAGGAGTCTGTGGTCACTATGGCCATGGGGAAACAAAGGGACAGTCCATTAGGATTTCTTCTGAATGCATCCACCAAGATAGAACCTTTTTGCAATGTCCTGTTACTACAATCGAGTCATTGGATGAGATAAGATGGAACATTGGGGGGCTAGAAGCCATTGAAGTAGCCTCATGTGAAATCTCACCAAGGGAACCAGGGTGATGGCCACCACCATAGCTCCTAGGGCTTGAAAGACCAGGAGAGCGGACACTTTATTTTTCATTAAAATGAGCTATACTTGAGACTTTACCTTTTGAAGCCTGGGAAAGGGTACAGAAGCTATACACGAAACTATGTTGAGGAGGGCTCTTATGAATTCTAGGGCCCGAGTGGGAGACAGCTGTGACTTCTCTTTGTTGACTATTATGCCCAGGGCACTGAACAAGTGTATGATGAAGTTCGTGGCTTGAAGCAGTAGATGCCTGGTAGGGGCAGTGAGGAGCCAGTCATCTAGATAAGGAAACACCCGGAATCCATGTAGTCTCACGTGAGCCATGACTGTTTCCATGCATTTGGTGAACACTCTGGGGGCTGTGGTGAGGCCGATGGACAGTGCTCTGAACTGATAGTGACTGGCACCTAGCTGAAAGCGAAGATACCTTCTTGAGCGTTTCTCCATCCTTTTGTGGTAATGCATATCTTGAAGGTCTATAGAGCACATCCAATCATTTTCCCCTAGAAAGGGGAGAAGGGAGTGAACTGTGACCATCTGAAATTTTGCCTGCTGAACAAACTTGTTCAGAAGGCTGAGGTCCAATATCGGCCTCCAGTCCCCCATCTTCTTTGGCAATAAAATGAAAATCCAGATCCTATCTGGTCTGGTGAGACTTCTTGGATGACTGTTTTTCTAGCAGTCTTTGAACTTTTATGGCTGCTTGATCCCTCTGACTGGGTGGAACATTGTGAATTTTCCTCAATGATCTCGGGAAAAGGATGAAGGGTATGTGATACCTTCTGGCAATGATTTTCTGCATCCAAATATTGGTGGTTATTTGTCCCCAGGCTATCGAGTGCAGTAACAGTCTTTCCACAACTGCTTCCAGAGGTACGTAATTGGGCCTCCTTTCAGGACAGCTAGTAAGGCTGTCCAGAGAAAGAGTCTCTGGAACCCTGGTTTCATGGGCCACCTCTGTCTCTTGGGTGGCATTTTCCATCTGAGCTCCCCACTCTGCCCGAGAGGGAACTGCTGCCACATGTGTCCTGGAAAGGTCCCAGGGACTTTTTGAACCATATCCTTCCACTCCTCTGATTCCTGGAGTAGGATCGCTGAGGAGTAGTGAAACGAATGCACACAGCAGAAAGGGTCTTTCCATCCTGCTCACAACTGGCTAGTGTGTCCATCACCTTGGGGCCAAACAATGGTGATCCATCAAAAGAAGCATTGATGAAGGAAGACTTGAATGGCTCCACAAATTCACACAAGTGCATCCAGGTGTAGGGCCTTATGGCAACGCTGGAACCCGCTGCTCTGGTCATGCCTTCTGCTGCATGTGCAATGAGCTGCATGGACATGTTCGATATAGACTCTAAGGTGGCTACCTGAGAGGCAACCTTGTCCTGCACCTTGTCAAACACTGCTCCCCCACGAGAGTATCTGATAATTCCTTAATCAGATCTCTATGAAGTCTAGTAAAATGTGCCATGAAGTTTAAGGACCTGAGTGTGAAGGTCAATGAAGTGTAGATCTGATTTCCAAATCTGTCCATTGTCCTAGACTCCCAGTTATGAGGGTGGACAGTAGAACTCTCATTAGCGAGTTGTTTCTTGGTAGCAGCCACCACCACCATGGCATCTACTGCTAAACCCTTGGCCCAATGTTGGCGGTCTTCAAGAGGGGCCTTCAGAGACCACTATGCGATCAGCTTAATAAAATTGTCAGCGGGTGGGGTCACCCAGGAAGTAGATGGTGGAGCACCAAATGCTTGCAAGTACATGGATTCCTCTGAGGTCAGGTCTTAGGGCTTTCAGCTACCCCTCTGCTTGAGGATCTCTAGGATGTCCAAAGGAGACATCTTCAAGGGGTTGCCGGGCAGAACATTCCCTTTCATCAAAATCCATGTTCTCAGTGACAGATTCTTCCTGCGAATCTAGGTGCTTCCTCTTGCATGTCTTCTTACAGAGGGATTCCCCAATGGGAGATCTCTGAGGAAGACTCCTAAGAAGAGTGACGCTGTGCAGGGGTAACTACCACAAAAGGGTCTATGGAAGGTGAATACTTTGTCCTGACAAAAGACTGGTCTGGTATCGGCACTGAGGGGGTGGGCAGAGTCACAGCTGGAGAAGTCGGTACCAAGACAGAAACTAAAGAAGGCAGTGCCAATGGCACCATAGTGGCAGTAGTTGGTGCTGAGGATTCTTTAAGTTGAAGTTTTGGTACCTCTGCTTTCAGTTCTATGGAGGTAGTTGGAATCCTAGCCTTATCCTTTTGTGACACCTGTGTCATGGGGGAGGCAGGTACAGAGTGGCTCTTCTTTTTGACAGGGTCTAATCTGCATCAGACTTGGACAAAGCTTCACTATAGGTAGTTTTTACCAAGCCCTTCAAAATGAGCTTATTTGCATGCTCAACCAAGGTCCAGTTACTAAAGGCTTGGCAGATGTCACAACTTTGACCGAAAAGTGAAACTCCTAGATAATAAACACATGAAAGATGCCCATCAGAACTGGGCATCTTTCTTCCAAAGTTATGGCACGGTTTAAATCCAGAAGTGCCTTTATGCTTTTCCGCCATTTTCACAATTATCGTATAACAGAAACAAGCTAAACACACCAACACACATGCACACAAAAGATAGAAGGAAGGTCTACTAACTATGGTAGTGGAGAAATACCAAAAGGTATAACAGAAAAAAAGAGGAAAGGAAAGTACCAACGATAGTACTAAGAATTACCAAAAATGGTAAGAAGAGGGGTTATCAACAATGGTAACAGAGATTACCAGAGGTAAGGGGTAGAGTATTCGAATGCACACAACTAAAAAAATTACAAGATATAATATAGAAATATATATCTATTTATCTACAGAAAGAGAAATACAAGGAAATACTTAAATAAGAAAAATTTTTAAAGACTTAGGTGAGAGTAATGGCTGACGGGTCTTGCTGACAGAGTGGCAAATGAGATCTGAGTTAATGGAGAGAGGGGCTCTGTGGGTAGAGTCTCCGCTTGACAGTTTTTTGGCATTTTGATTATAACTCTGCCTTTGTGGTATAACTGCCGCATAGTGATGAATGTGGCACTTTTTATACTGGCAAAACCGCATGGAATCTTTTAGTGGACTGCATGAACATTATATGCATAAAATCGACTCTAAAAAGAAATGCACTTTTTAAACATTCCACAATTTGCAAATCTTTTAAGAAATTTCAATTATTTTGTAGTAGAGCATATAGAAAAAAAAACAGCACTGGATGTAGATGAAGAGACATGGCTGGATATTTGGGCATTATGCCAGCAACTGAGAACAAATGCAATTTGTCACACAGAGTTAAATGATTGGAATAACATTACATGTCCTCTAAAAAGGAAAGCTTACATGCCTCAATTCAGTAATTACATATGTAACAAGCAGGAGTTTAACTTCCCATTCTGATTGCTTTTAATGTGATAATCTGATCACTGGCTTGCTATAAATCATGTAATTTTTGTTTTAAGTTTTATTTATGATAAATCCTTGGATTAAATATTTTGCATGTATTGCTCCTACAAATTCCATTTATTTCTATGCAATTTGTTCATATCCATTTATAAAGATCCCACCTTCAGTTATTTATCTCCTTTACAATATTCAATACAGTTGGTTGGATTTTCATTTTCTAGTTTGTTTTTTTTTTTTGCTACCAGTAGCATTACTCCTAGTAAGACCTGACTATGCTTATGCCAGCTCAAAAGAATAATTTCCTTTGTTACTATCTTTTATCCCCACCAATACTTCTATCAAGGTACTCTCCAAGGAATTTTTAAAATTCAGCAACTTGTTACATTCTCAAAAAAGAAGCATCTAGTTTCCTCTCTTTTACCCATGACATTTCCAACACTACCTAGGGAACAGCTTCTAATGTTTACCTAGGGTGTAGAATACCTATGCAGATACCTATATCCAAAAATACTAAACCTTTTGCACTTTGTTATGTACTTGAGAGTACCACAAATTTCTGCACATCATCCTTTTGCAATTTGTCTTTCAATTCTCTTTTCCAATCTTCTGCAATGAATTATTATAGCTATAGAGTCATAGGTAGTTACTAGGCGTGTGATCAAGGAGACTATTAAGATGGCTAGATCAGTTTCCTAATTGTCTCAGGCATTGTCTGCTTAAAGTAACTTGCTCAGAATGACAGTGTAGGGAAATGGAGACTGGGGGTTTCAAACTCCTGGCTACTGGATGGAGCTCTTGAATGGCTCATAGCCTTAGTCACTGTGCTACCTGCAAACAATACTTTCTACAACCTACTAGTTATCCATTTTTTATCATCTTCTCTTATAGACACCACTATACTATACCAAAGATGGGCTTTTACCTGGCAGTTCTCTCAACATTTCTTTCTGTCTATATTTTGTTAATCAGTCCCTTATAGGGAAGACCATCTCTAACCTGCACTCCAAACTCCTGCTAAACCACATCCTATTCTGTGACCTTTTCATTTGCTAATTCTCTCTAGCAAGTTTCTTCCTATTTTCTATGCCAGTATTTGCAGACTCCCCCACCCACAAAATCTCCTTAAAATACTTCCTCCTACTTTCTGAATATAATATTTTGCATGGTTGTTACTGTTTTCCTTAAGGACCTACATCCAAAATACCAGTTTCTCTCCATCTCTTAAACTCTTCCACTGTTTATCACCCTTTTCTCTACGATTTATAACATTCTTTGAGTTATGTATATGAGTCTTAAATGCATAGCATGAAAGTACTCCTTCAAAACAGGTAATCTTAAACCAACTTATTCTATGGGCAGAATCAACTTATCCCATTTAACTTTTGGTCATTTCTCCTCTCAAATAAATTCCTTCAACTATTAACGGTTACCCACAACTTCTCCTCCAGCTGCTAGAAAGATACCTGATCTGTATAAAACACTAAAGAGACTAAATAAATTTCACTTCACGTGCCTTAGTATCCATAAACATAATCAAAACTTTCCAGTTTAATTATGTACTTCTATTTAGTCTCTTTATTCATATAATTACCTGTCATAGCAAAATCAACTCATGTAAATACTCCATCTTATCATACTACCATAAGTATGGGTATTGCTGAACAAATGAATACATGGGTGCATAGTTTATAATTATACATTTTAAGTTAAAATTCAAATGTATTAAGATGTCTTTTAACAAAATACTGTTACAAAATGAAAAAGAAACCAAACATGAGATGTAAATCCATGCCAGCTTAAAATCAGTCTACTCTATTACATACTACATCTAATTCATTAATTAAAATGTTTTTCTTTTAGTTTGATTTTATATCCCAAAAATACTTGAAACCATCTCAATGTTACACAACACAGACTTCCAAGACAGCTCCACAGTCATCATCAACAGCATAACTTGAGCTTTCTCATTGTGAAAACAGAAACTGAGAAAAAGGAGTGCCATTGAAAATGTCTTTTGGTAAAATTCAGTTACTGGCTGGTAGACATAATGCCTGGATGCCAGCAAAGGAAAAATTATTTTGAAAACCAGAATGAAAATCAACCAGAAAATGTGAAGAGAAAACACTTTGGATTCTGCTGTTGTTCAGCAAAAAGCAGTTCAAACTTCATCTTTGGTTCAAGAGATGGCTTCCAGTAATTTAGATAAAAAAATAAATCAAATGTGCTCAGAGGTGATTAAAATAAATTGAAGAATGAAGGAATATATCAATTCAAACAAAAGGCTAGAAAAAATAGAAGAAGCTTTAACAAGCCATCCAAATGAATAGATAAAGCTGCAAATAAATCAGAGGATGACATGAAGAAACAACTGGCTGAATATGAGTTTTTCAAGAAC
This sequence comes from Protopterus annectens, assembly GCF_019279795.1. NCBI lineage: Eukaryota > Metazoa > Chordata > Ceratodontiformes > Protopteridae > Protopterus > Protopterus annectens. The sequence goes on along the minus strand of NC_056728.1, from coordinate 1,300,156,346 downwards.
TGTGTAAAAATTAAGAGTTAGAAGGCACAGTACACACAGAAAACCTGAGATTTTCTGATGTACCAGAGAAACTGGAAGGAATAAACTGTACTGATTTTAAGAAAGCACAAATAAGCAGCTGGACTGGTGTTATACAATATAATTTGTTAACTGAAAGGGCTTGTGAAGTGTATGCTCCACATCTGGTCATGAGAAAGCACCTAATACCTACATTAGTAAAGATTAATTCATACTAGAAGAATGAGCTGAGATGGACAAAATTGTGGCTGTAAGACAAAGTATTAATTGGAGACATCACAGTGTTGGTAGAAAATGATTATTCAGTATACACCAGGCATAAAAGAAGCAAATTTTATCCCATCAGTCAGGGAATGTTGAGAGGCAGCTGTGAGATTCAAGTTGCAGTACCCAGCTGTCTTCAAAGTGTTTTTCCTACAGGATCAAAGTAATTCTTGATACACTTCAGGGTAATGAGGAAATAAAGTTTATTCAACAAAAAGTGACTCAGCAAGCAGAGAGAGTACCTCTCTTTCTTCTCATAATATAATCTTCAGAAATTCTAACTAAAGATTGTATAATAGATACGTATATTGTAAATATTTTTTATTAAAATGAGTCTACCATCATATGGAAAATACTTATTCCATTAACATATTAATATTTTTATTAAAGTATTATAATGTCATTTATAATCTAAGTTAAGTTGTCAAAATATATAATACTAAGTATTTAATTTATTTTAATTAGATTTTGATTAATTATGGGATTTATAGTGGATTTATTTTCATTGACTAATAAAATTTCAGTTTTCTTATTATCAAATCTCATTTTCAACATATTTCCAAATAAAATAATATCATTAAAGACATCTTCAACAGAATTAACATTACCAATCATTAATATCAGCAACATATAACTGATTTTTTTTATGTATTTTTTTTATTTTAAAACCTTCTATATCTATATTAGGTCATATAAATTCTGCAAAATTTTCTATACTTACCCTTAGATTTTTATAAAAATCATATCCTATACCATCCAAACCTGAAACAGATTCCACGTTAACTGAGTAATCGTTTTTACTATTTTTTGTTACATGCTTTAGAAATGTGCTTAAGTTCCCACATTACATTTACTTCTTTTAACATACCTTTCTCTACTCATCAATATCTCCTTTTGATTCCTCAAAATATCCCCATCAATATTTTTATCTCATTCACAACACTCACTAAATTCTTCAACTATTTACCCAGAAAATGAGAAACCTCTTCTTTCTTACCCTTTAACAATTATTTTTGCTTAAATAACAGATTCTCAATTTTTCTTTTATTTTCCAGAAAAAAGCTCCTTTTATACTTTAAAAAAATCTGAATACTTTTCCAAACTGCAAAACAAATTCTTTATTTTATTTTCCTATACTATCTTTTCTTTTTTCTGATTCCAAATGTAATTTTTTAAAAACACACCATTTAGTCCATGCACCATAAAAATCTATCATAGTTTTGTTCCCCCAAAAGAATCCTTTCCAAAATGTTACTACCAATAATTACATATTTTTCTCTTTTCTCACTTTCTTTTTCACCTTTTTTTTCAGCCCCTCTTATCATCAGATACAAATATCTTCTTCAACAATTTCTATATCTTTCTTTTTTGTTTTACAATCTCACCAGAAATGTCCTTTACCTTTACATATTGTACACACCATTTTTTGATATTTATTTATTATATGACCCTGTTCCTCACACTGATTATGTCTAGTTTCTTTACAATTACTTACTAAATGATCAAATGCACCACAAAATAAGCTTTTGGTTGACCCATATATCTAACAGTACTCCTTTGGTCATCAATGTGAATTACATTAGGTAAATGCTTAACATTTTTCTGATACTTCAAAATTACATTCAACTCCCATTATACACTGCAAATGTCTCTTTCATCTTTTTTTACAATATTAGAAACAGAATAACACGTTAAAGAACATCTTTACTCTATTTCATCTGTTCAAAACTGCACATATACTTTTTTAAATTGAACTCCTGGTTCTGAAAAAGTAATCCCAGGGATAACAGACTTCTTTTTGTTCAAGGGAAAAAAATCTATGCATCAATTCTTCAGATTCAAATGTTAAGTCACAAAACTTTTCCTTTCCTAAATGAATCAGTGACCTTATGTCCTCTGCTTCAAACCCTAAAGGTAATACAAGACTGTCACAAACATTACATCTATCAATAGTCTCCTCCTTTTTTTATGTAAACCAAAAACCTTCTATTCCTTTTAATAAAGTTAAACCACCTTATGTCCCCTGTGACCAGTTCTACAAAAGTTTTCCCAACTCGTTTCTTTCCATCATTAGGTTCAGTAATTTCCCTTCTAGTAACCCCTCATTTTCCAGTGAAAATACCCTGTCCATCACTTCACACCAAGAAATTTCTGTGTCCTCTCCTGGCTCATCTTTACTCAGCAATGAAACAAGTTTGTCATCATCCAAGCCATTGCACTCCACTTCTATAACAATGACCTTCTCATATGTGTTTGTTTTAAAGTCAGTCATATGCGGACTATTTGCAACATCTTCAGCTTCTTTTTTTGATCAAAATTTCACTCCCCAGAAAATCATCAGAAGTGATACCATGATCAGCTATATCCTCCATTGTGCACCCTGTTTCTCCAGGCTACCTCTTCACAGGGAAAGGAAACAGGAAGTGCTACCACAATAATATTCCTTCTGTCAAACTAGTAGGGGAAGTTCACCAATGCCCTGGACAAATTTCCTCTAGTAGTATAAATACCACTTTGGTCTACCCTGAAAAGAAGCTGCTAGCCTAGTCAGACTAACTCAGTCAACAAAGGATAAATAAATAAAAAAGAAATGAAGTGTAATATTCAACAGCAATGTATTGCCAATATTAACTGGTTCTAAGAGAAGTAATAAGTTAAACATCTATCACTCACAGAACTGTGCTTCTGAGTTACAATAACATTATTTCAGGCCAACAAATCATCTAATGTTCTCAGTATTTTATCAGTATTCTTCCAAGTGTAATTCTTACTGTAGACGTTAGGCTAATAAGATGCCTAACAGAAACTCATACTCTAGCTCCACATGTATACAATGGCCTTAGGTGGACAAGCTTTCAGCCACTAATAATCATTCTTTTTTGTCATTTGTTTGCTTATCACACTTTGAAAACACTGTCCTAAGGTTGAACAAGGTGCAAGAATGCCTTTTTTAAAGCAATAACAGCAAACTGTATTTCAAACATTTCATGGCACAGAATACTACCAGTTCCAAAGTAAACTTATTTAAAACTTCAGCAGCAGGAAGACCAACAGCATCTTAATGTGGAAATGATTGAAGATGATGGACAGCCACTTTATGTATCACGCCTCACTACATATCAAGTCATTACGTCCAGCCTAATACATTGTATGGCACACAAAGTGAAGACAAAACAATGAAACAAAGGCAGGCAAAAACAAATCACTTTATGAGTTTTTTGAAGGTGTAATGCCCCATGTACCCCCCCCCCCCCTGTTACCCATATAGACCAATAACCAAGATAAGACCAACTTGGTTGGAGAAAAGGGAATACAACATTCCTTTTTCCCCTGAGTTTAGCAAGCAGCAGAGTAAACAAGAGGTGAAGAAACTGCATGCTTCTTTAAGTAAGACAACCAAAGACAGAAACAAACCAACTTTATTGTTAAAATGAATCAAAAGTGCTATACAATAAAATAGTGGTGACATATTCAGCCATGCAAAAAAAAAAACTGATGATATAGATATAATGAAAGGTGACCATACAAGACATAATGAATTCAATTAATTCCAAATTTTCTAATAGCTTTACAATTACGAGTTATACGCAGTTCAGTATATTACTTCATTTTAATTAATCCTTAAATTCACATGCAGTTACTAAAATATTTTACTGATAACTCTTCAGTACTATTATTCTACTAAGGAAGCACACAGATTTAGCTTTACTTTTTTTGCCAGCAACCACTGTTTCTGGTCCCTGGCTTTCCTCATTGTACTCCTGTTCCTGAAGCCAGCACATTTAGGGTACTCCAGATTGTCCCTTTGCTAGGGAGAAAAGTGGAGAAGCTGGGCCCATCATACTTACGTGGATGGGATTTTTCTTTAAGCTCTACCTCATAATGACATGCAAGGCTGACATCAGAGGTAGGTGTGCACTGACATTACCAGGCAAATGCTACATCTGTGGTGACGTGTCAATCTTACCCACTTAATGGAGCAACAGTTTCTTTTTCACAGCTCCAGTATTTCCATCAGGGCTCAAGAGACAGATACACCCACACACTCTCCCCTACTGAAGAGGTTAGCAGTAAATACTTCATCATTCCTCTTCTTCTCTACTAGCTCCAACAGGCAATTGAACCACTAGTTACGTTTGGGTCATTGGGTTGTACACAGGGACTTATCCCTCCATGCAACAAAGATGGCTATCTTTATCTTTCTTTTCTCATTTCTTAACGAATGATGCACATGTCAAAACAGTCTAATATATTTGTTTTTATTTGTACATATTTTACTTAGCTATTCCACCTGTTCTTGATATCAGTACAATTTTAATATGGTATATTTTAATATAAGTTTTAACATTCAATGTGCAAAAATGCAGCTTTCTTCCAGCTCTTAAGCATTATGCCCTACAAAAACAACAAACACGACTGATCCCAGCAAAATGATCTTCAGTATCTAATCACTCATTCTCATCTCTTTACATGAACTACCTGCTAATCCCCTTAATGTGCAGTAAATTTATAACCCACCACTACTGATCCTGCACCTGGTTCAAATCTAGGTAGCAGAAAAGCTGTACATATGAAGGTTTGCTAATGCTACTTAGAACATTGTGGTTGTACACTGCATAATTTGTGAGTCCAAACAGAATCTCAACAATACAGCTGTCAGAATGGTTCTCCCCAGGTCCACAACAATAAAACAGAAAATATGAAACATATAGCAGTTGTGGGAAAACTGGTAATGTGAGGTGGGAGTAGCAACTAAGATTAGAATAGGATGAAAGATGGTGGGGAGTGCTCAGTAGACAGACATTACTGAGAGATGACTGAAAAGAAAAGAAGAGAGGGAGGTAGACCTAAGGACTATTTTTTTAGTTATAATTTACTGTTTGGCTGACAGGGGGGCTCGATGACTGGTAGGCAATGTGGGGAAAAAGCATACATGCAGAAAAATAATCTTTACTTTATCATAAATGGCAGCTATGCAAAGAGACAAACATGTGAAGGAAAGGACCATCAAGTCTTAAGACACTATTATACATACTACTAACCATGTTTAAGTACACATTTAAGTACAAGGCTTCTCAGATGATCAAACAAATGTTAAAATATGCTGGACACAATCTGTGGTTTGGGTACCTATTCAGCAGAGGTCAGCTTTCAAACTCGCAGAAGAAGGAAGGTGAACACCTGCAACAAGCTACTGCAATAATTCAAAGAACACAGTTTAAGGAAAGGCCTGTCTGTCTAATAAAAATACAATAGGCATTAATGGATTTGACTCAGGTGGGTGTATTCAATACCGGTTATATGGGAATATGAACAACTTTGCTCAGAAGGGAAATACAGTAAATATCTGAGGGCATACAAAATGTTATTTATATGAACATTATTGCCTGGTATGGCCTTACTATGGTAGTTTCTAAGGATTAATCAAACAGAGGGAAAAAAACAATGTCTTCCTTCTGCAGTGACAATGTATCTGACACTACCACTAATAAGTTCTTCAGTACACAAAACAATTTTACTTTTGTAAACCAGCTGTACTATATCAGACTTTTAAACTTATGTAGGCAGTAGATGGAATAAGTTACATGTGATTGTAAGGGCATAACTGCATCAGCCTGGAAAACTATGAAAATTGGAACTGCTTGCAATTCACTTTATCCTATCTATGCCAATTTCTCTCCATTACTTAATCCTATATCCAGCTCTGTAAGAAGCCATGGAATACCAACATAAACCATTACAAATGGTCAGTTTAGCTTCCATGTTAAATAAGTGACAAAGGAAACAAAAAGGTCTCCATTGTGTGGACTTGTGAAGTCTGCATGTTACACACTGTGGATTTTGAGGCATGAGCTGGCAAACAACAGTCTGAAAGACTGAAGACAGAAACCTCCAGAAACACTGGAAATAAAGGAAAACAAAGGGGGCACAGTAAAAAAGGCAGGAGTTTTAAACAAGGATTTGGTTCAGGTGGGTGGAACTACTCAGTGAATAACATTCAATAAAATTTCATGTGTTGATCCTTTACAGAACAGTACACTCATCCATTTGAAAAGTTCAGTCACTGTTTGCATCTGTAACTTAGTTTGTTTCAATACATTGAAATTCTACTGCAGATGTGGCTGAAAACTTCCCTTTATCAAGTGTTAACAAGCATAGATTCAATAAAGCAAAAGAAAAAAATGCAATAAGCAGATGCCTGGCAAGGTTTACAAACAAGAAGCCATCATTTGCTGGGGGACAAATCATGCATCTTACTAAAAGAAGCTTTGGTTGATGGAATTATGTGAAAGGGAATCTGACCTGCAAGCACTTCCCACATGGATCACGGGACTTCAACAATGGAGAAGCTGGGTATAGGTTATAAACTGAAATCTGAAAAGAGGGATCATTAAAAAAATTAAAATAAAAACTGATACAAATAAACAAAACAGTATAACATGCACAGATAAAATAGGGCAGGAACAAATTAACTTTAGAGGAAAACACTCATGCAGAGTTGAAAAGTTTACAAGTACCACTCCATACACATTACCATGGAATACCCCAAAAGCAAGGCTATCCATTTTGGTATACAGATAGGCTCTCCTCCAAGTTCTGAGGCCTACTTTAGTTTCAATGGTTAAATACACCAGTAAAGTTTGCAACAGTTCCATGTAAAATATTTCAAGAAAAAAAATCTGTGTTTAAGTACCTGTGTAAATCCATACGCATAAACTGCATTTATTCAAAAAAGGAAAGGAAGGCATTATGTTGATATACAAACACTACAGGAAATAACATTCTGAATGGTTTATAAATAAGTTTTATTTACATAAATAACTGTCTACATACAAAGGCTTCTTTCAGGCCAGCAACTGTGTTGTGGCCAGCTAACTTCTTTTTGTTAAGAAACTACATGTGATAAAATGAAAACCAATTTTCATTTTAAACATGCAGTGTTATATATATTGCAATTTGGTAAAAAAAAGCCTAGTCTTCAGTGGCTTCAAAAGCAAATGCGTGTATACAGCACCATCCTTTGAACTAAAAATACTTCCCCATATGCCTTGAAGGAAAATCAGAATGTGCCCCAACTCCAAAAGAATCTAACATTACAGAAAAAAAAATGCTGGGCGTTATAGAAGAGCATACTGGTTTGTTGCAGTACTATTTCAAAATGCCAGACTGCAAGGCAATATAACAATGTATAGTTTTATTATTGTCAAATGAAACATTTGGCCAAATGCAGAATAAAACTTTAACATTTTCTTGCACTGTTCGATTGTTATACTTTTCCAAATGCTCGTTTTACACTACACAAGAAGTAATGCATGATGGAAGGTGTTACTAGACTACTCTAATACACAAGTAGGAGGACCAGAAGTATCAGAAAATAATGTGCAGATGGATCTGTCCTTATCCATAACAAAAGATACCTCATAGAATCAGTCATAAGTCAGTACACACCTGCCATGTGTGTCTAAAAAGGTACTTGTAACTTAGAAAATACACTGAAATGAGGTACCAAACAGTCCCTATAACCAGGAAATCCAAAAGCAGTACCTTGGAAAGAAAAAAAAACAGCACTCTCACCACTCCAAGACCAAAACAGTTATAAACTTTATATAGTTAAGATTATTATATGTGTGGATTTATTGCAAAGGTTTTAACAATGGTTTTAACAATGTTTTTAACATATGTATTAATGTTGGTTACGGAAGAAGTATTTTTATTGGTCTACTTAATTCAAATGAACAGTTAGGAGGGTTATAAAAATTAGGTGATTGTTTAAGATCTGCATCTGAAGAAGTCTGTGTAACAGGGACAAAGACACAGTGTTTGTAAAGCGTTTACCTGTTGGAAATGTTTATACTAAAGATTGGTCTGAGTGTGAGCGCGCTGTTTTTTTCCTTTTTGAGGTACTGCTTTTGAATTTCCTGTCTAAAAAGGTACTCATGAGAACTGTAATAATGTTGACAATGTTTCTGTTCTTAAAAAGAACAGTACAAACCAGTAATCTGGTATTGTGTTAACAACTGAACATGAAAGGAAAACAACTACTCTTGTCTAGGTATCATCTTTTAATATGCTTTATTTTCAATGTCTAACACCTTTATTAAATTATCACTTAAGAAATAGGCACACAAATTAATTTTCTCATATTCATGCATTATATATGCATATATTTTCTTTCTTTTTAACAATTAATTATTCCAACGTTACGCAAATTGCTTATTTACTTACTGCCTTCTCTTAAACCGCATTCCTCCTGAAAATTATTCTGCAGGTATTGTTGCAAGAAATTCAGTTGATTTCCATGTAATTTGCTCCTTCCCTTTTCTAAAGATTCACAGCTGAAGTTCTTTTATCTCTTTAAAATATTCAATACTTCAATTACAGTTGTCTTAGATTTGCATTTCCATTCTCTAGTAATTATTTTTGCCATTACTATATATATAAGAAACTCAGATGCTGGGTTCCAGCTGTAAAGAACCATTTCCTTAGTTACAGCCATTTGTTCCCCCAACATTTCTGGCAAAAGTATTCTAAGGAATTTTTGAAATCTATCAAATTGTTATACACCCCCCAAAATCATGTTCTCAATTACCTTTTCCATAAAATCACCAGCATTTGCTATCTACCCGAGGAAAACTACTCTAAAATATGCTTGAGGTATAAAATATACATGCGAACACTTCCAAGCAAAAATCCTAACCCTTCTGGACTTTGTTATATACTTGGGAACCACACAAATGTTCTTCCATTGTTTTAATTGTAAATAACTTTCCAGACTCGCTTCTCTTCCCAATCTTTTCTAATCTTCTCTAATTGATTATTACAGTTACATGCACTATTGCATATGCTCTACTAACTATCCAATTTTTAACATCTTCTGTTTTAGACTTGACTAAAAACTCTACTCTGATATCAGTTGCTGACAAGGAAGGCAGCTCTAACCTGAAATACAAACTTCTGCCTGACCTCACTCACCCCTATTACCTTTCCCTTTCTAATTATTTGTTACCAGTATTTGGGCTCCTTTTCCAATTGTCTCCAGCAAATTTCAGGTTCCGCTTGCCTATTTCCCCTTCTTGCAGTCATTCCTATTGGCAAAATCTCCTTTATCAAGTCCCATCTTAGTTAAGTTCTTAGAAAACATTCTGCTACTTTATAATTATAATATTCTATATGTTTGTTATTCTCGTTAAGGAACTGTATCCAAAAATCTTAATCTCTCCTTATTTTTCAAACTTCTCCCCTGCTTCATCAACCATTCCTTTCCATTCTGATTTATAATCTGCTTGTCTTATGTACCTGGGCCTTAACTGTGAAGAACTAAAGTGTCCTTTCAAATCAGGTAATCCTAAACCACATTGTTTTATGGGCAAGATCAACTTATCCCACTTTTACTGCCTTCTTCCCTTGACAAACAAATTCCTTCAAACATTTTTAAATTACTGTCTGCAACTTCTCCTCTGGTTGATAAAAATATGTCTGACCTGTATATAAAACTAAAAGGACTAACAACACTTTCACTGTTTGTATCTTAACATCCAAATGCATAACGAAGAGCTTTCAGTTTTTTACTTTTTGTATTACCTTTTGTTTATTCTCTTTACATATATCCTTAGCTGCTATATAGCTTTTTAATCCATACACCTAAATACCCCATCTTATCATGTCCTCACAAATATGGGCATCGATGAACCAAGTCATGTGTAGGTACATGGCTTACCACTATAGCCTTTGTTTTACCCTCATTAATTTTATATCCCCAAACAACATGCAACTATCTTAAAATATTCTACAGAACAAAACTGTCCTCTTCTGGATTTATAAAGAACAAAATAATACCTTCGGCAAATAAAGCTAACTTTAACCGTTTACCACACTCCTTACATCCCTGAATTTGTGAGTTCCTTACTTCTTTGCCAATTGTTCTATTGCACAAACAAAGGAGAAAGAGGACAGCTCCACCTGGTTCCTCTGTTCAAATATAGCTTATCAGAGATGGCCCCGCCTGGTTCTTACATTCAATTACTGCTTCTGAGAGAGGAACCTCCAACTTTAATTCTTGCCTCTGGGCCTTTATATATTCTCCTAATTAACCATATTATTCTATCAGGGAATGCAAATTCTTCAATTGCCCTACTCATAAAATCACTGCATCAAGATCAACCATCAACAGCAGTACTTTCTTACATTTATGTTGTCAAATGCTTGCCTCCCTCCATAAAAACCACATTGATCCATATGTATCGATTTTTGACAACACATTTGCCATTCTCTTAGTTAGTACATACACATGGGTGTATATGAAGCTAGATCTGAAGAGTCTTTACGCTGTTTGTGTAATACAGTCAATACTGCGTTTTTCAAGATTTTGGTACCCCCCCCAAATTTTATAATACTGTTAAACAAAAACTTTCCAAATCTTTATCACTTTTTCCCTCCTAAATTCCAAACTTCCACAAGAATACTGTCTGTTCCTGATGACTTCCCTGTAGACTGATTACACATCAGTATTTTTATGTCAGTTCTTCCTATCTTAGCTACTACTTGTTGAGCCTTGTCTTCCTCTAACCTTAGTGTAATTAAGTCTTCCATAAATATTTAGATTTGTGCCTTTTGTTGCTTTCCGCATTCCACTACTTTATACAAATTTTCATAAAAATACTCCAAAATATCTCTAAGGCATTTACAGGATCTCTGGTTAATTCTTTTCTCATAGGTTCCCTAAATTTGGTGACCAGCATTTGTACTTTCTGTTGGCTAAGTTGCTGCATTAAAGTTTTTGTGCTCTGGAGTTCTTATCAAAAACAGTTATTTAACAGCAACCTCACTAAACTCACACATCTTATCCAAATACTCCCTTATTTTTCCTTTACCACTTTGCGGTTGCTCCTCCTCTTCTTCTGCTGGATTCCCCTTATCCTGGAATACTTTCAATTTGTCAGCCTTTTGAAATAATTCCTATTACTTTGTTCCCATATCAATTTCTCTTTTATTTCTACCCTATATTTAAACTCCACTTTCATTTTATCCCACTCACCAGCTATCCCTTCTAAAGAAATGTTTAGCTTCTCTAATAAGTCTTGAATAATTTCCATTGCCCATTCCTTAAATGCTGCTCTTTTTAACAAGAAAGTGCCAGTGTCTTATTTTTACCTCATTAGCCTAGATCTTTATCTTAGTTGTATCAGTGCATGATCTGTAACAGTTATTGGATGTCTGTCAATGCTGTCAAACACACATGCTCCTTCTTCTTTCGGCTTTTTACGGTTAAGTGTTGCCACAGTGGATCACCTCTCTGCTCATGACTGACAGTGGAGTTTTACAGTGTCGAGCTGCCAGCTCAGCGCCCGACCTTCCACAGAAGGCACACACATGCAAGCACTCATGCCTATGGCCAATTTAGAGTGCCTAATCCACCTACAGCATGTCTTTGGTATGTGGAAGGAAACCGGAGCACCCGTAGGAAACCCACGCAATGACAGGGAGGACATGCAGACTCCATACAGAAGGCACCCCAGCCGAGGATCAAACCAGAGAACCTCTTGTGAGGTGGCAACACTAACCGCTAGACCACCACGGCTGACCTAAACACACATGTTCCTGTGGAATATAAATTCTATCCAGTCAAGTTCAGTAATTATACCTTAGGAAATAATTTGTAAATTCTGATTTTTCTGTTACTGAATTTACTTCTTCCATACCAAATATTCTGATACATTTCTTCAGAAATATATCTTCTTTTGTTATATTTTCCCTTCTAGGTCCTCCTGATATATCCTCACTATTGCAAATCAAGTTCCAGCTCCACTCATGAATAATATTCCCTGCTAAAATCTTATTATTTCTCCCCCCAATTATTTAAGCTCCATAACAACATTTTGGTGGAATACAAACACATACCAGTGTAATCCTCCTCCTTTGCCAATAACCCCATACTACCACAAATTTGCCATTACTGTTTTTTTTCTCCTCTATCACTATTGGAGCCCCTCTAGCAATCAGTATTTGTACTCCCCTTTTCCTTTGTACCTGAATTCTGCTGAATGTCTATCCTGAAATCCTTTCTTTATTAAATTCATATGCTAATTTCTATCAAGATAATTCTTCTGCAACATTGTTGTCTGCACCTTACATTTCTTAATGTATTTTATTCAATATCCCCTTTGTCTACACCTGTAAGCCTGCTTACATTCCATGAGAACATGGATAGAGTAGACATTACTATAGAAAGTTACTGTAAAAAGTTACTACTCCCATGTATTATACATGCCAGTTCTTTTGAATGTGCATTTCTAACTTTTGGCTTACAGTACATGCATTTAGTAATGCTTGGTAGGCTGATATTTTTAAGCAGATGTTTCTTCACATCTCCATTTGAACTTATTATGCATGTTTCATGACTTTTTGATTCAATGTAAACACTCAAAACAAAAAGTAAAAACATTTTCAGAATCTCTATCCCCTTTTAACTTTGAGCAAACTCACAAATACCCCTCCAGACAGGGGCAGTTACCCCAAAATTTTGTTTGAATCCACAGGTATTAACAACTTCGCAGATGCGACAAACCTAGCATTTTCTAGATATTTCATTATTTTGTCTTATTTTCAAGCCTTTTTAATTAAAAAAAAATTTGTCTAGAGCTTAAACCAAGGACATAAAGCTATACATCCACCCATGTAAAAACAGGAGAAATTATTATCTTAATTCTACATATATCAATAGCCATTTATATACCACCCCCACCACAGCAGCCCAAGATCACAACATTGTACTAACATTAACTTGCATAGGACCAGCTTTTCTTATCGTATTATAGTATAAAGCCTGCACATCTTATAACTAAAAAACAACTTCCTTCCTTTAATATCATTAACATATACAGTACACACTGATAAGACTATCTACGTCACATTTAAAATATCCATGACTGCACACTACTCAAAAATGCTTTACAATATAACACGCAATTTACATCATAAAATTGTTTATACAAATGATAAGAACAAAAACTGTTTTACTTACAATTGCTTGTTCATTTTATTTGGTGTTCTACACATTCATGCCATGAGGTGGGGTATATGATTTACAGTTCAACCACAAGTTTAACACAGTCAATAAAATGCCAGTCTTTCTCAAACACTTTTCTCGTAAACGTTTATTTCTCATGTCTGTTCCTATATCCAGTGGGATTGATGCTTTATATGCGAACGGCACAGTGGTGTAGCAGTTGTGTTGTTGCCTCACAGCAAGAGGTTCTCTGGTTTGATTCTCGACTGGGGTGCCTTCTGTGCGGAGTCTGCGTGTCCTCCCTGCGTTCATGTGGGGTGCTCCGGTTTCCTCCCATGTTACAAAGATGTGTTTAGAGCATTTCTCCACAGGCCTCCGCTGTAAACTGGCTTCATTCCAAGTCAGACTTTACCAGTAAACATATGTTAAATACAAATAAAATAAAAAATAAAATTATAATCTCCCATTTATTCACTCATTTCAGTGTTGCTTGCCTTCTTCCTGTTCATCTCCATCTTCCAACTCCAGACTCTGATTCAAGTCTAAGGTATACCTGATTCTTCTAGTCAAGTGCTGTGCATTTTTTTTTTCTGTCTCTCAAGTATTTTCCTTTGGAACAATGGAAAAGATGTTGCTTACAAAGTCTCTCTGAGCTTTAGTATCAGAAGAATGAGAAAAAGAATCTGCTTCTGCTTGATGGCTCACTCTTTGATGGAAAAACTTGTTTTACTTCCTCCTTAGCCTTTTCTGCATCAGCAATGTATTTAATCCTCCAGGAAAGAATTTTCTTAAGACAGCTGGATAAAAAGTACAGTTTTGTACCTACCATAAATGTAGATGTTCGAGTGCTAATACAGCTGCAGTCATAACAAATGGGTTCTTCTGCCGTCAGGCGGGTCCTCGGTCGGCCGAATTCCAAAGTCTAGGTCCGGCGTCGGTTGTTGTCGCTTCTTCCCTGATGTCAGTGCAACAGGGGTATAAAAGAACCAGCTGACGCCATCTTCTTCAGTTTTTCTTGCCCCAGATGTCAGGTGCCCCCAGAAGGAAGGCAATACATAAATTTATGTAGTAATGCAATGCAATATAATCAAAATACAGTAGTTGCAAGCAAATACACCATAAAAGAATACCCCAATCAAGTTGTAAGAGGAGGTGTTAGCCAATAGGCCTGTCCCAAGAGGGGAAGGAGGGAGGGAAACCTGGACTGCAGCTGTATTAGCACTCGAACATCTACATTTATGGTAGGTACAAAACTGTACTATGTTCATCGTGCATACAGCTGCAGTCATAACAGATGGGTAGAATCCCAAAGCTAAAAAAGGGGTGGTAGGCACTAGGTGGAACTAGAAGGAGCCAGGATGCCCTGCAAGACTGCAGTGGCAAAGCCTGCTCTAATTTTGGAGTATAATGGTAGGTGGTAGTGCTTGGAGAAGGTATGCACAGAACTCCAAGTGGCTGCTTCCAAAATATCTTTGGTAGGCACTCCTCTGAGGAAAGCTGCAGAGGTAGCTGTGGCCCTTGTGGAGTGAGATCTGATGCCTGCAGGTACAGTTTTACCATGAATAGAGTAGCAAAAGCATATGTAGTGGGCTATCCATTTTGAGATTGTCTGTTTGGAAATTGGCTTCCCTTGAGCTCCTATAGCATAGGACACAAAGAGTTGTTCTGATTTTCTGAAAGGCTTTGTTCTGTCCAAATAATAGCGCAGCTGTCTGTGGATGTCCAATGAATGTAGTAGTCTCTCCCCTTTGTTTTGAGGATTAGGGTAAAATGTAGGTAAGTGGATAGCCTGATTCAAAGCTACCCTGGATACCACCTTTGGCATAAAGGACGGGTTGGTTCGTAAGGAAACTCTGTCCTGATGGAAAATGATGAAAGGCTGCACAGCCATGAGGGCTTGTAATTCCGATACCCTGCGAGCTGAGGTGATAGCCAGGAGGAAGGCTGTTTTCCAGGACAAATATTGCAAATCTGTTGAAACAGCTGGCTCAAAAGGAGGCAAGGTCAGCTTTTCTAGAATTAAATTGAGGTCCCAAGCAGGTACTGGTTGTTTCCTTGAGGGTTTTATATTCTTAGCCCCTCTGAGGAACTGCCTTAAGAGGGGGTGAGAGAATAAAGGTGGATCAGTGTTGTATTCTGCAGAAATGGCTGAGGCATGGATTTTGATGGAGGAGAATGAAAGTCCACTGCTTAGCAGCTCAGCTAGATACTGTAATATTTGAGGTAAATTCAGTTTTCCAGGATTCTGGTCCTTTTTCTCATTCCAGGCACAAAACCGTTTCCATTTTGCGGAGTAAGCTTTTCTAGTAGACGGCCTTCTGGCTTCCAAAATGACTTCCTGTACTTCCTTGGAGAGTAGGGTTTGTTGTGAAGTTAAGGAATCTTCCATGCGGCCAGATTGAGTGTTTTCAACTGACTGTGAAGAGTTTTGAAGCTGTGCTGAGTCAGGAGAAGAGGCATTAGAGGTAGGGTCCATGGTGGGGAATGTGTCAGGCTCCTCAGGAGTGGGTACCAGTGCTGTCTTGGCCAGTCTGGAGCAATGAGAATCATCTTTGGTCTATCTGCTCTGGTTTTTAATAGAACTTTGGGCAGCAGAGGAAGAGGTGGAAAGGCATAAACTGTCATTGTTGTCCAACTGAAAGAGAGAGTGTCCACTCTCCAGGCCTGTGGATGAAAAGTCCTTGAGCAGAATTTTGTCAATTGGTGATTTTTGTGGGAGGCAAAGAGATCTATGTCTGGCCTTCCCCATGCTTGAATTATCTCTGTGAAAACTTAAGGATGCAACTTCCATTCGTGTGGATCTGTCATATTTCTGCTTAGGTTGTCTGCCAGTGTGTTTTCTTTGCCTGGCAAGTACTGTGCTTGAAGTTTGATTTGTAATTCCAGAGCCATGTTCCAAAGTGACATGGCCAGCCTGCATAGGGGATATGAATGGGTTCCTCCCTCTTTGTTTATGTACCACATTACTGTGGTGTTGTCTGTCCTTATCAATAGTTGACCTGGATGTAGAAGGTCTTTGAAAGCTATAATAGCATTTATCACTGCTAGCATTTCCTTTTGATTGATGTGAAGGTGCTTTTCTTTTTGGGACCATTTGCCCTGAATGCACCGATCTGTCATGTGCGCCCCCCAGGCGTAGTCCGAGGCATCTGTTGTGATGACTTGATTTGCTTGAGGCTTGCAGAATGGGAGACCTGTGTTTGTTTGGCATGCTTGAGCCCACCACAGAAATTCCTTTTGAAGGCATGGAATTAGTGGTATTATTGTTTCCAAACTGTGACTGTGTTGAGACCATAGGTTTTTCAGGTGCCATTGAAGTTTCCTCATATGCAGCTTTGCACATGGGATTAGAAGTATGCAAGATGCCATGAATCCCAGAGCCTGCAGGATTTTCCTTGCAGTCAGCCTGGTGAAATTTGCTAGTTTTCTGAAGTATTGAGTTAGTTGCCCCTGTTTCTCTGGCGTGAGGTAGGCCATCTGGGTGTTTGTGTCCAAATTGGCACCCAAGAAAATTATTTTCTGAGAGGGTATTAGCCTTGATTTCTTTTTGTTGACTGTGTATCCCAGAGAATTCAACAACATTATTACACAAGCCAGATGTTTCAGAAGTATGTGCTTGCTGTCTGCTTGGATCAGGCAATCATCCAAGTATGGGTATATTTGTATCCCTTGAAGTCTGCAGTAGGCAATTACTGATGCCAGGCATTTCGTGAATACTCTGGGTGCAGTAGATAAGCCAAAGGGCAATGCAGAGAATTGATAATGGGTTGAACCTGCAAGAAATCTGAGGTATCTTCTGCAATTTTGTCGGATTGGGACATGCAGGTATGCCTCCTTGAGGTCCAGTGTTACCAGCCAAGACTCCTTGCCCAGCATGGGAAGAAGCTGCTGTAATGTGAGCATCTTGAATTTTGGTACAAGTAAGAATGTGTTTAGGATGGATAGGTCCAAAATAGGTCTCCTATCTTTTCCCTCCCTTGGTACCAGGAACAGTCTGGAATAAAAACCTTGACCTTGTTCTTGAGTAGGTACCTCTTGAATAGCTTTCATGTCCATGAGATCTGAAATTTGTCTTTGTGCCTCTGCCCTTTGATTGTGTGGCAGGTGTGGCATGCCTCTCATTTTTGGAAGGGTATGAAAATGGAATCTGTAGCCTCTATTTATTATGTCCAGGATCCATTTGTCTTTTGTGACAATATGCCAATTTTTCGAAAATAATGCCAGTTTTCCGCCTAAGGGTGCTGCCATTTGAGCCTTGCTTGGCATGCAAAGGGGAAAGTCATTGGGTTTGCTTTCTGAATGGCTGCGAACTATCCTCACCACCTCTTTGTGTAGGAGCGTGCCATTGTCTGCCTCTAAATGATCCTTGAGATTGCCCTCTGCCCTCGGGCGCATGTATCTACCTCTTTGGGGTCTGTCCGTGGCTGGAAAGGACCAATTTTTGGAAGGCCAATTTCTACTGAAATGTGGTGGTTGTACCTGTAGAAAATCTTTCACTGTTTGCATTGATTTAGCCCTTTCCTCCATTTTCTTTAATACCTCCTCAGCTTTAACACCAAGTAATACATCCTTTTGTAGAGGGGCATCTAGTAATTTAGCTTTGACATGATCTGGTAAGGTTTTCTCCTTGAGCCAGGCATGTCTACGTATGACTGATGCTGTAACAGCAGCTCTACATGAAGCCTCTAAGGCATCAAAACCACATTGCAAGGTATGTTTACCCACTTGTTCTGCACTATGCATCAAATCCTGCAACTCCTTCAAGTCTGGTTGTTCAGGTTGTGACATTTTGCTTCTCAACTGTGATAACAGAAACTGTTGGTACTTTAACATATGGAACTGGCAGTTTAATGCCCTCATGGTTAAGGTGGCTGAGGTGTATACCTTTTTTCCCCACCTTTCTAAAGATCTGGAATCTCTCTCAGAAGGTAATGGATTTTTAGCAGTGGAGGCCTTAATCCCTTTGGGGCCCTGTGATATAGTTTCTGGGTCAGCTGCATGGCTTTTGTATAAAAATTGGTGTGAGTCAGGAACCCGGTAGTACCTGTCAGGCTTGACTGGGGCTGGAGGTAAAGAGTCTGGGTTAAGGCAGGCCTCTGAATACATATCATCTAGTATGTCTAAGACAGGAGGTATAGCCAGAGCCCTGTGCTGAGGTAGCAAGAGAAAATCCCTAAGCCTTTTCTTGGAGTCTGAGTACTCTTGGCCTTCCCAGTGGAAGTGTTCCCTCAAGGTATGCAAGGTTTCCCCAAATGAGTAATCCTCTGGGGGGGGAGACAGAGGGAATGGACTCCTCTGCATCAGAATCTTCAAAAGGGGAGTAAGAATGTTCCTGTTCATCAGAGTGCTCTGAAATAATGGAGGCCTGGTCTGAGGAGGGGGATTCTTCCTCCACTCTGGGCCTTTTGTCCGGGGGTTGAGAACCCCTGATAAGAGTAATTAAATCCTCAGCCATTTTAAGCATCTGTTTTTTTAGGCATGGGACCTGGAGAAGGGCCCTGTGTAGCTGGTCTCTTAGAATGCATGGCTGCTTTAGACTTAGTGAAAGCCTTGATGGAAAAAGAAGATGAAGGTCTGAAGACACCTTGAGAGGAGGCAGACCTGTCTACATTTTGAGTTTCACCACCAAGAGTGGCTTCAGTATCTGTAGTCGGGGTGTGGGCCGAGGAGCCTGCGACCTCGGGCACAGTAGACACTGCCAGTGAAGTGTCGTCGGTAGGCAGGGGCTGCGTAGGCGCCTCACTGAGAACCGGACCACCTGTAGTCGGCTTTGGCGTGGTGTTGGTAGAGGCCGTGGACCTCGTGTGTCGGTCTTTATCTTTGCGTTTTTTAGACAAAACTGCAGTCTGAGTATCCGACGACATAATGTAGTTAAATTTTTTGCCAAAATAGTGCTGGGCGAACTCCGCCCGATGCTTAATGGTGCGTTTGTTGAAAGTAGCACAAAAACGACAGACTGAGACGTCATGGTCTGGGCCTAAGCAAGGAATGCAGAGGGAACGAAAATCCTTATGCGGTATTTGCTTCCCACATGAAATACAATTATTAACTTTGTCTGACATCGGTCTGAGGCAAGAAAAGTTTCCCCAACGGGGTACTTAGCTTTCAAGAAGACTTTGGTTGCAAAATTTTCGTAATTTCAGGAGCTGGCCGACCGGCACTTGCGAAATGCTTCTGCTTCAGGCACCGCGCGACAAGAAAGACTGAAGAAGATGGCGTCGGCTGGTTCTTTTATACCCCTGTCGCACTGACGTCAGGGAAGAAGCGACGACAACCGACGCCGGACCTAGACTTTGGAATTCGGCCGACCGAGGACCCACCTGACGGCAGAAGAACCCATCTGTTATGACTGCAGCTGTATGCACGATGAACATCATCTTGATTCTCACACCTATCTTTCAACATTCGCTGATCACTGGGATAAGCTTGCTTCTCAAGCCTTGCATAGAGTGATTAATCATTTCCACAAAAACTCTGTTGTTTCCTATTTTTAATACTTTTCCTTTCTTCCACAGTTTTATCAGGATCAATTCCTTTTGGTTGTGTGATTCCATCTTTACTAAATAAGGTATTGGTTGCTTTCTCATACCCAGGTTTGGAGCATACACACAATATGCACTTTCACGCAACAAGTCCTGCTGTGGAACACCAATCCAGTTACTTATTTGTGCTTTCATAAAATTAATAGCGTCTGTTCCAGTTTCTTTGGTACAGCAGAAAATTCCAGGTTTTCTCTGCGTGCTCTTGTATTCTAACTGTACTACTGCACTATTTTTGAAACAGCTCTTCTTGAGATCATACTCAGCAAGCCTTTTGTTCATTTCAGCCTCTGATTTTTGCAATTTCTTTAGCTCATCTCCTTCTTCTATTTTTCCAGCCCTCTATTTGTGTTGATTTATTCTTTCACTGTTTCACTTACATTAAGTACCTCTGAGAATACTTGATTTATTTTTTCCTGTAAATTACTGTAAGTTAACTCCTGTACCAAAGCTGAAACTTGTACTTCTTTTTTTTGCTGAACAGCTGCAGGATTCTTCCCAGTCAGATACTACTCTTGTTCTTTTCTGACTTATTTTCTATCATGTTCTCCAAATGTCATAATTGCCAGCATCCAGGCAGTGTAATGTGTAATAGCTAGTGACTGAATGTTAGCAAAACTTTTTTATTTTGACACTAAGAGCTGAAACCAACCTGTTGATCATCAGTGTACAGACATTCTGGAAGTCTCTTCATTTTCAATTTCTTATGCAAGCTTTTTACTGTTTGTGTGCTTACTTAAAAAAATGCTCGAACATGTTTATATCAAGTAAAAAAATGATTAACTCTGTTTCTGCTTGATGTTTTACTTTTTAACATAACATTTATGTATCCTATCTGTGCACCAAAATTCATGTTGTATGTTCATGAAAAGATGAATACTCAGAAATAATTGGGTAAAATGACAGAGAGCTTCAGGCTTTAGAAACAAGTCAGTGTATATGACTGGCCTTGCCAGCTCTTGCTGTGACTGGGACTGGACATAGATGTGGCAGTCATCTCAATAATGATAAGTCGCACGCTCATTGTCCTGCAATGGGCTGTGACTGGAACCTGGCAAACAAGAACTGGAAAAGGGAGCTTCCCATTCCAAATCTGAGAAAGTGCCTGTTGTTCCTGTGAATGGGAATGTGCAAAGCCGACTCCTTTAGTAGCCCCATGAACGGCCTCTACCATCAGCAAAGTTCACTAAGCAAGTAGAGTGAAAGGACTTTCTTCCGAGTATGACATGACACACACATATTTAGGAACAACTGAAATTCACCAATCCAACTATACCATATCTTTGGGAAGTGGAAAGAAACCAGAATACTTGGAAAAAAACCTGTGTGAACACAGGGAGGACAGAGAGACTCTGAAAAGAATTGGTTTCAGCCAAGGTTTGAACTTCAAAACCTCGAGTCATCTTAAATCCAAGCAAAACAATACAGCCTGTGCAAACAAGGAGGGTTATTAGGGCCTAGAATCTAAGCATCTTGAACTTTGGAGCCTTTTGGTACTTTTTCAATCTGAGAGGTCTAGTTATTTATTTATTTACATTTGATTACCTGGAAAGTCCGACTGAGTAGAAGCCCATTTTCAGTGGAGGCCCTGGGAGAAAAGCTCCAAAGTATTACAAAACATATTAAGAACAATATTTTTACAGTTTTTAAAAATAGTACAAAAAACAAACACAGTTTAAATAATTATACCAAATTAGGCATAATATGAAAAACATTGGTTAAGAACAGATACACATTATATGACAATGATTTAATAGTTTGAGAAATTTTTGCCAGTTTATATAGAAATCAAAGGTTTGTTTGTTTGTGTCTTTCGGCTTTTCCCGGTTAGGGGTCGCCACAGTGGAACTCTGGTCCGCTAATGATTGGCAGTAGATTTTTACGTGCTGGCTTGCCGGGCCTTAACGCACAACCTTCAACGAAGGAACGCCCATTCACGCATGTCAACACACAGAAGACGCTCTAACTGAGAATCGAACGGGCAACGTCTAACTGTGAGGCAACAACGCTACCGCAGCACCACCACCGCAGTACATATAGAAATCAAAGGTAAGTTAGGATAATACAAACAGGAATTACGATACAAAGTGACAGAAAAGCGGGCTTATGATACATTTAGAGAGAAAGCCAGAGGAGCAAAATTGATAGAAGTAAGGAAGTGAGTGAAGTAGGGAGAGTCAAGAGATGTAAGGTATGAATAGGTATTTGTTCACATTTAGGAATACAGTTTATCCTGCTTTTATGAAGGAAAAAGGAGCCAGCATTTTGCTAGGAATCTTTCAGAATGGTCTTGAAGGATGGGAAGAGGACACTGACTTGATGGACAGAGATAAAGAGTTCCAGGCCCTAGCAACGTAGTATAAGTACAGACAATGCCCAGCAGATTTAATAGGTTTGTGGACAGTTAGGAGTTTTTGGTCACTGGATCATAACGACTGAATGGGAACATAGTATAAATGCTGCTTAGTGCTGGACAAGCAGATTGATTCTGGATAATTTTACAGGTGGTAAGAAGCTGTGTATATGTTTTGTTGATGGGGTAGTTTTAAACAATTTAGTATTTTTAGTGTTATACAGTGTTGGGTTCTGAAATGGGTATTTGCTGCAAAATTAGCAACTTTGTTATAACATTTTTCAAGTTTTAATTTTTGTGATGCCTGAAGGTTAGTAAGGATGGAAGCACCATAAAAAACTGTGGGGACCAGATAAGTAGTGCAGCTTTAGTCATGTCATTGAGAAAGTTTTTTCTTCTATAATGCATCCCTAGTTTTTGATGAATTTTTCTTATGCAATTTTGCATATACAGGTCAAATTTAAGATCATCATCCAACATCATCCCTAATAATTTGCTATGAAAAGTGACTTCAATGGTTGCATTATTAAGAGAAAGAGGACTTCAAATTTAGTTTTTTCATGGGGGAGGGATTTTGGGGGAAAAAGTAATAGTTTGTGTTTTTTGGGGTTGAGCATGTGTTCAGTTGCCATTAAAGCTTCCTGAGTAATTTTTTGGAGCTGTGCAATGTTGTCAGCTGTGTAAATGAGTTTCAAGTCATCTGGCTACTGTATTAGGAAGGCCTATTGTGTGGATGTTTGGAGAGTGTTGGTGACAATGTTAAAGAGGAGAGGACCAAGGATAGAGCCTTGTGGTACACCTGTGGTAAGGAGGAGGTATGGAGAGAGGGTGGAGTGTCATTTTACTGACTGATACCTATTGGATAGGTAGCTTCTGAACCATAGAAGAGTGGGCTGATAGAAGTTTGCTGTTACAAATTGTGTTAAAGGTGTTTCATTTATTTATTTATTTTACATTTGTTGACTGGGATAGTCTGACTGGATATATGTACATTTTCAGCGGAGGCCCGGGGAGAAAAGCTCCACATACCAAAAAAGAAACAGTACATACATCACTGAGTGATAAACTCAGGTAGACATGTTTAGAAAAATATAGACAAAGAATTCAGGCATATATCAATATACACAATGTGCATACTTAACATCTGATTGGCAAAGACTTATCAGAAAATGTGAACATAGAGTACAATCAGATCTCATAATTCACAATGCGTAGACATTCAAATGCTATGAGGCATACATACTTGGCTAAACAGCAGGTTGGGTAGCAAGACATGTATTAGTGAAGTTGTTAGTCAGGTTTAGAACAAGAGCACAGCCAATGAGATGTGAGGTATTTTTTGAGTTCTCTTTTAAATAGGGGTAGTGAGGTTTCCTTGGTAACAGTAGTAGGGAGTAGATTCCAGATTTTACCGGGTGAGTTGGCAAATATAGCATCGCTTGCAGAGTTGTTGGATTTTTGGGTCAGTATCATTAGTTTATCAGCTGAGCATAATGGCCTGGGGGCACTACGAGGGGTGAGAATATTTTTGAGGGCAGGGGTGTTATCAGGTTGATGGAGTATTTTATGTGCTACTATAAGCTGGTTGAACTGTAGAAGGGTAGGATACTCTAGCCATCCCAGTGCTTTGAGGTTCTGGCAATGGTGGGTCCTAAAAGCCATGCCAGTAGCAAATCTGGCTATGTGACTGTAACATCCTGATAATTTGTTGAGATCGGTTTTGGATAGGTTGGTGAGCACAGGGGAGGCATACATAAGGGTAGAGAGGAGGTGTGATCTTGCAATAGCTACCCTAGCTAGGGGGGGTGAGGAAAGGTTTGGCTCTGTACAGAAAGCCAAGTTTTTTGTTGACTGACTAAATGGTGTGATTGACATGTTTATCAAATTTAAGGTTGTTGTCTATTATTATGCCTAGAAGCTTTGTATGGTCATCAGGGGAGATAATGGTGTCATTGCTAGATTTGATGTTGAAGGAAGGAGGAGAAATTCTACGGTTAGGGGAGAAAAGTAGTAGCTTGGTTTCGTTAGGATTTAGAAGCAGGTGGTGATTAGCTAGCCATGTTTCTACTGTGCTGAAAGTAGTCTGGGTGAGGGTTAGAAGTTGTGTAGGAGAGGAGGTGGAGCATATTAGCGTTAAGTCATCTGCATACTGGATGCAGGTGGCTCCTGGGATGGTGATGTGCAGATCACTGATAAAGATAGAGAAAAGAAGGGGACCTAGTATGGCCCCTTGTGGGACACCTAGGGTTAGAGGAAGTTGGGATGACAGCTTACTCTGCCATAAGGCAGCCTGCTGTCTACCGTTTAGGTAGGAGTGAAACCATTGTATTGCGTGTTGGTCTAAACCGATGGTTTGTAGGGTATTGAGCAGTAGCTGATGGCTGACCATATCGAAAGCTTTTGAGAGATCTAGGAAGAGTGCTGAAGATAGTTTGTTGTTGTTACGATGAAGATTGATGACATTAGAGAAAGATAGAAGAGCCGTGGTGGTACTGTGGAATGGCCTAAAGCCGTTCTGAGAATCGGCAAGCTTTCCGTTTTGAATAAGAACGTGCATGATTTGTTTGTGTATGCATCTTTCCATGATTTTAGCTAGTTGTGAAAGAATAGCTATAGGTCTAAAGTTAGATAATTCTGTGGAACTTCCTCTTTTATGGAGAGGTATAACGTGATATTTTCCATATTGCTGGGATGGATCTGTTGATCAGAATAGAAGTGCTAGACAAGTTTAGAAATAAGGAAGAGACAGGTTTACTGTTATTTCTAGTTTTATTGACAGTATCTATATAGTTTAGAAGTGCAGTGTTAGTACTATGGGAAGGAAGCATTTTGTGTGGGGGATATCAGTTCTTCCTGCAGGAGATAGTTTACCAATTGTTTTTGAACACATTTTTCAAGGATTTTGGAGTGGAATACTATTGCTATAGGTCTACAGTTAGTAGTGTCTGTTGAATTTCCTCCTTTGTGCAAAGAAATAATGTGTGACTTTTTTCCAGAGAGAGGGAATTTGGGATTCCTGGACTGACCTATTTATAGGGCTTGAGACAGGGCAGGCAATGCTTTTGGCTGCTAATTTAATGTATTTGCTTGGAAGGTCATCATCATCTGAAGAGCATGGTTTGAGTTTAAGAGAACTTTTATATAGGATGCGGGCACAGGTTTGAAGGTGAAATGGATAAGGCGGTTTGTGGCTGTTAGATGTTAGGGAATCCTTGATTAGAGATGCTACACTATCTATGAAATAAGACTTAAATAGTCATAGTATTTCAGTTTCGAGTGGTAAGTTATTGGGAGAGGGGTTAGGGTTGAATTTATGGCTGGGATGCAAGATTTCTTTAACGGCTGTCTAGAATTCTTTTATGGTTGTGTTTACTATTATTGTAAACGTTATTATAGTATAACTTTTTTGTCTTCATTGATTTGCCTTTTAGCACAATTGTGAAGCATTCTGTAGTTTTTAAATTATTGTGTTGTTTAATATTTTTGACATTCTTTGCATGCATTTCTCTATCCTGCATTAGCATTCCAGTCTTTGATAGCAAAACTGCATCGTTTGTTTTTAGTTTCCTCCTTCTAGGAAGTCCAAGACAGTTCAGGAAAGTTGTACTGAATTACTTTACCGAATCACCTAAGGGGATGATTTTTAGGAAGTTCCAGTTAAAAGATGATAGGTTACTAATGAACACTTCTGTGTTAAACTTGGAAAGGTTGCATGTTGTTTTATAAACATGCTATTTAGGAGGATGTGTGAGATGTCTGGTTTAATTTCTCCAAGTCTTTTGGGTTTCTAATACCATGACGGGAATGGACCGGTCTGGTTGTATAGATTGGGAGAGGATCACTGAGACACTCAGACACTGTACCCGAGGAGGTGTATTTATTAGGGTCTGACACTAGGATCCAGTTTCATAGGGAATTTGATGTCTTGCTGTAATGTGTGGAGCTATAAATTAGTTGTGTGAAACCAAATAAGTTCACACTAGATATATGGGAGTTAGTGTTTATGTCCAAGAAACTTGACATTCACATCACCTAGTAATACTATTTCTTGTGGAATTGTTACAGATACACGTGTAGCATATCTTCCAGTGTAGCTGTATTTTCACAAAAAGGGATGTAAAGAACAATAATACATATTTGTTTCTAATTGTTTAATTTCAGGAAAGTAGTAAGAAGCTTTGCTGAATTGAATTTTGATATTGTTTTTTTTACAAGGGGGAAATGTGTAGTTGTTGGGAAATATTAAAGCAATACCACCACCTTTTCTCTTTATACAGTCATTACAGATGATATTATAGCTGGGAGTTGCAATTTCAGAGTAATTTATGCTGGGTTTAAGCCAAGTTTCAGTTACAGCAAAAATATTAGGATTATGTTGTGTAATCCAGGCATGTAGTTCTGCAATTTTATTTTTTATACTTCTAACATTTAAGACAGCAAAAGTTAGGTTACAGGGGTTGGAGGGTTGACCGTTGTAAGGTTAGGGTAATGTGTGGAATAGAATTGTCTCAATGTTCATTGTGACAGGTGGGGCCAGGATTAGGGTGAAAGGCTCATCCAGACTCTGCTACACTTTGCTGTGAAGGAAAGGTTAGTTTGCTGTTATTTTTTGTATTTCTGTATTGCCTTTCTATATTTTGAATACTGTAGTTTGTTTTCTTTACCTTGTGTTTTGCTTGCATTCTGTTTTAACAGCATATTAAAACTTCAAAAGAGACCACAGCTCTCTCTGTTCTGAGTCAGGCAGAATACCACTGTCTTTCTAGTTGCCCGCCTCTTATGTTAATCTGACCATATATCTCATTTCTCTCTACTTTCACTGGCTTATGTGAGTAATCACAAAACCATCACTTTTGAAATCCCACCCCTTCAAATATTTAAATTTATTGGCCATCCTACAGTATTTCATAGTACCAAAATACAAAAGTAACCACCCCTTTCAGTCCATCTTGCTGTTTTAAAAATAGTAACTCTCCACTAAACCTTAACTTTTTAAACAGGTAAAACTCAAGTTACCTACTTTCATATCTAACTTCTCTAGTGCACACTGCAGAGTGCATTCTTTTCAATCTTACCTTTAAGCATCCCTGTTACTAGCACTTTCTCTAATACCTAAAAAGATCATCTCTACTTGACTCCAAGTAGACTTTTCTCTATCTGTTAAACCTAGCACTTGCTCCTACAGTACTTATTACAGCACTCTTATAGATAGCACCCCAAAAAGGCAAACCCCCATTTCTCCGTCACCCACGCCCGGAATCTCTTTTAAAGTTGTTTGTCTAGTCCTTCTAGCATGTCGAGGGATCAGTTGCTACTGTCCTCTCCTGCTCAGCTGGTGAACCTGGGAATATTGAGGCAATGTTACAATTGCCTCATGTACTGACACAGACAACCCTCTCCTCCTCCCACAAAACACAAATACATGAGATGCAACTATATGGCCAAACTGGAGGCTGAGCTCTCTCAACATAGGACTGGCAAGACCAGTCAGGAGGAGAAGGTTACCACACACACTATAGACCCAGTCTCACATAGTACCATCACAACCTCAAATCATACACATAAACACACAAAGACATACTCTGATCAAAATCTACCAAAACAGCAGAGGCCACCAAAGCAGACACCCAAACAACCACCACCTCAGAACACAACACCTGCAACACATAGACCTCACAGTCAGAGTGTCAAACAGTCACAGCCCTTAAGGCCAAACACAATGCCAGACACACTAGTCATTGGTGACTCCATAGTCAGACACACTGACGTCCCGCCACCAGACTGAGTAAGGAGAAGGTCACAGTAAGCTGCCTGTCGGGCGCTAGAATCCGCCACATAACGCAAGCACTCAGGTCTCTCAACAGCAGGTACAAATACGACTCAGTCATTGTCCACGCTGGTGTAAACGACCTGAGCTCCTTGGACTACATGAAAAGAGACATTGAGGACCTCTCTGATTATGTAGCCCAGGCAGGTATGACCCTGACCTTGAGCAGTATCCTACCTTCACCAAGAATGATGCCACAATACAGAGATAAGATGATCAGCCTTAACAATTGGCTTAAACTCTGGTGTCATTCAAAGGGGATCCAATGTCTGTCTGCCTGGCATGACATGCTGGACAAGCGCTTGCACCTGTCACCCTGGGATTCCGGATATTGGCAAAGGCTCTTGCCACCCCCATAGTGCCTTTTTTAGGCAAGCCTCAAATTCTAAACGTACCACCCTAGAACACAAAAAGGAAAAACTAAGGGTAATGCTGCTCAATGCCAGAAGTCTAAATCTCAAAATGCAGGCCCTTCTCAGTATGGAGAACATCGATGTCTGTGCAGTGACAGAAACCTGGTTCAAGGCTCCTGAGAGCACCCCAGCACTTATCATGCGTTCCGGCCCCAAAATCCGGACAATACCAAGAAAGGAGGGGGTATCCATATTCATCAAGGACACCCACACCTCAAGACTGGTGGCAACGCACGATGCATCGGAGACCATCCAGGTGCAATTAACCATAGGCAAGACTGCTCTGCAAATTGTAGTATGTTACAGGCCACCCTCACAAACTCAGGAACCTCACATGGCCTTCCTGAAAACACTAGAGGGGATAAATGTATCACCAAACACCATCATACTAGGTGACTTCAATTACCCTAATATAGACTGGGAACACTACTCAAGCCCAAACACCCTAGCCCAAAAGTTCCTGGAATTCATAAACTCAAATGCCATGGAACAACTAGTCACCATCCCCACAAGAGGAGAAAACATACTTGATCTCATCATCACGAACATGGGAGCACAATGTTCAACACCTCACTGGTGAGATCAGATCACAAACTAATCTCGCTGGAGGTCCTCATCCCACCCCACCTGAAATAAAAAGACCACAGTAAAAACTTCACACTTCTAAAGACTAGTGTGGTCTCCTTTAAGGCCCCGAGGCGGAAAACAGTACTCAAGCCGCTGAATCACTTACAAATGCCTTCTACCAGCACCTGCAGGACTGCATGGATAAGGCAATCCCAAGCAAAACAAAGACTCTTTGTACCAAAGGCAAGCGTCCAGTCTGGTGGACCCCAGCCATAAACAAACTCTACAACAAAGGAGGAAGCTACTACAAGATAGAGCAAAATCCTTAAAAGGTAAGACAGATCACTATAAGTAAAAACTAAGAGCTCTCATAAAATCATCCAAAGCAAATTTTGAGAGAAAAATAGCTAAAGACTCAAAAGACAATCATAAGGCCTTCTTTAGCTATAGAAACCTGGGAGGAAACTCCCAGATATGCTTAGAACTAGTTCAAAATGATGTGAAGATTACTGATCCTACAGACATTGCCAACATACTGGCTGACAGGTTCAGTGCAAACTCTCCCCCTCCCCAAAAGGAGAGATATCTATACCTTGTAGCCCCCAACATCTCCAACGCCCAAGTGAGAACTGCTCTCTCCAAAGCAAAAACACAGCATCCATGGGACCTGATGGTGTCCCCGGCTGTGTGCTCCACGAACTCAGAATTAAACCCACAGCTAGGACAGCTGTTTAATCATAGTCTTACCTCTGGATACCGCACTCCAGGAGTGGCGACTGCAACTGTGGTCCCACTTCACAAAGGCGGTGCCTCCACCGACCCTGGAAATTACCGGTCCATTAGCTTGACAAGCCTTATCTGCAAAGCCATGGAGAGGATCATAATGGACCTCATAAATAAAGACATAGGAAATTTGCAGACTTTGGATCCATCCCAGTTTGGCTTTGTCAAAGGCAGATCATGCCTTCTAAACTTGGTTGACTTTTTAAACAGTCACCAAAGCCATTGATGAGGGAAAGGCAGTCCATACAGCCTACCTCGATCTAGGCCTTCGATACAATACCCCACTCGGGTATCATTGAAAAACTCATCAGCTTAAATGTTAACCCATACATCACAAGATGGGTTGCAAACTGGCTGAGTGACAGAACCCACAGGGTCAGAGTTGCTGGCGCCATGTCAGACTCAAAGCCTGTCACAAGTGGTGTACCACAGGGCTCAGTCCTGGGCCCACTCTTGTTTGGCATCTACTTTTCAGTACAAGCAAACACAGGAGGGTTATGGCTGACAAAGTTTGCAGATGACTGCAAACTGGGTGCCATAGTAGAAAACACATCTGAGACAGATATCCTTCAGAAGGGTCTCACAGAAACGGATAACTGGTGCCAGAGCCATGGCCTAAAGTTAAATGCCAAAAAATGCATAGTCATACCCTTCGGGAAAAACAAGGTTACCCCTAGCTACCAAATAGGTGGCAATCCACTGAGCACAGAAGACGTTATCAGGGACCTGGGGACCCAGGTTGATAGTAGTCTGTCATTCGACACCCATGTAGCTAAAGTAGTTAGGAAGACCTTCTACATTGCCCACCTTATCATGAAGGGATTCTCATCTAGATCAACGGAGGTCATAGTCTCCCTATACAATGCCCCATTCGGAATGTATCTGACCCGACACTTGCAGCAGCTGGAGAGGCCACAAAAGTTCCTCA
The DNA here is from genome assembly GCF_019279795.1 of Protopterus annectens. NCBI lineage: Eukaryota > Metazoa > Chordata > Ceratodontiformes > Protopteridae > Protopterus > Protopterus annectens. Next base: position 1,300,125,648 of record NC_056728.1, on the reverse strand, counting down.
CCAAAAGGATAAAGGGTCTCAAACATCTGTCCTATGCTGCCCGACTGAAAGAACTCCAGCTCTATTCAGTCGCCACGCTTGCTCAGAGGTGACCTTTGCCTAACAAACAAGGCCATGTCAAACCCAGATTTGATGAATATGCTTCACCTCAAAAAATCTAGATCCATCAGAGCCACAAGGAGAGACTTAAACGCTATTAATAGGACATGCTGGAGGGATAGATTCATCACCCAAAGACTCCCTATGCTGTGGAATAAAATCCCGGTATATGTGAGGCAGAGCACTGGCCTTGTTCAAGAGAAATCTTGACCAATGGATGGGAGATCGCAGATATACCCCAGGGATTACCTCAGTGTCACTGCTCGACACAGGCACAGCAAAATAATGGGTATAGTTCCCCATACTAAAGGGGTGGCGTAAGCCACAAACATGATAGGCTTGTAAATGCCCTCGGGCAGATAGCCTAGTATGAACCTATGAACCTATGAACCTATGTCTCCTTCTAGAAGGAATTTAGTATATTGGGGAATTACTGATACTTTTGTTTGGAGAGTATTTTTCCACTTAATTTTGTTTTGGTTTGAGTTGAAACTGAGTTAGTCTACATTTAGAGTAAAGGTGAGGGTAGTTATTAAATGGGCTTGATGTGATGTGTGGAGTGTGTAAGGAAGAAGTATGAATGGGTTGTGGGACAGAGTTGGAGATATGTTCAGAGCTATCATAGAGTCATGGTAGTTTAAAAGATAGTCCAGTAACAGCAGAAGAAGAGAGGATAAGCTAAGTGGTAGCATAATTAAGTAAAGGGATCTTATGTTATACCTGGCAGGTAGTGGGGCTGGAGGGATCAGGAAGGAAAAGGAAGATGCAGGGTATAAGGATATTTAATGGCAGTGGAATCTCAAAGCTGACAGAGGGTAGTTAGGAAAGAAGTGTTTTCTAAAGAAGATAGTTAGGCTGTCCTAATATCTTCTCTGAAATATATGGAATAAGGGGTTTGAAAGGCTACACTATGAGAGTGTAGGTAAAATAAGAAGTGTGGGTTTATTTGGGAAAAGTACAAAATACAACGTAGAAAAGATAGGTGCTGTTAGGAAGTGGTGTGACTATGAATCTATACAGTGCAAATCAGTATGGTAGGGACAAAGGTAGTTGGGAATGGTGCTAAAAGATAAATGAAAGTAGGAAATTAGGTAAAAAGAAAAGTGTTTGCATGATAGTTTTAAGGTTGCTTGGGAGGGTTAGAGAATAGGAGTCTAGAATAGCTCTCCAAGATTCCTCTTCTCCTAGCAGCAAGGAAAGCTTGAAAAAAAATCCATTGGTCTCTTCTGCTCTGGTAAGTCATGTCAGCCTGTTGTAAAATTTTCTCAAGCAAAGGTTACACAAGATGTGCCTGATCTCTGAGAACAGAATCTGCGGCACCCATCTGTCTTCTGTAATCGTTTCCCAGAATTTTTAAAGAGTTAGGTGACCTCTAAGGCTGAAGGCTCTTTGTGGATGGACTAAGTGCTGGAGGTGGCTTTTGGGTGGGGAAGAAAGAATACACAGCTACTCCCAATCAATGTCTTGAGCTTAGGGCCTCCAGGCTTCCCTCTTTGGTTTCACTGCCATTTTTCTCTTCTGAAATATCTTCTTATCTTTTGCTCGCTTATCTTTAGTCTGCTGACAGTAGAAGAGCCAACTTCTGAAGAAAGTTTTCACTGACTAAATAGTCCTACTTTTCTCATCCAGTTTCACTTAAGATCAGGGTCCTAAAAATATAGCTATTTGGACAAGTTTAGGTATTTTAGCTTTGTAAGTTGAATCAGACAACATCACAAACCACCTCCATCAACTGTCGGAGATCAATTCATTGTTTCTGACAGTTCATAGCCCCAAAGACAATAGGAAGGGTATTCTGGGCTCTACTTTAGACCTCTTAGCAGCATCCAGGGACACCCCTGATAAATCTAACAAAGGAGTTTTGCACAAGTATCTGCGATACTCCTTAATCCTGGATCTGTTACAAGATTTTTGCACAAGTTCTTGTAAGACTACCTGTAAAATCAGGGGCGGGGGGAGTCTGGTTCCAGCAATGTCATGTCAAAGGCATCTTCAAAACTTTAAGTATTGGAGAAATAGTTACGGTCTTTTTTGGGGGGGGGTCCAGGCCTAAATAATTCACATACCTTTTCCGAGATGGTAAGAACTCTCTCTCCTCCCATTTGTAGTTGTCCATCAATGAGATGCCTCTCTAAATGAGATATTTTCAAGTGATGACCCAGATGACAAAGTTTTGTCATCATCTGTATCACATCCCAAATGGGGGGGGGGGGTCCAGGACCTGTAGGTAACATCTCCTTTCCCCTCAGTGACTGAAAAATTTGACTGCCCTGGGGATAGGACTGACTTCTTTTATAAACAAGAGGGGCTATCCTAGACATGGGTGGCTCATACAAAGCTCTCCACACATTCTAATTAAAGGAGAAGAGATCCTGTGTCAACATTTTCCAAGGCTTGAAAATCAGTCTAGGAAGGAACAGGCCATGGGGACTCACCCTGCCTCTGACTATCAGGTAGTGACAAGACCTACTGTAAGAAAGGTCCAATCCTTAGAAGCTGGAGTACCCCACACAGTGGGCTATATTATCTTTGCTGCTAGAATCAGTGGTCAATAGTCCTGCATGTCTACAAGATACCTTGAGCATCTTGTCGTTTTAACACCACAAGGACATCTCGTTCCTCTGGCATCCCTTCAGAAATGGACTCCTGGGAACCTGCATCTGGCCATGCCTACTCGGGTTTCAGTTTGAGACAATGTGCAAGAAATTGAAGGTGTGGTGGACTCAAGAAGGGAACTGATGGAGGCCTTGTTGATAATAAGTGCTCAAGTTGGGGGGCTGCACATGTGCATCCATGGGGCCGTCACTCTTGGGCCTAGGGATTCCGGCTGGTACACTATCTCATTTTACCTCCTTGTGGTATTTTCCATATGCCTTTTCTTTTTCAGATGGATACATGATAAGGATGACCACTGACAGTCAAAAGCTGAGATGACCTTTTTAGTAATGTATTGCAGCTTCTATTTGTTCAAACAGGCCTAAATAATTTGCTACCTTCTTATGTTTTTTTCTGCTAAAACTAGCACAGAAATCATAAGACAAATTATAGCAAAGTTCAAGAAAAAAAGACATATCAGGATTGGAGCTCTTTATGAGGGATTTGGCACCAACATACACACCTATTCATTTTTTGTAGATTGGACATAACCTTGATGCCTTCTGTCACCTACATCCTTCTTAACATAATAATAAACCAAAATGTAACAATAAAAAAGCAAAAATAACAGGTAAATAAAAAGTTTCCCAGACAGGCAAATGCTTTCACATAGCAAGAATACAAGTTGCACTATGGAAAGAAAGAAAGAAAGAAAGAAAGAAAGAAAGAAAGAAAAAAAAGTATAGTTGTGTTAGAAACTTAAAATAAATGTAGATGTCTGAGAATATTTACTGTTCTGGTCCTGACAATTGGGATATCCTTCCTGCATGGTATAGGTTGGCACCAGCTTCACACATTTCTTACTCTGACCAAGGCTAAATCAGAAGACCCCCTTCCCAAAACCAATGCCATAGGTGACCAGATGGTAACAGTAACCTGTGCCAAAGATCAACATCAGACATATCCAATCTCACACAAAGGGAAGTAAGGTCAGTTAAAAGACAGAGTTCTGATACTGAAAGGAGACAGAAAGTTAAGTTAGTATGCATGGAGCCTCCCCAATCCAGGTATCAAGAATAGACAAAGAGAAAGGGGGAAAGAGGGAGATATCTGGACTATAACAGTGAATATGCTTGAATATCTACTTTTATGATAAGTTCCTAACAAAACTGTACTATGTTCACCATCCTATTCACTGCTGCGCTACTGACTTTTAGAAAGATTCCGAAAATGCTAAATTAGAGGGTAGCTGGCAGGAAATAATTAGCTAGGAAAGCAGACACTGCAAGACAGCAGAGGCGAATCCAGCCCTGATTCTCCTAGCAATTTATAAAAGTTGTAGTGCCTGGACAATCTGTGGACAGGAAACCAGATAGCTGCCTCCAGGATAACCTGCATGCTGATTCCTCTAAGAAATGTTGTGGTGGCTGCAGAGGCTGTAGTGGAACGGGCTCTGACATGACCATGAACAGATCTGTCATAAACTATGTAACATCAGGAAATGCAATGAGCAAGCCATTTGTAAAGAACTAATTTGCTGACAGGCCTTCCTTCATTTCCCCTCCCCAAGGAGACAAACAGCTGATCAGACTCTCCGATTTATTTAGTCCTGTGTTGTCTATGCACATCAAGGGCATGAAGGTTTCCCTTCCCCCCCTTGTTTTGAGGGTAAGTAAAGAACACTGGGAAGTGAATACCTTGACTGATGGATAACCTAGTGACCCCTTTGCCATAAAGGATGGGATTGGTATGAGGTGATACCAGTACAGATGGAAAATTAAGTGGTTCCTCTCTACATTAAAGCCTCAAGTTCCAAGATTTTTCTAGCAGAAGTGACGGCCACCAAAAACAGCATCTTCCAAGTTAAAAACTGGACGGTGCAGATGTAGTTGACTCAAAGATTGCAAAGGTCAGTTTTTTAAAACAAAATTTTTTAAAACAAAATTAGGTTCCTGAGTTGAAGAAATCTCTTCTCTTGGAGGTCCAAGATGCAGGACTCCCTTTAGGAAGTGGTTTACTGAAGACTTGTAGTTCAAGAATGGGTTTATGGGTGTTCAGAAACGTGAACTTTAGATGAATAAGATGTGCCAGTCCTGTAAAGGTCTGACAGGTACTCTCAGACGGTTAGCTCAGGTACCTTGTTTTGGCAGCAGGGGAGAATCTTTTCCACTTAGCTAGGTAACATTTCCTTATGCTTGGCTTCTTGGAATCCCTCATAATATTTAGTACATCCTCAGAATATATGTGCCTAGATGGAATTATTGTGAAATTATCTTAGACGTCAGCTTTAGAATGTCTGGGTTGTGGTGCAGAAGAGATGCTTTGTTTTATGTGACATCTTGAAAATAGTATTTAAAAAAGAAGTTTTGAAAATTTATTGGTAACTGGTTGTTGTGGTGGGCTTCCACAGAAGAACATTTATATGAATATTAAGTGTGGTACTTACAAATGTGGCCAATGTGGTTAATGCAGGCACATATAGGAAAGTCATCTTATGCTCATACCCACTTTTTTTAGGTTTTAAGTAAAAAAAGCATTTTAACTGCTTGAATAAAAAGAGTAGTATACATTGCATTATGTCAAAACTGACCAGCTTTCTAGCAGGAAAACTGAACATATGATAAAAGAAAGAATATATGAGCACCTTTATAGTATTAAAAAATCTGATGATAAAAATGTAATTTTTAGAAAATATAAATTCATGTTCCGGGTAAGAAGCTAAGTTGTCTGTATTAGATATGATTAATATTAGTTCTAGAGGAGGGCCTTAGAAATTTGACTTTGAAATTAATGACAATCTTCTTATTTTGTGTATTGTTAAACTTAGTCATTATTAAAATGTGAAGATATTCATATAAAAAATGGTTATTTATATTTGGAAGTTTCAGAAAAAAGAAGTTATGTACTTACCATAACGTTCCATCTGAGTAGTTAAGACTTAATTTGGTCATCAACCTATGGGTTTCAGATCGAGTTTGCCACCCAACAAATGAGCCCGATCAGCAAAAACCTGTCCCACCAGAACACAAAAGGGCCACAAAGGCACCATCTCTTATTCCCTTCAGAGAAAGAACCCAATAACAAGGCCAGGGGGAAGGAGGGAGGGACAGTTAATGACAAACGAAATCTAACTACTCAGATGGAACGTTAAAGTAAGTACGTAACTTCTTTATCTGAAGTAGTTAATTTCACTTGGTCATCAACCTGTGAGACAGAGTCCCCAGCTACCACAACCTTGGGAGGCCCTCATAGAAGGATATTCCGGAGCACCGCAGAGCCAAAGGATGCTCTCCCTCTGGAAACCATGTCCAATTTATAATGAGAAATGAAAGTATGAGATGAGGACCAACTAGCCGCTGAACAAATATCATCCAAGGATACTTTGGACCAAAAAGCAGCTGACGTAGCCATGGACCTGGTAGAATAGGCATGAGCCCTCCCTGGAATAGGCATACCCTTATCTTTGTAAATCCACTTGGCAATTGTCACCTTGGAAACTGGTTTGCCTAGAAAAGGTCTAGTGAAGGACACAAACTGGTCAGACTTGCGAAAGGGCTTAATCCTGTGCAAGTAGAAACGTAACTGCCTAGGCACGTCTAACAAATGTAGTTTATATTCCCTTTTGTTCTGAAAATTTAGAAAAAAGACAGGCAGATTGATTGATTGATGTTTGATTTCAAGGCAGCTTTAGGCAAAAAGGAAGGATTAGTCCGAAATGAGACCCTGTCTTTATGAAAAACAATAAGGGGGCTTAACAGATAATGCTTTAAGTTCTGACACTCTCCTAGCCGAGGTGATAGCCACTAGGAAAGTTGTTTTCTGAGACAAAAATTTCAAGTCCACAGAGGCAGCTGGCTCAAAGGGGGGAGCAACTAACGCCTGTAAAACTAAGGTAAGATCCCAAGGAAGAGTAAGGTCCTTAACAGGAGGCCTTAAAAGAAAGGTCCCTTTAATGAAGGTTTTGCAAAGTCTGGAAGATGTCAAAGTCTGGAAGATGTCAGGGACCCCATGTTTTCACCGACATGGTAATTAGAAATGGCAACGAGTCGAACTTTTACCGTAGACAAGCTCTCACCCTGCTGGAAAAGGTGTGCTAAAAATTCAAAGACCGCTGGCACTGGAGCCGTAAAAGGATCTAAATCCCTCTGAGTAGTCCAGATCGAAAAACGCTTCCACTTACTACGGTAAACTTTTCTGGTAGATGACTTTTGGGCTGCCACCAGAACAGACCTAACAGGGGAAGAAAGTCCGGGTGCCCTGGCAATCAATGGAACTGAAGCAGCCAAGCCATGAGCTTCAGACTGCCCAGGTCTGGGAAGGGAATCCCCGATGGGTGCGAAATAAGATCTGGAAACAGATCCAAGATCCAAGGAGGAACTACCAGATGAGACCACAGACAGGGTAACCAGATCTGGCGAGGCCAGAATGGGGCAATTAGGATAACTCTGCTCCCCAACCGATGATCCTTCTGTAAAAACTTTGTCATGAGGGGTAATGGAGGATATGCATAAAAAGACCGGAAGGCCAAGCATGGACCAGAGCTTCCCTGGGGGGATCTCCCCCTGTGGGGGAATCAGAGCCAAGAACTCACTGCACTTCACGTTGGAAGGAGATGCAAAGAGATCGCAGGAAATCCGACCCCATTCGAGGAAGATCTGCTCCGCTACACAATGATTCAGAGACCAGTCGTAAGGCATCAGGATAGTTCTGCTCAATTTGTCTGCTAGTATGCTGGACTGACCCAGAATGTGCATTGCTATCAGAAAACGGCTGGTGGAGATTGCCCATTCCCACACTTTCATGGCCTCTCGACAAAGGGGGTAGGATCTGGTTCCTCCCTGTTTGTTGATGTTCCAGACCAATGACATGTTGTCTGTCTGGATCACAACAGTTCCCACAGGAAGAAAGGCATGAAGGGCCTGCAACGCTAATAAGACCGCCCTCAACTCCAGAATAGTGATATGCAGATTGGTCTCAACTAGGGACCATGTGCCTTGGACTGTTCGGCCTGAGCAATGCCCCCCCCACCCTAGTCGGGAGTCATCCGTGGTCACCGTGGCTTGGGGAGGGGCTACAACAAAGGACCATCCCTCTGCTATCTCTGGAGAGTGAAGCCACTAGAGGAGGGACTTCCTGCACACCTCGCTTATGCGAATCGGATGTGTCAATGGTCGATCCAATAAAGACCACTGGAATGCCAACGTCCACTGCAGAATGCGCATGTGAAGATGAGCACAAGGAAGAAGAGGGATAGTGGCTGCCATGGATCCTACGGCTCTTAACACCACTGCAGCTGGGGGAAAGGGAAACCAAAGAATCGCGAGAACATGAAGATTTAGGCTCCGAACCCTCTCTGGAGTAAAAAAAACTTTGGATTGGAATGTATCTATTCTCGCCCCTTTGTAGTTCAGGACCTGAACTGGTTCTAGAGAGGACTTGACTATATTTATAGTGATTCCCAGCAAGTCTGACAACTTCCAGAAATAATCCCTGGCTTGACAGAGTATATGCCTGGTGGGAGCGGCAAGGAGACAGTCATCCAGGTACGGATAGACCTGTACGCTCTGAAGTCTCAGGTGAACTGCTACTGCTGCCATGAGCTTGGTGAACACCCTGGGGGCTGTGGTGAGACTGAAGGGTAGGGCCTGGAACTGGGTAATGACTGGCCCCTAGCCGAAAGCAGAAAAACCTCCTGGAGCGTCTGTGCATCTTTATACGGTAGTACACATCCTGGAGGTCTATTGAGCACATCCCGTCTTTTTACTGCAGATAAGGCAGGATGGATTGTAAAGTGACCATCTGGAACTTTTCTTTGGCAACTGACAGGTTCATAGTGGAAAGGACGATAATCGGCCTAGTATCCCCCGTCTTTTTGGCACCAAAAAGAACCTGGAAAAGATGCCTGATCTGGAGTGATCTGGGGGGACAGGCTGGATGGCCCATTTGCTTAGCAGCTTTTCTATTTTGATCGCTGCTGCCTCCCTTTGCACGGGTGGAATGTCCAGGAGGTGCTTTGGGGGAGAGGGACATGTCACAAAGGGAACTGTGTAACCTCTGGATATTATTCGGTGCACCCAGTGGTCTGCTGACAAGGACTCCCATGCCGTCAGATGCATCATAAAATGGCCCCTGACTGCCTCCAGAGCAAAGCAGTCGGGCAACCACTCAGGGCTGCTGCGGGGGTCTATCCGAGAACGGTTCTCGAGACCCGAAGTTCTTCAGACCCCCTCCTGCCTCTGGGCTGGTGTCTGTCTTGTCCCCCTCTGCCTCTAGGGGAAAAGAGTCCTGAGTGTCCCGGGAATACTGAGACTTCCAGAACCACATCTTCTTTTGCCCCTGCTGATTCCTGTAGAAGGATCTTTGGGGGTTAGAGAAGAGGATTCCAATGGCAGACAGTGTCTTCCCGTCCTTCTCACTGTCCTGAAATGGTTTTCCCCCTATTTCTGAGGCTGAGTTTATAAAACTGGTCTAACAGCTTTTGTGTTACCTGATTGCTTCAAGGCTTGCTGATTTAAAAATAGTTTTGGTTTGTAAATTGTTACATACGCTGTTGGAAACTCCTGGTATCCTGGCTGGTGTGATTCTCAAACAATCTAGAAATATATTGCTGATCGATAAGTACATTTCTTGGCATTTTAACCTTTCACAGTTCTGCATTGTCTTAATCTTGCCTGACTGAATTATTTTATATATTTTCTGGCACTGTTTTATGTTTCTCATCTGTCCTGAAACTGTTTTCCCCCCTATTTCTGAGGTGGAGTTTATAAAACTGGTCTAACAGCATTTGGGTTATCTGATTGCTTCAAGGCTTGCTGATTTAAAATAGTTTCTGTTTATAAATTCTTGCATACACTGTTGGAAACTCCTGGTGTCCTGACTGGTGTGATTCTCAAACAATCTGGAAATACAACATGTTTGATAAGTATATTTCTTGGCATTTTAACCTTTCAGAGTTCTGCAGTCTTAATTTTGCCTGACTGAATTATTGTCTGCCTGACTGAATTATTTTATATATTTTCTGGCACTGTTTTATATTTCTCATCTGTTCTGAAACTGTTTTGCCCCCTCCCCACCACCCTATTCTTGTGGTGTTGTTATAGTTGGTGGCTTTGCAGTTGCCCACCCCTACTGTAAATTTGATCTGGGACACCCTCCCAGTCTAGTGTTCACTCTACTTAATACAATAAGAACATCTGAGAAGGCCAACACCCCTTAACATTTTCTTCTGCTTCTCCTTCCTCTCTCCTTGCACTTTACTAAAAAAAAAAAAAAAAAAAAAAAATTCACTTTATTTTGCTTTTGCCTCTTCTTAAAAGTTCCTAGTTGTATTTATTCTGCTGCATTCATTACTGCTTGGTAGTAGCCTAATTAAATTGTAACTGTTACTCTAAGCCTTTTGGTTTAAGCACTTGGGCTTTAGACCAGTTGTTTTACATCGAGAAGGTTTGGGGTCTGCACTGTTGTGGTAGGACAGGTAGCTTACATCCTTCTAAATTGGGAATTGCTGATAGAAGGCTCAGTGTCTGTTATTCTAAAATTGTATTAGTTCTGGTTTAAGCACTTCAGGCTGGTTATTTTACATTAAGAAGGTTTGTGGTCTGCACTCTTGTGGGAGGAGAGGTTAAATTCTGCCCTTCAGAGCTGGGAATTTCTGGTTAAAAGATTATTGTGCCTGCTTATTTGAACTGTTTCTTTCAGAAATTGGTGCGCGTTGTTTGCTGTAGCTTAAACTAGATTCAGGCATGCTGAATCTAGCTTTGTTTGTATAACTTGAGCACTAATCCAGGCCATCTTTTTTTTTGGAGAAGGTTCCACTGCACCCTAGTGGCAGGAGTGTGCAGTTAGAACTTGTCTGATTTGAAGACTGCTGGAACAGGGCTCAGTTTTAAGCTTTTTTACTGGTTAATTGGGTAACTTGTTTAAATCAGTTTTGCTGGTTTTCTATTGTTATATAAAAAAATTGCACTTTATTCATCTGCTTTTACTGTATTTATGTTTCTTCCAACTTTATTGCATTTATTGTGCTGCATTTATTACTGCTTGTTAGTAGCATGATTAAATTGCAACTGTTATTCTAAGCCTTTGGTTGAAGCATTTGGGCTTCAGACCAGTTGTTTTACATTAAGAAGGTTTGTGGTCTGCACTGTTGTGGCAGGACAGGAAACTTACATCCTTCTAAGTTGGGAGTTGCTGACTGAAGGCTTAGTGTCTGTTATTCTAAAAGTGGTATTAATTCAGGTTTAAGCACTTCGGCTTCGGGCCACTTATGTTACCTTAAGAAGGTGTGGTCTGCACTCTTGTGGGAGGAGAGGGTAGATTCTGCCCTTCTGAGCTGGGAGTTTCTGGTTAAAGGCTTACTGTGCCTGCTTATTTGAACTGTTTCTTTCTGAAATTGGTACGCCTTGTTTGCTGTAGCATAGACTAAATTCAGACCTGCTGAATCTAGCTTTGTTTGTATAACTTGAGCACTAATCCAGACCATCTGTTTTTTTGGAGAAGGTTCTCCTGCACCCTAGTGGCAGGAGTGTGCAGGTAGAACTTGCCTGATCAAAGACTGCTGGAACGGGGCTCAGTTTTTAGCTTTTTATTGGTTAATTGGTTTAAATCAGTTTGCTCATTTGCTACTATTCCCTGCACCATAAAGACTGCTCTTCAAATTTTCCCTTAGAACTAGCCAGTTTTTTAGTTTTAGCGCTCAAATCTGTTTCTTTGAGCTCAGCACTTGTTCAGAACTTCTTGTAAGCACTAAATAAGCTACAAATTACTACAACACTCAACTTTCCTCACTTGTTTTAGTACTTAATAAATAAGCACCTATCCAGGCATGTCTAAGGGTCAGCTCCCGGTGTTTTCTCCTGTCTACCTGATGAATCTGGGCATCTTGGGGCAATGCAGCAATTGCCTCATGTACACAGACAACCCTCTCCTCCTACCACTCAACACTACAACCTGTGAGAGATGCACTTATATAACCAAACTGGAAGCAAAGATCTCTTCACCCAAGACTGGACTAGACAGTCAAGAGGAGAACGTAAACACTTGCACCACACCACACATCACATAGTCCCTCAAAACCTACACCACCAAAACACACACATAGCAACACAAAACATACACCTACATTTGCGGAGGCTCTCAATAAAAATCTGCTCAAGCAACAGAGACCTCCAAAGCAGAAACGCATGCAACCTCCACCCTCAACACAACCCAAATGACAGTGCACAAACTCAGTGTGCCACTCAACCACAGCCCATAAGGCATAACAACGTACCCAGCACTCTAGTCATAGGTGACTCTATAGTCAGGCACACAGATATTCCACTCACCAGGCTAAACAAGGAAAAAGTTACTGTCAGCTGCCAGGATCCGCCACATAACGCACGCACTAGGGTCACTCCACAACAAGTACAAATATGACTCTGTCATTGTCCATGTTGGTGTGAATGACCTGAGACGTACCTCCCTGGACTATATGAAAAGAGACATGGAGGAACTCTCCGATCTTGTAGCCCAAGCAGATATGACCCTAGCCTTGAGTAGCATCCTGCCATCACCCAGAATGATACCAAAGTACAAGGACAAAATGACTGACTTCAACAATTGCCTAAGCTTCTGGTATCATTCTTTGGGGATCCAGTGTCTGTCTGCCTGGGATGACATGATCGACAGACAATGATGCTTTGCCAGAGATGGCCTGCACCTGTCATCCTTGGGATTCCGGATACTGGCTAAAGCTGTTGCCAGTCCTTTAGTGCCTTTTTTAGGCAAGGTTCAAATGACAAGTTCACCACCGTAACAGGTGCAAGCAAGCAAAATCTGAGGGTAATGCTACTTAATGCTAAAAGTCTAAACCTCAAAATGCATTCACTCGAGGCACTCCTTAAAATGGAGAACATCGACATCTATGCAGTGACAGAGACTTGGTTCAAGGCTCCAGAGAGCACCCCTGCATTACCAGGCTTTAATTCATACCACACCTTTCGGCCACCTAACCTGGACCGAAATACTAAAGGTGTAGGCGTGTCCATATTCATTAAGGATATCCACACCTCCAGGCTAGTTGCTCAGCAGAATGCATCCGAGATTATCCAAGTGTAACTAACTCTGGGCAAGACCGCAATCCAAATTGTAACTTGCTACAAATCCCCCACCATGCCCCAGGATTCCCATTCCTCATTTCTTGATGCACTGGAAAATATTAGGGTACAACCCAACACCCTAATAATGGGTGATTTCAACTACCCCACCATTAACTGGGAAAACTACTCATGTACCAACTCTTTTGCTCAACATTTTCTGGAATTCATAAATTCCAATGCCTTGGATCAACTTATCCACACCCACACCAAGGGCAGCAATATCCTAGACCTGGTTATTACCAACATGGGCGACCGATGTTCCACACCAGAGGTCAATTCCTCATTGGTCAGATCCGACCACAAGCTAATCAGCCTAGGCATCCACATCTCGCCCCCACCCCCCATTAGGGAAACCACCGTAAAAAAAAATCTCCAAAGCCAACTTCACGCTTCTTAAGACAGAAGTGGCAAACTTCACGACACCCATGCAGACGGACAATAGAGGTACGATTGCTGAATCCTACACAAATGCACCTTATAAGCACTTATACGAGTGCATGGCTTATGCTATCCCTAACAGAACCAAGATGCTATCCTCCAAAAAAGGAAGACAATCTGGTGGTCCCCTGCCATAAACAAACATTACAAAAGAAGAAAGAAACTGTTGCAAAACAATCCCATGACTGGAAGAACACCCTGGTCAAGGGTAAGAAGCTGAGATCCCTCATAAAATCCTCCAAAGCTAGTTATGAAAACAAAATTGCCACTGATTCTAAAGGCAACCACAAAGCATTCTATAGCTATGTCAAGAATCTCAATGGCAACACTCAGATCTGCTCTGAGTTATAGCACAATGGCATTAAATATACAGAACCAACTGATACTGCCAACATCCTGGCAGATAGGTTCAGTGCTAACTTTACCCCCCACCCCTAAAGGGCCCATCTCTATACCAGAAGAATGCAAAGTTCCTGTAATCATGGCTGCACAGGTAAAAAACACACTCCCCAAAGCCAAGAACACAGCATCCATGTGACCTGACAACATCCCAGGCTGCATTCTACATGAACTACAGAATGAACTGGCACCCCACCTAAGCACCATGTTCAGTCATAGCCTCACCTCAGGCTTTGTGACTACTGAATGGTGCACAGCGATGGGTATCCCACTCCACAAAGGGGGAGCCACCACGGACCCTGGGAACTACCACCCCATTAGCCTAACGAGCCTGGTCTGCAAGGCCATGGAATGTATCATCATGGAACTAATAAACATAGACATTGGTAATCTCCAAACTCTGGACCCCACCCAGTTTGGGTTTGTAAAAGGCAGATCATGTCTCCTACACCTGATTGCTTCAACCAAAGCCATAGACGAGGGTAAGGTGGTTCACACAGCCTATTTAGATCTTGACAAGGCTTTTGACACCATCCTCCACTCTGGAATTATAGATAAACTCACTAAACTAGGTATAAATCACTGTGTCACAAGATGGGTTGCCAACTGGCTCACTGACAGAACCCACACTGTGAAAGTAGCAGACTCCAAATCTGACTTGTACTTTCTGAAGTACAGGCTAACACAGAAGGTCTTTAGCTAACAGATGACTGAAAACTAGGAGCCATAATTGAAACTCCCAACAATGTGGACATCCTACAAAAGGGCCTCACTGAGACAGATGCCTGGTGTCAAAGCCATGACCTTAAGCTCAATGCCAAAAAGTGCACTGTCATCCTCTTTGGTAAAAACTCTGTACCCATGAGCTACCTCATAGGTGGTAGTCTACTTAACACCGAAAGTGTGATAAGAGACCTTGGGACACAGGTGGACAGTAGTCTCTCCTTTGATAATCACATCGCCACAGCAGTCAGGAAATCCTTCTACATGGCACACCTCATCACAAAAGGTTTCTCATCCAGGAAAAAAAGAGGTCATTCTTCCCCTCTACTCGTCACTCATTAGACCCATTATAGAGTACAACGCCCCTTTTGGTATATACCTCACAAAACATCTACAACAACTGGAAAGGCTGCAGAAATACCTCACAAAGAGGATTACCGGCCTCAAACAGTTGCCCTACGCAGACCATCTCAAAAAACTCTAGCTTTACTCAGTCACATATCACCTACTCAGAGGTGATCTCTGCCTAACATACAAAGCTATGTCAAACCCAGAGGTGTTGGCATTGCTCCACTTAAAGAAATCCCAATCCCTCTGAGCTACATGTTCTAGGGACCTAAACCTTGTCACCACAATAAATAGAACATGCTGGAGGGATAGATTTCTGTCCCAGAGACTTCCCATACTCTAGAACAAACTACCTATCTATATCAAACAAAGCTCCTCATTAGCACTCTTCAAGAAAAATCTTGATGACGGGGTGGGAAATAGGAAATTCACCCCGGGGATCACCTCTGTGGCTCTGCTTGATAGGGGCACAGGAAAATAATTTTCTTGGGTGGCAAAAACCAGGGTACCTTTTTGGCTAGGCTTGTATAGGCCCTAGGGCCAATAGCCTAGTACCTACATATGAACCTATGGACCAGCATGTCACGGACAGTCTTCCCAAACAAGGAAGAGCCATCATAGGGAGCATTCCCAAAAGACGCCTTGAAGGATTATGCAAAATTCCTTTGGTGGCATGAGAAAGAAGTCACATGGACATGTTGGCAACCGCTTTTAGAGTGGCCATTCGCGTAGAGAATGTGCGTTTATCCTCTGGCGACATGGACTCCGGGGGAGACGCAGTGTACTCTTTGATGAGGTCACGCTGCAGTCTGGTAATATGGCCCATATAATTCAGCTCCATTATACAAAAGGTGGCTGAAGCATAAGGCCGCTTTCCCAGATGGTCCATCGTCCTGGACTCTCGGTCTAGGGGGGTGGACTGTGGCACTCTCCTGAGCCAGTTTCTTCTTTGTGGCGGCCGCTACTACCATGGGATCCACTTGGGACCCCTTGTTCCAACTTGGTCTATCCACCGGGGGACTCAAGATTTTATCTGGACATTTTGGAATTGGCTCCACGGTGTCCGGCTCTTTCCATGCCCTGGTGGTAATGAGGTCAACCAGGGGGTCCGCAGGGGGGGGGCACCCAAGAAGTAGATGGGCCCGTGTTGAATGCCTGCAGAAACACCCGACTCATCCGAGGAAGGCTTGGGGTTGGACCAATCCCCCCACTGGTGTAGGATCTCCATGATGTCTCCAAAGCAGACATCCTCAGGGGGGTGATCTGAGGGAGCCTTCCCCTTCCTCCAAGTCGGTATCCTCTGTGAGGGACTTGGGGGAGTCCAGGTGCCTCCTCTTGCACTTGCATTTGTGAGGAATCTCTTTGGTGGGGCTTTCCGGAGAGGACTCATGAACAGTATGCGGTTCCTCGAGGGAAGTAGTCTAGGGCATGTCGAGTACAGGCTGTCCCTACATGGGCAGAATGGAATAGGCACACCCAGAAGAGAGGGGGGTCGGGGCGGACTCCGAGGAAATGGTCAGGGGCCTCAATCCATATGAGAGAGCCCTCTCCACCACATCGAATGCTTAGGGGGAGCAAGCCTCCACAGGAAGAAAGGCCATTCTCCCTGGATCCGACATGGGGATTGGAGCCGAGCCCGAAGGTGCCAAGACCCCAAGGGGTAGGCCGTGACCCAACAAGATCAGAGCAGATGGAGAAAAACCCAACCCCTCAGATCCAATGCCCAGGCTACGTCTCTGAGAGCTCGGATCAGACTACCCGACACGCTCAAGGTAACTGCCAGCATTGAGGTAGATGGTACCATCGTTGCCAGCCCCCTGACTCCAGAACCTCTCAGATCCAGGGACTCCGATACCAAAGGAAAGATCAGAGAAGGACAAATCAGGGCAAACAACGGTAGTGAGCTAGCCCCTCCAGAGGGAGAGGGTGCCAGCAAGACCCCCATCTGCCACTGGGTGTGAATAAACCTTTGCATCATTCTGTCCATATCGGCTTCCGATAAGCTTCTAGTAGACCTTGAAGAGGCCACCGACACTGGTCAGGAAGGTCAGTGGATGGAGGCCCTAGATGAAGGCCGAACCTCCTCCAGCTCTGGGGAGAACCTCGAAGAATGGAGCCGAGGGGAAGTTGGCCTGGTAACAGCAGGGAGCTTGGAAGAAGGACCAGCCGTATCTGAGGGTTCCCGGGATGTCTTCCTTCCCTTTTCTTTCTTTATCTCACTGTTTGTCTTTCCTAGACTCCCTATCCCCAGGTCTGTGGTCAGGATGGTGAGTCCCGGCCTGGGAGGGAGGGGAGGACACAATAGCTGAGGTAGACGCAGTCACAGCCATGACAGCAGAAACAGTAGACAAGGAGGTGACCACCTCCGTATAACGGAGAAGCCCCTTTAAAATCAGCTTGGTCCTGCAGTCTTTGAGGGCCCTGGGGTTAATCCCTGCACATATGGAGCAGTCGGAGGTCAAGTGAGCTGTCCCTAAACAGGCAACACACAGAGTGTGGCTATCTGCCGGTGACAAATTATGGCCACACTCTGTGTATTTCCTAAAGATTAACTTCTGTTGATCAGACATCATCAAGCCCAACAGGTACAAAGTACCAAAGGCAGACACCCAACCCCAACACTGACAGACACACACTCAAACACGAGACAGGAAAGGTGAAGAAGGCTTGCACAAACTACACTAATAAAAAAGAAACTCTACTTTTACTTTTTTTTTTTTTTTTTTTAACCTAATGGAGAACACAAACGGGAGATAAGGCAACAAGGGATCAAGGGTATACCCAAAAAACTCTACAAACACGCACAAAAAAAAAAACAAAACTGTCCTACCAGCTTGGAGCTCAAGGGATCATGTCATAGGCGAAGCTGCGGCAATTGAGATCTGAGGGAAGGAAGGAGATGCAGTGGTATTATGGCTAAGGGGAGGAGCTTGGAGCTCGGATCTGATGCTGGTGAAAACTGCCGTTTCGGATCCGGTCTGAATCCGAAACCCACAGGTTAATGACCAAATGAAGTTAACTACTTCAGATTGATGAATTTATAGAGTTAAGAGCAATGTTTTTTCTATGTGCAATTAATTTAGGTTTTATAAGCACTGTTACTTTAAGAAGTATCATAGGAAGTGACTTAAGAGGCTAGGTCATTATTAACGGATGATTATTTAAATAAGAAGATGAGATTTGTGTGTTAGTTCTGATGAAGTCTGAATATCTGAAGAATGAAAGCTCTTAACTTACTGTTTGTATTAAAGTTGATGGTTTTTATGCCACAATGTGTGTACCCATGTTTGGTTCGTTGGTTTGCAGGTGTTTGTAGTTGTTGTGCATTAATTTGTGGTTCTGTGTGTGTTGCTCAGTGCACTCCGCTAAGTCATGTGCAGTTAACATGGATTTACCATCTGCCTTTTTCACAACATTCAATGGAGATATTCCAGCTTCCTTGGGGAATTTAACAATAGTGGTCGATCACCTGTCAAAGCAAATATTGGATACTGTGCCCAAAGTAGAAAGCTGTAGCGTTTGCAAACATCTAATGGCTTGGTGAGTGGAGCTTCCTTTTCCAACTTGTCTGCTATACCACGACAAAGTACTATATCACAAGGACCTTCTATCTCCTCTTATGTTGTTAATGATATCTGAAATGCACTTAACTGTCGGGTCATGATAATCAGATGGAGCAGACTAGCACCTATGATAATAAATCATTGAATCTGAATGAGTGGTTTAATGTTGAAATTGCTTTTGAGACTGAACAGCATGTGAATAGAGTATTTTTAATGAAAAGATTGCTGTGTTCGAAAATAAACTGTTGAAGTACCGTCAGCTTCAGTTACTGAATGCATTAGGTTAGTGAGAGTGCCCAAGGGACTTCGGTCCTGGAATCTTCCTTCTGGATTTGTGAATGGATCTGGATTACATCAACAATTGTGAATTTTCGATGGATATGGATGCCAGCTTATGAAACTTCTTATGACGTTTAATAAAGATATTGATAGGCTGATGGAAGATTTGAGGACACTGGGCAATGACATTCATAATGATATATTATTGGGTGTATATAATTTTAAATATTACTTTTTGAGTCAATAATATTGTCAATGATACTCCAAATAAAAATGAGAGGAAGTTTATGAGAGACCAAAAGGATTATAGTTTGGGGACAGCTTCCCCTATAGCCCTAAACAAAATCTGAAAAATACAGATGAATATGGTAAAGGGCAGGAGTTAAGTAATCCTAACTGAGATAATGGTCATCAGGTTAGTAAAGTGCCTGACCTTGACAGTTCCCCCTCTAAGGTAATCACAGACGATTATGAACCAGAGGAACAGGGGGTGGGGGGAGCTGGTCAGAGCAATATTGTTTGGCAATATCACAGAAACGACTGATCCAGGAATGCCCCATACAGGAGGAGTCGGAAGAACAGTAAGAAATAAATCCGCAAACTATATGTAACCAGGGGGTCTTCAAATTTTACATTTACAATGGGGAAATGCTTAGTGTGCAGTATGCCAATCTTTTTGAAAAGAGCTTCAACATTGTCCCTAGTAGAAGGGCAACTTTACCTAATATACTTATTCCATACAGTACAGGACTTGAGTAGTTCCATGACTATGTATAGAGGAATAAACTGATGTGGGGGCAACTGAAGTTAAGCTTTTAACTTTTCTTATGGAACTGGTTCAGAAAAACAATTCTGTCCTTTTTGAGGCATCGTATTTACATAAATGTACTGGCTTAACTATGGGAGTCATGTGTGCCTTCCTATTTGTAAATATAGTTAAGGCTTTCTAGGAAGAGAAATTCTACTTCATCTTTTCAAAATTCCTAGAGTTTATATGTTCAGTTTTGATGATGTATGCACTTCTTGGAATGATAGTCATGAAAATCTCTTAGCGTTTACTCAGTACATTAATAGTACTACAAATAAGTTTCACCTGGAAATGGTCACGTGAAACTTTACGCTTTTTGGATATTCAACTGTTCAAGGACCAGTCCAAACAAACTTTTTATGTCTAATGTTTATAGAAAGCCAACCTATTCAAATTCATTACTACATTTTTCTAGTTGTCATCCTTTACTTTAAAAACGGACATTAGTAAAGGGCTAGGTGGTTTGTCTGTTGAGAATATTTGATTATGAATTATTTTTAGTGCAAATGAGAAAACGTGTTAAGTTTTTATAAGTGGTTATCCCTCCAAATTTATTTATGAGTTTAGTGATGAAGTACCCTATAAAAGAAATATGTGGTCCTATGAACATATTTTATGGAAAGAGCTTTGTAATAAAGTTATAGTTAAAAGGGCAAGTATTGGTGAATTTGGAAGAGCCATGGTTATGGCCTTTAATCTAGATACAAGGGCCATCTGTAATAGTTTCAGAAATAACTGCAATTTGTTTTTATCATAGGAGGTTACCAAGCTAACGGCCCCAGGGCCCTTACAAGCCTAGCCAAGTTCCACTCATGTTCCCAAGGGTGTCTGGTTCAAACAGACACTAAAATCAGTACCTAATGCCCCTGTCCAAGAGGTACACAGATAAGTACCCCCAGGGAGAGTTTCTGGTTATCCATTCAATCGTCAAACTGCACTTAAATAGGGCCTACAAGGGGCTTTGTTTAACATTAATAGGAAGCTTGTTCCAAAGGTGGGGCAAACTCTGTGAGACAAATCTGTCCCTCCAGCAAGTTCTGTTGATGTCACATACCAGGTTAAGGTCCTTTGAGAGAGTGAGCCCAGTGCCATTTGATTTGCGAATTTGTAGCATTTCCATTAAAGCTGGGTTAGAGATTGTTCGACATGCAAGGCACAGGTTGCCTCTGAGAAGTCTGTACGACACAGAGTAAAGTGACAATGATAACAGTCTGTCCGCATAAGACAGATCTTGAAGACCCTGAATTTTCTTTGTAAGAAACCTTTGTGGTCCCCCCAATTGCTGCAGGTGTTTGGGAAGGAACATACCAAAGGGAGCATTGTACTCTCTTATTGGCCTGATGAGGGAAAAGTACAGGGGGGTTATAACTGCTTTTTTCTGGTGGCAATGCCCTTACTTATGAGATTAGCAACATAAAATGCCCTTCTTATTACTGTGGAGACATGGTAATTGAAGTAAAGGTTCTTGTCAACCAGTGTGCCCAGATCTCTCACCACTGTCTGTGTGATTATGGTATTGCTAGTGATGTGGTATTTTGCAGGAACATCACCCTTGCCGAAGGGGAGGATGATGCATTTTTTTGCATTTAGTTTAAGACCATGACTAACTTTGGCACCAGTCATTAGTCTGTGCAAGACCTTCTTGCAGGATGCTGACATCACTAAGGGTTTCAATGATCGCTCCCAGCTTGCAGTCATCAGCAAACTTTGTCAACCACAGTCCTTTAGTTTTAGCCTATACTTCGGAGAAGCAGATTCCAAATAGGGGTTCCAGAACCGATCCCTGTGGAACACCAGTGGGTTCAGGTCTGCTGGAGGAGGTGCAGTCCCCTATTTTGACTGTATGGGTTCTATTAGTACGCCAGTTTGCAACCCACCTAACCATATATGGGTTGATAGCAAGCTGGGTGGGTTAAACAATGATGCCCGAGTGGGGGATTGTGTCAAAGGCCTTGGCTAAGTCTAGGTAGGCCATATGCACAGTCTAGGTAGGCCATATGCACAGATCTGCCTTCATCTAGGGTCTAGGTAGGCCATATGCACAGATCTGCCTTCATCTAGGGCTTTGGTGACTGTCTCGAAGAAGTCCATCAAGTTTAACAGGCATGATCGCCCCTTGACAAAGCCAAACTGGGTGGGGTCAAGCATTTGGAGATTTCCTATATTTTTGTTAATAAGTTCCATGGTGATTCGTTCCAAGGCCTTGCAGATAAAGATGGTCAGGCTAATGGGTCTACAGCTCCCTGGGTTTGCGAATGCACCCCCTTTGTGCAAAGGGATGATGGTAGCAGTTTTCCATTCTGCTGGGACGAAACCAGTGTTACACTGTAATTGAAAAGTGTGCCCAATGGTGATGTTAATTCCCATTTTAACCAATGTAGAACACAGCCCAGGATGTTGTCTGGTCCCATACAGGCTGTGCTTCCGGCCTTGGACAGGGCATTTAAGACCTGCTCCTCAGAGATACTAGGTGGGGGGGACTGGTGTTACAGATCTTTTGGGGTATATGTGGTGAGGACAGTGAGTGAAGTTTTCATTGAACCTGTCAGCCAGCAGGTTTGCTATGTCCACGGGTTCTGTATATGTAGTACCATTAACTACAAGTTCAGCACTAATCTGGGCCTTACCTTTGAGGTTACAGATGTAATTAAATAATGCATTGTGGCTATCCTTAGTTAGGGAAGCTAATTTGGATTCGTAGTTAGCTTTGGAGTCTTATTTGCTTGTCTAATTTGAGGAGGGAGTGTTTCCAGTTTTGAGACCACTCCATCCTACTGTTAGACAGCAATTTCTTTCTCCTATTGTATAGTCTATTAATGGCAATTGTCCACCGGGCAGGTTTGTTTTTCCTTGAAGATCTTGCTTTGGTTCTATTAGGTACGGCAGAGTCAATACAATTGTGCAGGTGCTTGTATAAAGCATTGTTGTATAACTCAGCAGAAGTGTCTGTTCCATCAGTAGGGGAAGGGCTATGAAGCTATTTATGCTGTTGTGTAAGAGGTTCTAATTGGCCTTGGGGAAGTTTTTTAGTCTAGTTGTTGCTGGGGGTGGGGGGTACTGTGTTACAGTTACTTCTAATGAGAGTGATTTGTGGTCAGATCTCACCAGGGATGGGTACACACTTGGGGTGGTGCAGCGGTCCTACATGTTGGTGAGCATCAGAGCTAGGATGTTTGAGCCCCTTGTGGGTGTGTCAACCAGCTACCAGGGCACTGGAGTTAGCAAAGTCCAGGAACCTCTGGGCAAGTGAGTTAGAACATGTATAATTTACCTAGTCAATGGATGAGTAACTAAAGTCACCCAAAACCATGATGTTTGGTTGTATCTTGACTGACTCCAGTACATCCAAGTAGGCTGAGTGGATGTCCTGATTCATGTAGGGGGTCCTATAGCTTGCAATGACCTGAACAGGAGTCTTGCCTACAGTCAATTGTCAATTGCACCTTAAGTAATTCAAGGGAAAAGTGCTGTTTAACCAATCTAGAGGTGTATTTATCTTTAATGAATATTGATACACCACTTCCTTTAGTTTTCACACCTTCAGTTTGGGGTCTGAACGTGTGAAAGCAAATATAACCTGGTATACCTGGGGTGCTCTCTACAGCCTTAAACCAGGTCTCAGTGACTGCACAAATGTCAGCATCTTCCAAGGTGAGGACTGCTTCCAGTGAGTGCAGTTTCTGATTTAGACTCCTGGCATTTAGAAGCACAAACTTGAGGTTGTTTTTAGAGGGAATTTTTACTTTTGGACATTTGTTCTTGTGACATTGCCTAAAAAGGCACTATGGGGTGGCAAGAGCCTTAGCCAGTAACCAAAATCCCAGTGGGTGACAGATGAAGACCATCTCTGGCAAAGCATCAAGGTCTGTTGACCATGTCATCCCAGGCTGACCGATACTGGATCCCCTTTGAATGACACCAGAAACTAAGCTGATTGTTGAAGTCAATTGTTTTTTGTTTGTATTGCAGTATCATCCTAGGCAAAGGTAAAATGCTGCTTAAGGCTAGGGGCATACATGCCTGAGAGACACATAATCAGAGAGCTCAGTCATGTCTCTCTTCATATAGTCCAGTGAGGTACGTCTCAAGTCATTCATACCAACATGGACTACGATGTAGTCATAACAGTGCCTGTTGTTGACACGCACACGAGTGCGTGTGTGATGTGGCGGATCCTGGCACCTGACAGACAGCTGACCATAACATTTTCCTTATCCAACCTGGTGAGAGGGATATCTGTGTGGAAGGGGACCAGTTTAAGATTCTGGGTGATGTCCTGAAAACTGTATTTAAAAAAAAAGACAGAAGTTTTAAGAATTTATTGGAAACTGGTTGTTATGTTGGGATCCCACAGAAGAACATTAATATAAACATTAAGTATGGTACTTACAAATGTGGCAAATAAGGTCAGTGTAGGTACAGTACATGTAGGAAGGTCCTTTTGTGCTCATACCTACTTTTGATTGGTGGGAGGTAAAAAAGCGTTTTAACTATTTGACAAAAAGAGTAGTGTATACTGTATTATGTCAAAATTGCCCAACTTTCTAAATAGAGGAAAGTGAGCATATGATAAAAGAAAGAATAAATGATTGGGTCTATGATTAATCTGTGAATGGACTAACCACTGAACGGCACATCGTCGAAAGCAAACCATCAAACATCCATTCCTTGAATGGGCACTTCCACTGAACCTGTGAGACAGGGAAAGTAACTAGTTGGCCAACACTTCCTCATCTCACTTTTCCCCACTGTAGTGCGATCTTGGAGTGGTTATATATAATTGGGGGGATGTGGGGGCAAAGCTCCCCAACTGAGTGGATTGGAAACACTGCTGTTTTGAGAAGGGGTAGTGATGGCCAACTAGTTATGTTCCCTGTGTCACAGGTTCGAAGAAGTGCACGTTCGAGGAATGGACATTTGATGGTTTGCTTTTGATGATGTGCAGATTTACAGTATTAAAACTGATGATAAAAATGCACTTTTTAGACATATAGCTTCTTACTCGGAACATGAATTTAAGTTTTCTCTGTATTAGATATAATTAATATTAATCCTAGAGGAGGGCCTTGGAAAGTTGAATTGGAAATTAATGAATTGAAATGGCAGTTAGCCACAAATGCCGTGAATGAACCAGGTTTTAATGATAATCTTTCTATTTCATGCATTTTTAAACTTAGGCATTATTATTTGTAAAATGTGAGGTTATTCATATGAAAAAAATGGTTATTTATATTTGTATTTGTAAATTTTAGAAATTATGAATTTATAGAGTTGTGAGCAATGTTTTTTCTACGTGCAAATTAATTTAGGTTTTACAAGCACTGGTATGTTAAGATGTGTCATAGGAAGTGACTTACAAGGCTAGGTCACCATTAACTGATGATTATTTAAACAAGAAGATGTGATTTGTGTGTTAGTTCTGATGAAGTCTGAATACTTGCAGGATGAAAGCGCTTAAGTAATTAGTCGTATTAAATCTTATGTTTTTATCTCACGACCTGTACACCTGTGTTTGTTCACTGGTTTGCAGGTATTTGTGGTGGATGTGCACTAATCTGTGTATCTCCTTCATGGAACAATGGGATGTAGAAGAAAGGCCTTGGAGGTAATTGTGGAAAGAATGAGAACCTTTTCCTGGGGAAAAAGGCAAGTATTTTCTTTGTGTCCAGCTCAAGTCCCGGAAACACCAGGTCCTGTGTAGTGACCATGTGTGACTTTTTTTGTAGTTTATTGTGAAACCCAGGCCTGTAAGAAGGTGATGGGTGAATTGAAGATGCTGAAGAAAGGTGTCTGGATCAGGTGGTCATCCATGTAGGGGAAAATTGAATTCCTTGAGTGTGACAGAAGGCTGCTACAGGTGCTAGTCACTTTGTGAACACTGTTGATGCTGTGGAAAGACCAAAAGGCAGAGCAACAAACTGAAAATGTGAGGAGTCAGAGAAAATTCTGAGGAACCTTCTGCAAGGAGGAAGAATGGGAATGTCTAAGTTGGTGTCCTTCAGATCTAATGACACTAAGAAAGCCTGTGGTAGAATGAAAGGAAGAAGCGTCTGAGAGGAAAGCATTTTTTAAAGAGGGAACCTTCAGGTATATGCTCAGCATAGACAGGTCTATAATAGGTCTCCACTGCCCTTCTTTTCTTGGCACTAGAAAAATCTTGGAATTAAACCCTTTTCCTATAAATTTTTTTGGGACTTGCTCAATGGACCCCTGATTCAAGAGGACTTGAATAATGGTTGTTAGAAGGGAAATTTGGTTTTGAGGAGGTAGAGGTATGCATCTCAGAGGGGGTATGCTTTGCCAAGACATGGTATAGCCGTCTCTGAGGATTAAGAGGACCCATTTATCTGTGGTAATATTTTCCTACCTGGCCAGGGAAAGCAACAGTCTTTGCGGGAAAAAAGGGAAGTGGGGCTGGAGGCAGGAGGAGGGGTGCTACAGAGGCATACATGGAAGTTTCCCATGAAAGGATGGCATCCCAGCTGAAGTTTCCCTTTATGTTTTTTCAAAATATCTTTTCCTAGGGGTTTTTAGTTGTTTCTGAATAGCCCTAAGGTCCTTTCTGATGAAGGAAGCAGATTTGTCTGTGTAGTTCCTATGGTATCTAGGAACTAAGGACAGTAGGATCTGCCTGCAACCTTTTAAGTTTTTTCCCTTCTTCTTGTAGAGTTTTGAACAGATTGGCCACCTGAGAGCTAAACAGTAAGCCTTTATCCAAAGGTGAATCCAGAATTTTAGATTTGAAAGCTGAAGGCGTATGTTGATTACAAAGCCATGTATATCTACGGATAACAGAACCATCGGCAGCTGCCCTAGAAGAAGCATCTATAACAACATAAATGCACTTAACACTGTCTCTCACAATCTGAACGGCCTGCAACAGTAAGCTCTGCATCTGCTACTTGGAGTTTGCAGTGGAAGGATCCAAGATAACTATGTTCAAGGAGGCCAGAACAGTGATCAAATACTTAAGTCATTTGAGTCTGGTAGTTAACTGCCCTAAAAGCAAGGGTAGCAGAGGTGTAAGCCTTCTTTTCCCATCTATCCATAGCCCTAATATCTTTGTCTGTAGGTTGAGTATTATCACTGGGCAGAGGCTTAGAAGGCTTATCTGAAGAAAAAAAACTGCCAAAGGGTCTGCCACTGGGTTTTAAGAGAGATATTTTAGGTCAACAGGGACCTTGTAAAACCTGTCTGGTCTTTTAGGAGCTGGAGGTTGAGAGTCAGGCGCAGAAGTTGACTGGAAAACAATCTGGAAAGCCTCAAGGCAGGAGGGAGACATGTCCTGGGGAATGCATCTGAGAGGAATAGTCCACAGAATGGTCTGAATCATCTTGCTCTTCATCAGAAGTGGAGGAAACCAGGGTGAGTTTTATAGGGGTAGCCTGTGGTAAGGGTTACCCAAAGGAGGGAGGTTTTAAGGCCATAACCACTTTAAACCCATGCAAAATGTCCCTCCACTCTTTCTCCATAGCTGCTGAGGAACAGGCCACATGCTTAACCTTCCATTTTTTCTTTCTAAGTGTGACATCCAGCTGAATGAAGTACAGAGGTTTGGAACCCCATCTGACCTTTATTAGTCAGCTTTGGATCTTTTTCCTAACTAAAATTTGCAGGACACGGTTTGGCTCTTCTGAAATAATCAGGCAATTTTCCTCAAATGTATCGCCAATCTGCAAGGCATAAGGAGTCATACCAGCCTCCAACGGGGTCTCAGTAGCGAGCAAATGAGAAGTCTGATGTACCATTGGTTCTGCAACCTCAGCAGTCACACCAGGGTCAGACACATTGGACTGCTGATCCATTTGAGGCCTCTTAAGCTTTTTCTTTGGCAGAAGAGAGATGTCTGAAGATATGGAGTCAGCCTCTTGGACTGGGCCAAGTGTTTGAGATGCTGGGTCTCAAGGAAGGGGTTAAGTGTACAGAGCCTAGACCTTAAGATTTTTGGAATGAACAACTGGCAAACAGAGGAAGATCTGTGATTGTGTTCAGGGCCTAAGACAAAAAGGTCAGTTGGTATGCAAGTTCTTATACAGAATCTGCCTACTGCACTCACACTTGTCCCTCCTAGCTGACATCTACAACCATCAAACAATAAAATGGAAAGTAATTTATTTATTTCACTTTGTTTACTGGAAAATTCCAACCAGCGTTTCTCCCATTTTTAGCAGAGGCCTGGGGAGAAAAGCTTCACTGAAGAAGTATAGAGCACATATTAGACAATATAAAACAGATTAGATTGTACATGATTTATAGGATGATGTGCTACACATGCACACCTTTGTACATTCATAAAAGCAGTATAATACATTTGTAAACCTTTGAGTTTTTGAAACAGCTTTGTACATCCATGTATCCTACAGTAGTTCAATCGTGGTCATTTCAGTTATTTCAACAGTACAGTACATCCAAATGAGAACAGAAGAGTATGTTCACAGTACAAAGTCATGTGTATAAGAGTAACTACGTTTATGTCCACACGAGTTAGTGGAACAGTTTAGAGCATCCTTAGAAGAGCAGAGAATAGGGCATTTATAAATATTCGAGTTACTGCAAACACTGGAAACTGGTTACAGTAAAGTAGTGGTGACCACAAAGTACATACATGTAGATATTACTGGAGGATGTCTTGCTGAAAGGGGGAGAATAAGGATGGGTGCTTTATCTGGAGGATGAGGTTGTTGGGTGGTAGTGTGACTGAAAGATTGATGGAGTCAACAAAAGAAATATAGGTCAATGTACTATGCTGCAGTCATCCTATAACAGAAAAGGAGATTTATGTGTATGTTATAAAAAGGAGGATTGTGCTATCATAGTGTGGTTTGGGAAGAAGAAGTGACTAAGTCTTGGAAGTTTAGCCTGGTGTAATAAAAAAGGACGGTTCTCCAATGGAGCTGTTATCTGGAAGAAATGAATGAAGCAAAGGTACCTACAACCAAACAGTTAACAGTCCGACGGATACACAACCTTCATTCAGGCTGGTAGCAAGATAGTCTAAGGATCCAGACTAGTACATCCATCTTTACCACCTCAACGCATACCAGCTGAGGTCCTACAGCAGACATACACCCTAGGGAAGGTAAATCTTTGGCACCCCGGCTGATGGTGGTGACAATCCATTTGTCAGGAATATTGCAACAGTGATTTCAGTCAGGGCAAGCACCATTCCAGACACAAATGGGTCTCACATTGCCTCACAACTTGATATGTGTGCCATGAAGGTGACTTGTTCACTGTCAAAGACATAGGCTTGCCCAACTTACCATTGGACCATTACAATAAAATCATAACAAATGAGAAATGAGTCATCTGTTAACAAATCTCTTGTCAGGATCCTCTGCAGGTAAACTTAACTGCCATGATATGCAAACATTGAGAAGTCAATCCAGTACAATCCAACAAACTGACACATTTACAAGGGAGCTAAAGTTCCCCATAGTGCTCCCCTCTGAACACTACTGCTTTTAGCAGTGCACTGAATTTTTTAGCCTTCTTCTTGGCAACACAACAATGTTTTATTTGCAGTTTGAGAATGAGGAATAGGACTGGCCTGTAAGAATCAGTCCCTTATCAGCTAGTCCTGACAGTCCAAATGCAGTCCAGAAACCACAGTACCAAGTCTCAGCTGGAGATATGGGTGAGATGTTACAAAGAAGTCCCACCTTGAATGGAATGACCTACTTTTGCAGCTGCCTGTCTGGTGCCACAGGGGATTTGTTAAGGGAAAAGCGTTACATCTTTATACTTCTTTGCTCAAGAATTTTAGGCAAAGCCAAAAATAATAGGGGATCAAAGAACCAAAATCAGGCCCAAATTTGAAGTATTACTCCAATTCACTTAAAGAGTAAATAGAACAACATGTTTTGCATCATAGTGCATTTAAACAGTAAGAGGCATAAAACTCTAATAGCTGGCACTACTGCCACACTGTTACCTTCAGTGACTTACCAGAGACTCAAAAATGCTATGAGGGGTAGGGCAAAAATATGAGCAAAATAAGGAACATTCTGTGAAATCAGAGATGGGTTACGCTAACAAAAATGCACTCAGCTAGTACTATGACTTCTTTTTATGCTTTTAATGTCTATATGTATGAAATGTACTTGCTTTCCACAGGTTCAGTTTTAACAGTTTCTGCTATGCATTTGCAAATATGCAGAAAATGAAGGCTGCGTGTACCAAGAAGAGACTCTGTATAAGCACTGAGTGACTACTGATATTTAGGGTTATCAGGAGCAGCAGCCTTCCATCAATATACGTTCTGGATCCACTACTACAACCTAAGGTTAAGGGTACATATATACAAAGGGTTCTTTCAGCCTAGCAGAAAATACTTGGTAGAGCTGCATTCACTGCTGACTTCCAGGTCCCTATGAGCCTCCAAGGAGCACATTTATTCCCCTTACTGTATAGTGACACTGTTAATGATCACTGGGGTGGGAGTGACGGTCTGTAATGATGCCAGGCATATGCATGATTTTCACTCCTGCACAGCTCAAAGCATTCATGCTCACTTCTTCCTGTCTGCCTGTTGAAGGATAAACAATGTATTCTCTGGATTCTACCAACAACTACCAGTTACAACTCACTCACCCTCTCACCTCATGAGAACAGACAGCAGACTTCTAATAACTTCATCCATTTCCCCAGGTGACCATAAGGCACCAAGGCCAGTGAACCTGGGGCTGCATTCTCAGACGGACAGTCCATTTAACATATCTTTGGAAGCATACTACAGAAATGACTGTAGCATGTTTTCATGAAACAAATCCAACATTCCTCAAGGGCTGACATACTTAACATATTCCAGAAGGAGAAGGAAGGGAAGAACACAGAAAGAGACAATAACAGAAGAGAATTAGGAGTTGCATACACCATCCAAGCCATACTGTCAAAAACTGAATCTGGCTCGCCTCCAGCTATCACAGAAGACCAAGTCCTAAAATGTTATCAAAAGCTAAAAATACTTAATTGATTGGTCCTGGCAATATCCCTGGATGCATCTTAAACAGCACAAAGCATAATTTAGCCACACCCCTAACAACACTGTTAAATCTCAGCCTCCATACAGGTTTTTCATCAAGAAAATGGAGAACAGCTACAGTCATTCCCCTGCATAAGAGAGGGCCTTCCACAGGCCCACGCAATTACAGGCTCATAAGTCTGATCAGCCTCATATGCAAAGCCATGGAAAGACTTATCATGGAATAAATCAATCAGGTCATAGGGAACCTCCAAACACTGAACCTGTCTCAGTTTGGATTCGTCAAGGGCAAGTCATGCTTACTCAACCTGGTGGATTTTTCTGAAAAGTTCACCAAAGCAATGGATGAAGACAAAAATAGAACACACTGCATACCTCGAACTGGCCAAAGCTTTTGACACAATTCAAGAACTCAGGCATAGTAGAAAAGCTAAATAAACTGTGAATAAACCCCTATGTAACCCACTGGATTGCCAACTGTCTCACAGATAGGATGCAGACAATAAGTACAGGAGAAATTACCTCCACAAGGAGACCATTCACCAGTGGAGTCCCCAAGGGTTCTGTGCTGGGGCCTCTCATGTTTGGTATCTACTAAAGGGCTCTGGCTGACTAAGTTTGCAGACTTTAAGCTAGGTGCAGTCATTGAATCCCCAAATGACTTAGCCATCCTGCAGGAAGGTTTGTATCAAATAAATAAATGGTGTCTTAATCATGGTCTGAAACTAAATGCCAAAAAATGCATTACTCTAAATGGTACGGATCCCAGTATGAACCCTGTAGAATTTCACTAATTAAATTCCTCTCTTTACAAAGTGCCTTCCTCTTGACCATGCTCCAAAGTCCCCCTTTCAACCACTTTTCCATGCATCTCACAAAATGTATGATTCACTCATCCCTTTACTTTTCCCCAGCTACCACCCACAAAAAGGCCCATGTTAAAATCCAAAGTTTCGTCTTTTGGTATTCCGTTATACAGCAGTTACATAAAACAATACAAGATCATTCTGAAATGTGACCTATTTCTGTAAAAATATGAGGACAATCCATCTGAAGACCACTTTCACCCAGAAAAACCTGTCAACATATCATTGAGAATCTGTTCTGTGAAATTACCCACCATAGAAGTCAAAATGAAAGGTTTTCTCTCATCAAAACTCAAGCAGATAGGCCTGCAATTAATTCCCTGGATTTCATGATTCTCCTCCCTTATACAGTAGTGTTGTTGCTGCACTTTCACAGACATACTTGATCGCGCCTTCATTCAGTTATATGCTAAAGAGAGCTATAGGAAACCCCTCCCCCAAAAAAATATATATATATATAACCAACACTTAAATCACCTGATCTCTGTATAAGTTTCCTTCAAAAATCTTACGCTCATTCTCATCTCCCCTTGTCAGATTCTGTACCTGTTCAACAATCACCATTAATCATGTACTCATCATAGCTAATTCCCTGCCCCTTTTACACAAAATGCATTGAGAGAACGTCTGTCTAGTTACTTGCTTCTTTACCCTCCCGTTTAAATCTCACACTTCAGACATCATCTTCCAATTCTCTCTTAAGCAGCTAAAGAAAGATTTTTTTATCCCCTTGTCTTATTCTTTATGCTACAATCCCATCTAACTATTTTACAGACTTCACAAAATGAACCTGAACAATCAGAGCTAAACAAAACATGTATGAAATACGGTACTGTGCATATCCTCATCTTAAGTATAAGGGCACATCTCTGCTCAGCAGAAAAGTATATCAGTGGTTGGGGTTACAGTCTGCTGGGTCACCATAGTTGGTCTTTTACCTGTTACAAAAAAAAAAACACCTTAAAGTTTTTTTTTTTTTAGAAACAACATTGGAATAATTAGAAACAAACATGTTATAGCTGACACCATAGTCAAAATAGCATGGGTGGGGATGCAAACTGAACTGAAATCTGAAAAACAAAAAGAAAGCTTTGTTACCTGAGATTCGGTACATGAAAAACCAAATACAGGAGTGTGTTATGCACTAGAAGACACCAATTTAACACGACGGAAATACCTGAAGCTCTGCAATATGCCAAAGTGATGGGAATAGTAAAGGAATACAGTACGTGTGTGTGAGGTCGAGCCACCATCTGAAATACACAGCTTTCACAGTACAATTTTCTTATTGATTGCATTATGTCAATCAATACATTATTTATACTCTTAAGCACATAATTTACAGCAATACAAGTACAATTTTCATACTGTCATCCTCACATCAGACATTTTATAGTTTTTAAAAGGAGGAGTGTGCATGTGTGTGTGTGTGTATGTGTGTGTCTAAGTATGTGTTGGGGGGAATGTTGAAACCCACTCTGCTGAACTAAAATATCTGCAGAGAAATATTTTCGTGAATGTTGAATGATGAAGCGTATACTTTTCTTCATTTCAATCTTAGGTTGTTTCTGTAGCAGTACTAGTAACAATTAATGCTATAAAAGATGCCGGACATACTAATTAAAATGATCATAATACTTACGCACCAAAGGAACATCTGTCTTTTACTGAAGGACTGTCAACTCTAAGACAGCAAAGGAATGAGTAAAGGAAACACAACTTAAACATACATTGTGGAGGTCACTGAGATGGAAAAATCTCCTTCCCTCAAATTGCACTGATCACAAAGTTGATTACTGTAACTGGGGAGGTGTACGGACCCTCAGTTTAGAAGTGTCAGGGACTCCATTCACCAAAAAGATGTTATTTTACAAATTTTTGGAAAGCTGTTTGAACACTTGCGTTCATTAAAAGCAGCCTTTGAAGAAATGTTCTACAAAGATAGGTCCTTTTCATAACGCAATACGGCTCGGTTGGGTAAACATACATCAGGCATTACATAGCAGAACAAAGTGATGGTGTGCGTATTCCTTCTTTGAAAGGGCACTGCAGGGACCCTGCATTATGTCCAGTTCAAATCACATGTCCACAAATGCACTGCAGAACAAAAAGTTCAAAGAAGTTTACCAAATATATACAGAGTCTAAGAGAAAACTCAGATTAAGATGAGCCAAGCAAACATGCAACCCGCTGAGGAGATAAAGGGAAAAAAAAGATAAAAAAAAAATACAAAGCCTTGAAGTCTGTTAGGAGTAACCAATCTACTACTAATTAACACAGCATATGGAGGCAGCAGAAATTGTGAAGATGGGGAACAAGTAGAGTGAGTAAGCTTTGAAAAAACATTGGTTAGGGCACAGAAGAACACAAAGAATCCTAGCAAAAAGAACAATCAGGATTATGATAAGTGCTTTCTGTAAGTTCTGTGGCATGTAAAAAAGTAATGCAGAATAAGAAAACCACTGTTGAATATGTAGAATATAAGTAACTCATTCTGCAACTTATCCTGTGAATGTTGAATGATGAGGCCTCTACCTTTCTTCGTTTCAGTCTTAGGGTGTCTAGTACCTTAAAAAGGAAGCAGTGCTTTCCTGTGCACATTGCAGCATCTGCTATGTCTGGCATAAAATCTGCCACCGTCAGTGTCAGGGATTCTGTTTTAAGCAGATTGTTGGGTTATTTAGTAATACAAAGAAACACTGAGAAATACAGCTGGTACAAATGCTCATGCTTAGGACTAAAGAACCTGGATCTAGTCCAAAACAGCCACTGAACGGCTAACCTATAGATCTGTACGTTTCAGATTTGTTATGATGACATAAGGTTGGAGATGAAGTCTAAACACATCATTATAGCTATTTTTGCCACCTAATGAAAATTGTGAACACTTTAGGAACAGTAATGAATTCAGCTGTTCTGCTACAGTTGAGTTTGACACTGAGAAAACAAATTAATTTAACATTCATCTTTGTAGTGTGTCAGTCGTTAAGATTTTGAAGACAAGTTACTAAGTAAATAATTTTGAAACATGCCTAAACTTTCATGGCTGCTTTTAAATAAAGTGCATATGAATTACTTTATTCATCACACTGATACTGTTTAAACAGGACATCGACTTTCATGCCAACACAGAACTGGAAAAACATCACTGCTCCTTACAACTATTTGTCTGGTGTTGCGGAGGACCGCTCGCATTATTTAATAGCTATGTTCAGTAGTGGAAAGCAAAACATAGTAGAAAAATGTATCCTACTGATGGCAAGAATTTTGAAAAAAAGCACTACTGGTATGGCTCACGTACAGCACTCTTCAGTACTTCCTCTGTAAGTAAAATGATTGTACATTAAATGGCCTGCACATTTATTTCCCTGGATGTGGATGAACTGCAACTAGTTACCAAGGAAGTTTATTTTTTTAGGTACTCTGAAAGGGTGGATTCTACACCAAAGTAAATAAACTGCAGACAGAGATAGCATACTTTAAGAAAACACATTATATTTGGGGAGCATGTTATGAAACTGCAAGGTAACTAGTTAGGGCTGGAGTTCAAATGATGTGTTTGTATTCCAGTGTAATAATTGTGTAATGTCTAAGAAGATAAAATTTGGTTTGCATATCACTAAAGTGTCAGATCGACTGGCCACAATAAAGCTGGATAAAGTTTATTTCCTTAATCTGGCAGACGGAATCTGAATTTGCCACATTAGACAAATTACTTTTTCCTCATGGTGTGGCAATTCTGTGTTGCAATAAGTGGATTGTAGAGAGTCATCCCTGCAAAGCTGTATTAAAGGGTAAAGCTCCCACAAAAAAAAAATACATTTAAAATAGTTTTGGCTTTCATGAGTGCCAGTTCAACTAAATGACTGAGCTAAAATGGTATTCTGAGAATGCATGTTTGTGGTACTGTAATCATCCTCACAGCATGTTATACACCACATTTGACAGTGCTAAATAATGTGCCACATACCAGCAGGAATCCTATATGTTACACACATGAAAATGTACAGACTGGAATTACTTTAAAGTATTTGTTCAAGTGATCTTTGAAAAGTTAAACAATTTGGTTTGCGCAGCACAGCAGAGGTTTCTACAACATTTAAACCACATGTGTCCGTGCCAAAAGTAAAAGACTGCTGAAATGAATATGAAGGACAGAACTATATTTTCCTCTGTATGTTTTTTCTATGGTTTAATCAGTTTTCATTATCAGCCAATTACTAAAATTATTGGCACTGAAAATAACAGGTCATCTTGCAGCAGTGCAGATGGCAATGAACAAATCATGTTACCAACAGTAACACTAATGCGTTAGTCTTAACTGCAGCTTCAGGTGACAAAAACGTCCAGTATGTGGTCATACATCAGTCACTGAAATTAAGCACTGCAATGCACTTGCAGTTGGTGAAATTCTAGGTGCAGAGAAGTGTTGAGAATTCTGTAGTGTTAATCACTATTCTGCACATGTAGCATCACACAATGATAAAGCAATGTGCTGCTTGCACAAGTCAACACATTACACTGCTTACACTTATCGCAGAACGCAGACTTACTACCAATGATCGAAAAACTAATCTGTCATCATCTAACAAAAAGGTATATTTCTGTCAGGTTATGAAATGTTAATGAGCTGCTTTCTGCAGTCAAGTGTTTGATTTCCTCAGCTTCTATTCTTCTTCTGTCTGATTGTGAGCAAGTCACTTAAACCAGTGTGCGTTCCCAGACAGAGTTTGCAAAAGGTCCAGGTAGACCAGGCTTTACTCTCGTTAACAAGCAAGCAAGCAAACAAATAAATAAATAAGGCCATCAAATTAGCCTGCAGTCTTCTCTGGCCAAAATCCTGCTATGGGGAAACTGAGAGGCTGATTCCTGCTTCTCAACAGTCTCCTAGACCGCATACCTGGTAACTACCTACAGACCTATGAACTATATTTAGTGTACCACCAGGGACTACCCAGCATTCACAGCAATGAATTGTGATAGGACCACAAGTATGTACATTTGGAGATTTTATTCAAAAATGGCATGTAGGTGCATCTGTGCTGTCATTTTCCCTTGGGAAGTACTACACAGAAATGACATGTATATGAGCAGTAGGACTACAGCATTTCTAAGGAAATAGCAGCACAAACAGGGCATAGGCATGCTAGCCTATAGGACACACCAGGAAAAAACCTTGTGACATATTGGATGGGAGATAAACATTAGAACACATAGGCTGCTTCATAGCTATAACCCCAACATAACGTACTCCAGGATTATACTGTTACAGTGACAATGAACACTGATGCAACTTTAGACTAACATGACATGAAGCAGGCACTTTTGGATTTTTGCCTTAACACTGTATCTTAGGATCCCATGCATATGTCTTGCATTTGTGTATGAAATATCAATAGTAACCAGAGCCACCATAAGCAGTGCTCCAGCATTTTAGGACTCAAAGTTTTGTGAGGAAGTCTTTCACCTGCTAGCAGTGCTCGTTTCCCTGTGCAGTTTTTCTGGGGACTGCATGCAGGTTGCCTGAACAGTGATTCCTGCATGGGCCATTTGAGAAGATGATGTCTGAATGTATACTGAGCTCTCTGCTAGCAGTTACTGGCTGCAGTGTAGCTCCTTCCCATGACTGAGGATGACACCCCATAACCACACTATGGAAACGAGGTGATGTGGTACTTTGCAAAGTCCCTTTTTCAGGATCACCAATATCAGCCTGTGGGGCTGGCATAAGAGAGTGTGCTATTAGGTTTGTCTGCACTGCACAGGACACTGCTGCTTGTAGGCATTATCCTTTTGTACAGTGGAGGTGATGATAGAGTTTTAGGATTTATGCTGCTTAATGTTACTTTCTGGGCAGCATTGTAGCAGGGGAGGGGGACTGCTGCAGCCACAGCAGCCATTTACATGCCACTGGACTGCCAAAGCTTAGAGTGTAGGAGTTGGCATATAACACTGTTGTATGCTTTGTACCATGCATACTATCAGGGTAGGTGATTCATTTGCACAGCGGACTGCTTTTTGGACAATATACTTGCACAATTCAGCAGTACATTCTGTGTGGTCTTGCTCGATTGTGTACAAACTTTCATGAATGACAAAAGTTTTAGTACACCATTCTAGGGCATACAATGCCTTACACGACTGTGGACTTGCTGTATGAATAGGGCCATAAAAATTGAACAAAAACAAAAATCAGGAATTGACATCAGTACAAAAAAACATAATAAAATATAAGACCAAAAATCAAAAGACAAACTTACAACTTTTTTTTTCCAAAGATCAGAAGTTGCTACAGACTGGGAGGTCTATCTTAATAGTGACTGGAAAGATGAAATATGGATGTAAAGCAGTTTTCCTCAACTAGGGTATCGGGTGTGGAAAGGTCTCTGCAGATATAGTAAGGAAAAGCAGGAGGAGGCTGAAGTTCACTAATGATTCTCTTCTGTAGAATCAGATTTCCATCATCTTGTTCAGGGCAAACAGTATGGCTGGAACCCCCATTTCATGTTAACAACAGAGCACCAAATGACTGTTGTGCAAGTAGGCCATAGCATCAGGGTATGTGGTTCATTCCTGATTTTATGTCACTGTGCCGAGTTTTGCATGTTCCTTCCATATCATACACTGGATTTTTGCTGGGTATTTCATACTTTTTTAGCCTCCAAAAATGTGATGCCTGTATGTCTAACTCAAAACAACAAGCCACCTTGTGGAAACACAATATCAACAGGCTGCATACCAGAAGGAATAAAATCATGGCAAAAAATTATGATGTTCAGCACCTAGCAGGATAAAAGTGCTCTCACCAAACTAAATAAACTAAAAGGACAAATAAAGTCTACTAAAGCCAAATTTGAGTTAAAATTGGCCTCCCAGCCAAGGACAACTACAAGGTATTCTTTAGCCATGTCCACAACCTCAAAGGCAATATACAACTGTGTGCAGAGCTCATTGGTAATGGAGCAACCTATACTGGGCCAGAAGATACAGCAAACCTACTTGGCAGACAAATTCATTTCTAAATTTACCCCTCTCCCTCTCAACCCACCTCAGGAAATACCATCAAATATAATTCTCCATACTATCACTAGAGAACAGGTCCTTAATGCTCTCTCTAAGGCCAGGAACACTGCATCAATGGACCCAGACAATATCCCAGGACGCGTTATAAATGGCACGAAACATGACCTATTAGGCCTTCTGGAACTGCTATTTAACTGTAGCCTCCAAAGAGGCATTGATCCTAAAGAAAGGAGAAAATCAACAGTCATATCTCTGCGCAAAGGTCAGCCATCTACAGATACTGGAAACTACAGACCCATAAGTCTCACTAGTCTCAAATGCAAAGCCATGGAAAGAATTATCATGGAAATTATCAAAGAGGACAAAGGAAATCTCCAGACACTGTACCCAGCACCGATTTGGTTTTGTCAAGAGCAGGTCATACCCACTCATCCTAGTGAATTTCTTTAAGAAGGTCACCAAAGCAATGGATGAGGCCAAACAATTCAAATTGCCTACCTTGACTTGGTCAAGGCATTTAACACAAAACCCCATTTGGTCATTGCTGACAAACTCAAGAGGTTAAGTATGGACCCTTGCGTCACTTGGTGGATAGCCAGCTGGCTTACAAACAGGATCCAGGAAGTTAGAATTGGTAATTCCACCTCTAAAAATAGGCCAGTCACAAGTGGAGTCCCTCAAGGATCTGTCCTGGGACAGCTCCTTTTTGGCATTTACTTCTCAGAGGTCAAGACCAATGTCAGTGGTCTCTGGCTGACTAAATTTACAGATGACTGCAAATTAGGAGCTGTAATTGAATCTCATACTGACACAAATGCTCTCCATGAGGGGCTGACACAGACAAACAACTGGTATCAGAGTCATGGGCTAAAATTAAATGCCAAGAAATGCATAATAGTATCCTTTGGGAAGTCATCCACCCCTGGTAACTATTACATTGGCAACACACCCCTAAGAGTCAACCCAGTAGTCAGGGACTTGGAGACAAACATAGACAGTAATCGAGCCTTTGACCATCAAGTGTCTGCAGTAGTGAGAAAATCAATCTATGTTGTGCAACTTAAAGGTATGACACCTAAGTTGAAGGAGGTCATTGTTCCACCATATTCAGCATTCATCAGACCTATCATTGAGTATAATGCCCCATATGGTATGTACCTAACCAGGCACATCCAATAAGTAGAATGTCTACAGAGGTTTCTCACTAAAGGAATACACGGTGTACGTAACATGTCCTGTGCAGACCTCCTCAAAGCCCTGTCTCCTAAAGGCTGTTGAGGGGATATCTATGCCTGGCATACAAGGCATTGTCATATGCCACCTGATGGACCTCCTGCATATTCTCAAAGCAAACATCACCAGGATTATCCATTCTAAAGACTTAAACCTTGCCTGTGTTAATATAAATAGGACCTGATGGAGAGACAGGTATGAATCCCAGAGACTACCCCTTCTCTGGAACAGATTCCTCATCCATGTGAAGTAGAGTTTCTCTAACTCAATTCTAATGTAACTTGGACAGCTGGATGGGGAACAGGAAATTCACCCCTTGTTTGACACCT
Source organism: Protopterus annectens (assembly GCF_019279795.1). Taxonomy (NCBI): domain Eukaryota; kingdom Metazoa; phylum Chordata; order Ceratodontiformes; family Protopteridae; genus Protopterus; species Protopterus annectens. The sequence continues at coordinate 1,300,085,822 of NC_056728.1, read as the reverse complement.
ATATCTCTAATGGACACCCCAGAACATAAATGGTTCATCTCCCAGGCCCCTACTTGCAAATGTTTCATCTCCCAAGCCCCCGCTTACACTTATCAAGGGCACCAGAACTTGTCAGAGGTTTGGGATGCATGGCTAGGCTTAAAAAGGCCCTTGTGGTCATTAGCGCACACACACACACACACACACACACACACACACACACACACACACACACACACACACACACACACACACACACACACACACACACACACGTCTGTGTGTGTGTTGTATTTAAACTGAACTTTGTGGCCCATGACTGAAATGTATCTGAGAAAAAAATGATTAATAAATAAATGTTACAAAATGTACTGCCAGAGATCCTGTATTGAAGGATCTGACTTTGAGAGCATTCTTTGACAGATTCTAGACATGGTAATACCTTTTCTAGTAATTAAAGTTTATTTCACCCTCCATAGTAATACCTTTTCTAATAATTAAAGTTTATTTCCTCCTCCATCCCAGACAAGTGCAGTTCTGTATGAACTTACCATAACAGTAGATGTTCTACTGATCACTGTTGCAGTATTCCAAACAGATGGGTTATCTTGTCAAATAACCTAGATGTTCGGCTGGGGTACCAAAGCCAAAACCTTCAATACAGCCATATGTCTGATGTATGACCTAAGCCCGCAGGGATAAGGGTACATATAAGCGGATGCATGAGCATGATTCCTTAGACCATCTCCAAACTAGTAAGCCTGAAGAGGCCTGAGAAACAAAATAAACTGAATAACTAAGAGGGGAGGCAGAAAGTCCATGATACTCCTTGGTCCATAAGGAAAAAAAGGAGAAGAATCAGAAAAGGAAGAAGGCAGGGAGGCAATAAATACTGCAACAATGACCAGTACGACATCTACTATTATGATACATTCTCACACAACTGTATTATGTTCTTCCTTAGATCAGCACTGCAGTATTCCAAACAGTTGGGTGATTTCCAAGGCTTAACAGGTGTGATGGGTGGATGGAAGAGGAACCAGAGAACTGTCTAATCTAGGGAGGACTGACCTGGTGTGGTGAAAAGCAGCTCTGGATCCAGAAAAGGCATCCAATGTGTAATGTTTGGTGAAACTATGCACAAACAACCAAGCAGCCGCTTCTAAACTAGTCAATCCCCTTGTACAAAGGTTCCAGATGAGACCAATGCTCTAGTAGAATGAGAGAGGGTAAGGACTTGCCATGTACAGTGTTGTCAAAGGAAATAGATTTAAATAACCAATTAGCAACAGTTTGCTTTAAAAAAGGTTACCTAACTTGGAACCTTGGAAAGAGACAAACGATTATTCAGATTTCTGAATATCCTTGGTTTTATCCAGGTAGAATCTGTGCTGTCTATATACATCCAGGGAATGGAGAATTCGTTCTCCCTTATTTTGTGGACTTGGGAAGAACGTGGGAAGGTTTATGGCCTGATTGACAGACAGTTCATTAACTACTTTTGGCATGCAAGAAGGACTAGCCCTTAAAGACACTGTGTCCTTATGAAATATAAGGTTGGGAGGAGTTACTACAAGGGCTTGTAGTTTAGAAACTCATCTGGAAGATGAGAATACTACCAGAAGAATAGTTTTCCAAGTACAGAATTTAAGAGCTGTAGATGTGGCTGCTTTGAAAGGATGGAGAGTGAGTTTCTCCAGCACAAAGTTTAGGATCCAGGGAGATGGGGATAGCATGCCTTGGCGATTTCAAGTAGAGTGCATCCATTAAGAACAGTTTTACCTTTAGTCTGGTCAGAAGTAGTGCGTGCAGAGGTAGGCATGCAGATATGGCTGAAAGGTGAGCCTTAATAGAGGAGTATGCTAGGCTTGGTTGCAGCAGTTCACACAAGAGAGGACCACTGGGGTATTAGCCTGAAGTGGGTCATGATATTTTGGAAGACACCATACAGTAATTCTTTTCCATTTTGCTATGTAAGATTTTCCTACCTCCTGAAGAACCTTAAGCACATCCAGAGAAAGTTGGTGTCTAAAAGGGATATGAATCCTATCATCCACCCTATCATCCATACTGTCAGGCTGAGAGATGACAGGCTGGAATGAAGAAGTAAGTACTTCTGCTGTGTGGGCAAGTCCACTGTGGAGACAAGGTTCTGGTGATGTGTCCTAGTTAGATGGAACAGAAAGGAGAACCAGTAGTACCTTAGCCAAAAGGGAGCCAGTCTTCAGTAAAATGTTTGTCCATTCCTTTTAGATTTTTACTATTATCGTGGGAAGCAGAGGAAGTGGAGGTAAGGTATATCAGAACTTTCTAAGGGAAGGACACTTCTTCCACATTCCAAGCTCGAGGACAGTAGGCCCTGGTGCAAAAGACGGCAAGTTGTTTGTTGTTGACTGAGGCAAAAAAAATTATCTGTGGCACCCCCATTTGTGGACTGTGTTTAGGAAGATCTCCTTGTACAACATACATTTGTGGGGATCTTCTCTTGATCTGCCTAGAAAGTCTACCAGGACAGTTTCCTATGAAATAATATAAACTGCTAGGAGGGAGAGGTTTACTTTTCTGGCTTGCTCCCCAGCCAGAAGAGCCAATCTGCACAGTTAATAAGATCTGGTCTCCCCCCTCACTTGTTTATTTACAACATGACCATTGTATTGCCTGTGAATACCCTTAATGGACCTGGTTTCCAAGAATGGGAGAAAATCTGCAGGGTCTGTATAAGTTCCCTCATCTCCTTCAGGTTGATGCGCTCTGGTCTTAGGTTTGCAGGCCATTGCCCCTGAACTTTCAAGTTGCCTGTCCATTCTGCCCTTACATCGTCTAATGAATCATTGTGCAGATCCTGTAATGATGCCTGCAGTTTGAAGGGAACATCTGGGTGTAGTTTTATTGGTGATATCCACCACAGTATTTTCTTCTTAAGGCATGGCAGGAGAGGAACTTGCTTATCCATGGAGCCAATTGGATTTCAGGTACCACCATCTATTTCTCATATGGAATATGACAAATGAGACTATGGGAATGGTTGCTGCCATGAATCACAGTGCTCTGATGATCTCCCTTGTGGTACACAACAGAAGAAGGAGAACAGACAGGAAATAACTACTTAGGCTCTGCACTTTGTCTGGTGGCAGGAAGACCTGCATAAGTTTGGTATCTAGTTTGCACTCCAAGAAAACTACATCTTGAGTTGGCTTCAATGCTGACTTTTTCAGGTTGTTTGTGAAACCTTGGGCCTGAAGTAGGACCATGGTAAATCTGAGGTGAGTCAAGATTGACTGCTGAGAAGACGCCTGTATTAACAGGTCATCCCAATAAGGAAATATCTGGATTCTTTTAGCCCTGCAGTAAGCTATCATTGGGGCAAGGCATTTTGTGAATACTCAGAGGGCTGTAGAGAGTCCAAAAAAAAAAGCAGAAAAATGAAAGTGTGATGAGCCAGTAGAAAACCTTAGACAGTAGGCAGAGTGAAAAGTAATGTGGAGACAGGTATCCTTTGGGTCCAATGACACCATGAAGGCTTGAGGAAGGATGAAAGGGAGCTGAGTTTGCAAGGACAACATCTTGAACGATGAAACAAGGAGGAAGTTGTTGAGGGTGTAGAGATCCAGAATTGGTCTACAGTCTCCTTCTTTACCTGAGACATGTAAGAGTCTAGAATAGAACCATCTTCTCATGTATTGTGGGAGTACTGGTTCTACTGTTTCCTGTTCTAGTAATGTTTGAATGATGGGATGATGCAACTATATTAAATTTTGTGGAGGAGGAAAAGGGATGCCAATGAGAAGAAGAACTTCTTTCCAGGTCATTCTGCCACTGCTCTGGATGACTGAAAGCACCCATTTGCCTGAAGTGATGAATAGCCATTTTTTGGGGATGAGGTCAACCTTTTAGATAGGGGAAGGGATAGACCAAGGGGGTGAGGAGGTGATTAAAGGTAGTTAGGTGGACATGTCTGGTTAAGGAGGCCTCCCAGACCTAGAGTTCCTGCCTGATTTGTCCTGGAATCTTTTTCTGGTCATTTTCTTGGCTTTATGGGAAGGCCTGGGTTCCATGCAAGTGAAGGAAGTGGAATTTGCACGGCAACTCCTCTGGTATCTTGGTACAGAAAGATCTGCCTACAGTCCTTCATAATTTTATCTTGTTCCTGCATTTGTTGGAAAGATAAGCCTCATCTGAATCAAACAAAAGATCCTTATTTAAGGAAGAGTCTATATGTTTTACTTTAATATCTTCTGGAAGGGGATGAGAATGCAACCATGCATATCTTTTGATCACAGAACCTATTGCAGCTGCCCAGGAAAAAGATTCTACTGCACTGCACATGCTACTTGTGAAGCCTGAGCCACCAAGGATAAGGTTTGTTGTTTAGTGATGGATTCCATGGGAGAGAGTAATGTCTCATTCATATTGCTGTGGATAGACAATAAGTGCTTAGTCATTGGAGTCTGATAATTCAGTGCTCTAAAGGCCAGCATGGAGGAAATATAAACCTTTTTCCCAAGTTTGTCCATTGCCATACTGTTTTTATCTGAAGGAAGAGCATTGGCAGTACAGTAAAATTTCATTTAACCTGCAGGTTGCACCCATGGGGATTGGTAAATGCTGGTAAAGTGTAGTTTCCGGTTGCTTGAGAGCTGCTTTGCAATTTTTGATTGGCTCGTTTACCGGCACACAAGCCAATAAAAAATCTCAAAGCGGAGCTTATTCTGTTCAATGCAGAACAGCTAGCTGATCTGCACTGAGTAGAAGTGACTCCACTTTGTGATTTTTGGTTGGCTCATATATGGGCATACGAGAAAATCAAAACTGCCGGTTGCTTGGGAGTGTCGGTTGCTTGAGTTCCAGTTAATGGAGACTCTACTGCAGTAATTTAGAGGGCTTATTTGTTGACATGAAAAATACAAACGGGTCTGCAAAAGGGTTTTTGTACAGAAATTGTAAGTCCTAAGGTACCCTGTAAAACCTGTTAGGCCTTTTTGTAACATGTGGCTGAGAGTTTGGTGCAGTAGAAATTGATGCATAAGCATTCAGGAAAGCCTCGAGAATGGGGGGTACAGCAGTAGGGGCAGGGTGCCCGATTCTAAGAGTTCATAGTATCTCTGTTGGACTTTCTGTTTAGAATCTCATCCAAAATGCTACTTCATATTAACAACAGTTTCCACAAATTAAGCTTCTTTGACAGAGGAATCAGGAGAAAGGGAATCTTCACCATCAGATGCCACTTCACCTGGTGAATGGATTTGGGATAAATAGGCTAAAGTGTGCTCATCAGTCTGATTCATCCTCTTCATCTTCAGAAGAAGAAGAAGCATCTAAATTATCTCTTTTAAAAAGGACTGTGGCCTGAGTGAAAAGAAGATAGAGATGCATTAACAAGTCTGAGCAATGTCAGAAAATAAGACTTTTTTGGCAGAGAGGGACAGTTGCAGGTTGAAGCTGCATATAGCAGAACTTTAAGTGAGGCAAACTGAACTTCACAGCACAAACCAGAAAGTACAGTTGTGTACACTTACCATAAATGTAGATATTTGAGTGTCTTCACTGTTGCAGTCATCAGATTTTGATTATCCCTGCCAGGGTAGCCCTCAGCCGGCCTGAATACCAGAGACTTAGTATTTCTGCGTCAGTTGCTGTCACTTGAGGACTGACGTCAGGTTGTCAGTGGTATAAAGGAAGGAAACTGATGCCATTACATCAGTTTTTCTTGCCCTAACCTGTCAGGAGCCCCCATACTAGGAGGCCAGGCTCTGGTGGCAGAACCCACCAGTGGAAAATAAATACCAATATGTCCCTTTTAAGGAAAGGAGAACAAGGAAGAAGGGTAACAAAAGGAAAAAGGGGGAAGGAGGGAGGGAAACCAGGATTGCAACAGTAAAGACACTTGAACATCTACATTTATGGTAAGTATAGACAGCTGTACTATGTTCTTTGTGTTTCACTGCTGCAGTCATCATATTTGGGTAGATTCCCAAAGCTGAGGAAATGGGTGGAGGCAGTCAAGGAAGCTAGGGGCTGGCTAGCATGCCCTGCATGACTGCAGAGGCAAAACCTGCCCTGGATTTGGAAAAGAGAGGCAGGTGGTAATGCTTGGTAAAGGTGTCAACAAATGTCCAGGAGGCAGCCTCCAGGATATCCCTGGTGGGGACTCCTCTGAGGAAAGCTGCAGAGGTGGAGGCTGCTCTGGTGGAGTGTGTCCTGACCCCCTTGGAGGGAGGCTTGCCATGTTGTTTGTAGCAGAAATGGATGCAGTGTGCTATCCATTTGGAAATGGTTTGCTTGAAGATGCCTTTGCCCTCTGCCCCTGAAACAACGCTAACCAGCAGTTGATCAGACTTTCTGAAGATTTAGTCCTGTCCAAATAGTATCTGAGCTGCCTGTGCACATCTAGAGAGTGCAGAATCCTTTCCCCTTTGTTTTGAGGGTTAAGAAAGAAGGTGGGCAAATGGATGGATTGGTTGAGAGCGACACAGGACACCACCTTGTGCCTTGAGCCACACAGGACACCACCTTGAGCATGAAGGATGGATTCCTTCTAAGGGATACCCTGTCTGCATAAAAGATGATGAAGGGTTTCACAGTCATGAGTACTTGCAGATCAGAGACTCTTCTGGCTGAAGTGATGGCCAGGATGAAGGCTGTCTTCCAGGAGAGGAATTTCAGCTCTGCAGAAGTAGCTGGTTCGAAAGGAGGCAGGGTGAGCTTTTCCAAGACAAAGTTAAGGTCCCAAGCTGGTGTTGGTGCCCTTCTGGGGGGCCTCAAGTTGCTAGACCCTCTGAGGAGCTGTTTAATCAGAGGGCGTGAAAAAAAGAGGCTGCTCAGTGGGAAAATGACCAGAAATAGCAGAGGCATGAATTTTTATAGAGGGAAAAAGTGGGACCACTGTGTAGTAGGGTCAGCTAAGTAATCCAGGATGTGAGGGATGGAGGGCTGTGCCATATTAGCCCCCTTAGCGTGGATCCAGGTGCAGAACCTTTTCCATTTATCTGCATAAGACTTTCTGGTGGTAGGGTGTCTGGCCTCTCGGATAACATCCAGAACCTGTTACTGAGGATGGCAGATTGGTCAGCGGTCAGGGTATAAGCCAAGCTGCCAAACTCTGGGTGTCTGCAATTGGGGTTGCATGAATTCCTCTTCCCTCTGAGTTAGAAGGTTTGGAATCAGAGGATGATTCCATTGAGGCAGCAGAGACATGCTGCGCAGCAAGGGGTACCACTTCTGTCTGGGCCAGTCTGGAGCTATGAGAATGGTCCTTGGTTTTTCCTCCCTTATTTTGAAAAGTACCCTGGGAATGAGAGGTACAGGAGGAAAGGCATAGACCGAGAGGTTTACCCAGGGGAAGGACAGGGCATCCACTTTCCATGCCATGCAGTGATGCTCCCTAGTGCAGAATTTGCTGAGCTGATGGTTGGTGTGGGAGGCAAAGAGGTCCACCTCTGGGGTTCCCCATTTCTGAGTTATTAGGAAGAAGGTGTTTCTGTTGAGCTGCCACTCGTGGGCATTCAAAAGCTTTCTACTTAATTCGTCTGCCAGGGAGTTGAGAGAGCCTGGCAGGTATTGTGCGAACAGGTGTAGTTGCATGGAAGAGCCTGTAAACCAAAGGGTCATGGCCAGTCTGCACAGCGGGTAGGAGTGAGTCCCTCCCTGCTTGTTGATGTCCCACATCACAGTGGTGTTGTCTATTTTGATCAGGAGAACCCCTGGAGAGGGAAGGGATTTGAAAGCTATCAAGGCCTGCTGCACAGCCATCATCTCTTTTTGACTGATGTGCAGGGGGTTCCATTGGCCCTGCTATCCAGGTGCGCACCCCAAGCGTAGTCTGATGCATCTGTGGTGAGGGTCTGGGCGGCAGGGTGTGGGGAGAAGGGCAGTCCCTTGTGAGAGCAGGCTGTTGCCCACCAAAGAAATTCCTTCCTCAGTCAAGGAATAATAGGTAGAAGAGTTTCCAGATCTTGAGAGTGTTGACACCAAAGGCTCTTTAGGTACAGTGAAGTTTCCTCATATACAGTTTGGCATATGGAATGAGGAGTATGCAAGATGCCATGAACCCGAGGGCTTGCAGGATTTTCCTTGCAGAGAGTTGAGGCCTGGTGGCCAGTTGAGAGAAGTAAGCTGATAGGAAAATTTGTTTCTCTGGTGTAAGGCATGCCATCTGGGATGCTGTGTCCAGACTTGCTCCCAGGAAGATTATCCTTTTGGTGGGTACCTGTCTGGATTTCTTTTCATTGATTGTGTACCCTGGGGAGGTTAGCAGTTCCTTTACAAAAGGCCAGGTCTTTGAGCAGCTTTTCCTGGCTGTCTGCCTGAATAAGGCAGTCGCCTAAGTAAGGATAAATTTGAATATTTCTTTGTCTGCAAAAGGCAATGGCCGGAGCCAGGCATTTTGTGAAAACTCTGGGAGCAGTAGATAAGCCAAAGGGAAGTGCACAGAATTGAAAGTGCTGAAATCCTGCCCTGAAGCGAAGATATTTTCTGCAGGACTCCCTGATGGGAATGTGGAGGTAGGCCTTTTTTAGGTCCAGGGTTGCTAGCCAAGCATCCTTGGAGAGCATGGATAACAGCTGCTGGAGGGTGAGCATTCTGAATTTTGGGATCACCAGGAAGATGTTTAGAATGGATAGATCGAGGATGGGGTGCCAGGTGCCCTATTTTCTGGGCACTAGAAAAACTCTGAAGTAGCCTTGACCTATCTGCTCTGCAGGAAAGTGCTCTACTGGCCCCAAGGAGAGCAGGGAATGGATTTGATTTTGAGCCTCTGCCCACTGATTTGGTGGTAGATCAGGGAACCCTTTTGGGGTTGGAAGGGTGTGGAAGGAGAATTTGTACCCCTGAGATACAATGTTCAGAACCCATTGGTCCTTGGTAATGATGGCCTATGTGCTTGAGTGAAAAGAGAGTTTTTCTCCTAGGGGTATATGACGATGGGCAGAGGCGAGGTCGGGAAAGGGTGAGTCACTGTGAGTTCTTACCATAAGGGGGTGGCTTAGAACTCCCTGGTTTTGAAGTGGAGGCAGTCCACTGCTTAGATCTCTGCAACCCATGGGACTGCTGTCTGGGAGGTCTATTTCCACGGGGCCTAGGCTGGCCCTGTTTACTATGAGCAGGAAAGGACCAGTGCTTGGAGGGAAAATGCTTGCTGAACCTAGGAGGATGTACCTGTAAGAAATCTTGAACAGTCTGCATAGATTTTGCTTTTTCTTCCAATTTTTTTAAGATCTCTTCTGGTCTAGTACCAAATAAGTTATATTTGTGCAAGGGTGCATCCAACAATTTTGATTTGACATGGTCTGGCAGGGGTTGTTCCTTAAGCCATACATGTCTTCTAATGACAGATCCAGTGACTGCCCTGCAAGAAGCTTCTAGGGCATCAAAACCACAGTGCAAAGTGTGTTTAGTTACTTGACCAGCAGAATGCATTAACTCCTGTGAATTTTTAGATTCTGCCCATGCAGGAAAGCAGGATATTTTTTGTTTAAGGAGTTCCAAGGTATGTTGCTGATATTTAAACATATGGAACTGACACTTTAGATCCCTGATAGCAAGAGTAGCTGAGGTGTATACTTTTTTACCCCATCTGTCTAGTGCTCTGGAATCCCTGTCTGAGGGGGTGGGATTCTTAGCTGAGGTTGCTTTAATCCCTTTTGGCCCTTGAGTAATGACCTCAGGGTCCGCTGTTGGTTTTTTAAAGAGATATTTGTGAGAGTCAGGGACTCTATAGTACATGTCTGGATTTCTGGGAGGAGCAGGAGGAAGGGCGTCTGGAGACAAGCTGGATTCAAGGAAGACATCATCCACCACATCTAAGACTGCGGGGACGGCTAACGGCCTGTGTTGTGGAAGGTCCAGGAACTCTCTATGTCTCTTTTTAGACTGTGGGTAATCTTGACTCTCCTAGTTGAAATGCTCCCTTAAGGTATGCAGGGTTTCCCCAAAGGTAAAATCCTCTGGGGGAAAAGCTGAAGGAATGGATTCCTCTGCATCAGAATCCTCATATGTGGAGATGGGCTGCATGTCTTCATAGTCAGATGCATCGGATTCATCTAACTCTTGTTCAGACAAAACTACTGGGGACAGATCTTTTTTCCTTTTTGAGGGAGTGGCTTGGCTTCCCCTAATCAGCATGATAAGGTATTCTGCCATTTTAAACATTTGAGACTGAGGCAAAGGAGCAGGCGCCCAAGAATGGGTAGTTGTTTTTTGGGGGATGGTTCGACACCTGGGCCTAAGGAACTCGGTTGTTTTCGAAAGAACAATAGCCGTGAAAGAAGGTTTTGGTTAATGTCAGGATTCAGTGTTGCAAAATCTTCCTTGGAAGCCAGTGCCTGTACAGCGGCTCCGGATCCATCCAAGGTAGAGATGACCGCAAGATCCTTAGATGAAGAAGAGTTCTGTGGCATACTGGACTCCAAAAGGGTCTCAGTAGAGGCCTGCGAATTAACTGAAGTGGGCATCAGGGCCTGCGAAAGCATCACACTGAGTTCCGGATGACTGATGACTAGCTTTGTGGTAGTGTCGTCGGAAGGTTTGGTCCTGTGTGCGGTCTGTCTCTGTCTTTATCTTTATGTTTTTTTGGAAGATCTTCTGTCAGATGGCTTACCGAAGCCATATCAGAATTCGGGGACTGTAAACAGAAATATCTGGCTACAATAAGGGCCCAAAGAATAGCTCTGGCGTTAAACAAAGCACAAAACTGACAACGATGGATGTCGTGGTCTGGCCCTAGACAAGTGACTCAGTAAGAGTGGAAGTCCCGGTGTGGTATTTGCTTTCCACAGGCTAGACAATTATTAACTTTTTCTGACATCGGTTAGTGCAAGAAAAAAGGATCCCCAACGGGGTACTTAGCTTTCGAAGACTTCAACTTCAATTCGGAAACGAAACTCAGGTAGCGGCCGACTGGCACTTGTGCGAACTGTTTCTGCTTCAGGCTCCATGGCAAGAAAGATTGATGTAATGGTGTCAGCTGCCTTCCTTTACACCACTGACAACCTGACGTCAGTCCTCAAGTAACAGCAACCAACGCAGAAATACTAAGTCTCTGGTATTCAGGCCTATTGAGGGTTACCCTGGCAGGGATAACCCAAATGTGATGACTACAAGAGTGAAACACGAAGAACATCTGCATGTGTAACAGTTTAGATGGTTGCTTGGCTTGGTGTAAAGGGTAATTTGTTGCAGACAGAATAAAGGAATTTTATAATTAGTAGAGCCAAGCCTACAGATTAAATGAAAAACATGATCTAGAATTCTGAAATCCCCATATCTATAAAAGTATTTGTAGCTTAACCTCACAAATCACCCATGTCCTAAATGTTTGAGGTGCTAAAGAGCATGACTGTGTGTTTGTATTTGTGGGAATTTATTTCCTTATTCTCTGTTTGTCTCTTCTGTCACTCCCTTAATGACACAGCGCACAAGGATCACCCCTGTTAAGAATTGTGCCAAGTTGGTTTACATCTTTGATTACAATCAGAAGTCTATTTCAGTCAGCTCTTGAATTACCATATTGCTGTGATTTTGTTTCTCATCAAATGGATGCTCTGCACTTATGCTAGGTCCAGTCCATAGATACAGATTTAGGCAGTATTTAAAGAGATGTAAAGATAATGGACAAGTTATTCCGGATGATTCTGAAGTCAGAAAAAAACAGAAAGAAAAATTAAAGGAGACTTTGGCAGAACTTAGAGGATTAATCTGTATAGAACAGGAGAAATTGCTCCTTTTTATGGAAAGTTGATGAAGACCCTCTATGGAGTGGGATGTACAATATAATTCTGGAAACCATATCTCCACATGAATATAGGCCAGATGAAGGTAGAAGAAAATGCAGTTTAAAAATAGATTGTTTGGTAAAAGGGAGATGTAAAGAAAGAAATACTTTCTTCAGAGACAGACAGGCCAGTAGAAAAATTGGCACCTGAAACTGCTTAGTTCTGTTCTTGAGACAAAGGGGGTTTGAAAATGCCAGTGGAATTCAGAAATGTGTTGGACATAATATGAGGTAGTTTTGCATCACTGTGAAAGCAGATAGGCTGTTTTTGCCTAGAATCTGCAGTAAAACCAGTAAATACAAGAACTGGCAGCACTGGCAATCTGTGTTGTGTTTTTCTGCTGACAGTGCCTGTATTGTGGTGTTGGCAGAAGGCATGTCGTCAGCTCTATTTACTTTAAAGTGATGTATTTTTCAGTTTCACTTATCAGTGTTTGTTTTCTTTTACAAGTGTCATTATGGGCTTATAGTCTGATCCTATATACGGTAACTAAAACGATGAATATAGCTAAATGTGTACTTTGATTCAGATATGCAACAGATAAATGTTCACAAGTCTCCTCCATTGCATATTTGCGTTATAACACCTGCAGAGATCCTTCTTACTTGTGTTAATTAAAAATATTTTGCAAGTTGTTTGATGTAGGCAGCATGGATTAGTTATACCCAATGTATGTTACAAATAAAAACTAAACTATGTTTAATAAAAGAGTGTGAAGCAGGGCTGCCTAATATTGGTATATCCCTGCCTCAAGCAGTTTGAAATGGAATCTTTGTTATACTTGTAAGGGCACTAGAGGTCATACACTGCTGTACAACATATTTGATTAAATGGCTTGACATTTGACTCTCATAGAAGTGTACTGCATAGAGATAACGCAGGTCACCCACCTATTTTGTGAAACTGCATTGCAGTTCTGAGCTCCATTCCAGTCGGTGTTTATCAAGGACGGGATGAAAGCATTCCCAGTGACATTACCGCAGTTAACACAGTAGTCAGGCTTCAGGAGTTAAAACAGAGCTGCTTGTATTGAGGTGGCTCTGCAGAAAATCCCTTGGGTTTACATTACAAGACAGAGGACCAGGTTTTCTGGCAGGAGAGGCCTGCAGGTGGACTTCTAAACTTCAGTTTTATTCAGTGATTAAGTTGGTGCTTTCCAATCCTCTTAACTGTCCAGTTTTTTGCAGAACATCCAGATTTTTGCCTCACGTTTTTGTAATGATCCTCATAAAATTTGTGGTTTTCTGGCAAATCACTGGAGATTAAAGTTTCTAAATAATGACAAACATTTGAGTTTCAGACTTCATATCCTTCCGAAAATGCATAATGACACAAATCCTGGTTTTCTAGCAACTTTCTAAGTTTATTAGAGTAATATTTAAAATTTGTCCCTATTTGTGGACCTTTGCCCCCCTCCCCCCATTATTTTAGGCTTTGTCCAGATTTCTTTTGCTATGAGGCTGAGAGGTATATCGCTTTCCAAGAGGTGTTTGTGAGTATTTGAAGGCTCATCAGCTTGACAGACTTGCACAGTTTGTGTCAAGACAAGGGTTTCCCTTATGTTAGTGAGACCCATGTAGAGCAAATGAGGTGAAAATGGCATGTGGATTCACCCTTTACATGTTGCAGCAGAAAATGACATGGAGAAATGAAATGCAGGGATGTCAGCAAAGGCTGAACATCTGAATGTCTCTGTAAAGATTTGCTTGTAAGAAAAGTACAGTTGTGTACCTATCATAAATGTAGATGCTCGAGTGTATTCACTGTTGCAGTCATTACACTTGGGTTATCCTGCTGGCAGGCTACCCGCAGTCGGCCCAAATTCCAAAGTCTAGGTCCGGCGTCAGTTGCTGTCGCCTCTTCCCTGATGTCAGCGCGCCAGTAGTATAAAAGATGCAGCCGACACCATTTTCTTCAGTTTTTCTTGCCCCAGATGTCAGGTGCCCCCAAACTGGAAGGCTAAAAATTATGCCAATAAATATGCATGCAGTAAAATAAACATTTCCTTCATCTACTAGCAAATGCACCACATAGGTTGTATAGGAAAGAGAAGTACAGATAAGTCCCAGCAAAGAAAAGGGGGATGGTGGGTGGGTAACCTGGATTGCAACAGTGAATACACTCGAACATCTACATTTATGGTAGGTACACAACTGTACTATGTTCATCGTGTTTCACTGTTGCAGTCATTACACTTGGGTTGAATCCCAAAGCGGAGGTTGGGTGGCTGGGTCTACATAGGATTAGGAGAGGCTATAAGGCCCTGCAGAACTGCAATGGCAAAGCCTGCTCTGGATTTAGAGTAGAGAGGTAAGTGGTAGTGCTTGGAAAAAGTGTGCACTGAACTCCAAGTTGCAGCCTCTAAAATGTCTTTGGTTGGTACTCCTCTGAGGAAGGCTGCTGAAGTGGCTGCTGCTCTGGTTGAATGTGGCCTAATGCCCTTAGGCACTGATTTGCCATGTTGTGAATAGCAGAAACGAATGCAGTGGCCTATCCATTTTGAAATAGTCTGCTTTGAGATAGCCTTTCCTTGTGATCCTGCAGCATATGCCACTAAGAGTTGCTCAGTCTTTCTGAAAGCTTTAGTTCTGTCCAAGTAGAAGCGTAGCTATCTGTGTATGTCCAAAGAATGCAGGAGTCTCTCACCCTTATTCTGTGGGTTTGGATAAAAAGTGGGCAAATGAATGGTTTGGTTAAGGGCCACACTGGACACTACCTTAGGCATAAACTTCCGGTTCATCCTCAGAGAAACCCTGTCTGGATGGAAAATGATTCCAGTGCCATGAGTGCCTGTAACTCTGAGACTCATCTTGTAGAGGTTATTGCTAGGAGCAGAGCTGTTTTCCATGATAAGAACTTTATTTCAGCTGCATTGGCTGGTTCAAAAGGAGACCGTGTACGTTTTTCCAAGACATAATTGAGGTCCCATGCAGGTACTGGTGCTTTCCTTGGAGGTCTTATGTTTTTGGCCCCTCTGAGGTACTGCCTGAGCAACGGATGAGAAAAAATAGGTGGTTCCGTATTGTAATGAGCTGAAATGGCAGAGGCATGGATTTTAATTGATGAAAAGGATAGGCCTTTGTCCAGCATCTCAGTTAGGTATTGTAAAATCCGAGGAATATTTGGTACAAACGTGTCAATTCCTTGTGCCTGGTTCCAAGCACAGAATCTCTTCCATTTTTCTGCATAAGATTTTCTGGTACTGGGCCTCCTGGCCTCCAAAATAACATCCATCACTGCTTTAGAGAGAGGTGTGTTCTGAATTGCTACATTATCCGCTATGCCGCCAGATTTAGGATCCTGAGTTGGCTGTGCAGGATCTGATTGTTTCGTTGGGTCAGTAAGTGAGGAATTAGAGGTAATGTCCAGGCTGGGCCTTGAGACAATCTCTAAAGGATTGGGTACCAGTGCTGGCGGGGCCAGTCTGGGGCAATCAGAATCATTTTTGGCTTCTCTTGTCTGACCTTTAGGAGTACCTTGGGGAGGAAAGGCATATACTGTTAGGGTTTTCCAGCTGAATGATACAGCATCCACTTTCCATGCTAGCTTGTGATAAGTCCTTGTGCAGAATCTCTGTAGTTGGCAGTTGTGAGGAGAGGCAAACAGATCTATGTCTGGGCATCCCCATTTCTTTGTTATCATGCTGAAGACCTGTGGATCCAGTTTCCACTCATGGGGATCCGTGAAGTTTCTGCTTAGTTCGTCTGCCAGAGTATTTTTCTTTCCTGGCAGGAATTGTGCTTGCAGGTGTACTTGATAAGTCAAAGCTGTGTCCCACAAAGTCATGGCTTGTCTGCAGAGGGGGTAGGAATGTGTGCCTCCCTGCTTGTTTATGTACCACATGACTGTAGTATTGTCTGTCCTTATCAGTAGTTGTCCCGGATGAAGTAGATCCTTGAAAGCTGTCAGGGCATTCTGAACAGCCAGCATCTCTTTTTGATTGATATGAAGATGCATTTGGCTTGTGGGCCATGTGCCCCGAATACATTTTCCTGCCATGTGGGCCCCCCAGGCATAATCTGATGCATCTGTTGTTATTGTAATCCCTGTTGTTATTGACTGCCTGGCTGTGGGTAGGGTGAATGGCTGTCCCTTGTTGTGGTGACAGGCCTGTGCCAACCATCGAAACTCCTGTTGCAGGCAAGGAATGAGGGTAATTAATGTTTCCAGGCTGTGGCAATGTTGAGTCCAAACACTTTTTAGATACCATTGTAGTTTCCTCATATGCAGTCTGGCATATGGAATTAGCAGAATGCAGGATGCCATGAAGCCCAAAGCCTGCAGAATTTTTCTTGCAGATAACTGGGTCTTTGTTGCCAACATTTTGAAGTAAGAAGTTAGTTGCCTTTGTTTGTCTGGTGTGAGATAAGCCATCTGGGCATTTGTATTTAAGCTTGCACCCAGGAATATTATCTCCTGAGAGGGTACTAGCTTTGATTTCTTTTTGTTTACTGTGTACCCTAGCCAAATTAATAATCTTTTTCAAATGCCAGATGCTTTAGTAGAATGTCCTTGTTCTCTGCTTGAATAAGGCAGTAGTCCAAGTAAGGGTATATTTGAATTCCTCTTTGTCTGAAAAATGCAATTACTGGTGCCAGGCATTTTGTGAAGACCCTGGGCGCAGTAGATAAGCCAAAGGGCAGTGCAGAGAATTGGTAGTGCATTGAGCCAGCTATGAATCTGAGGTATCTTCTGCAAGATTGTCTGACTGGAACATGCAGGTATGCCTCTTTTAGGTCTAAAGTTGCAAGCCAAGCCTTCTTGCACAGCATGGGCAGAAGCTGCTGCAGAGTCAACATTTTGAATTTTGAAACATCCAGAAATGTATTTAGAATAGACAGGTCCAGTATTGGTCACCAGGCTTTGTCCTTTCTAGGTACCAAGAAAAGTCTTGAGTAAAATCCTTGTCCCTGCTCTTGCTGTGGTACTTGCTGAATGGCCCTCATGTCCATGAGGAATGAAACTTGTTTTTGTGCCTCTGCCCATTGATTGTGTGGCAGGTCTGGTATACCTTTTGCCCTTGGCAGGGTGTGAAAGTGGAACCTGTAGCCCTGGGACACTATATTTAAGACCCATTTGTCCTGGGTGATCATGTGCCAATTTTGAGAAAAAAGTGCAAGTTTTCCCCCTAAGGGGGCTGTCAAAAGATAAGTGGTGCTGGCAGAGGAAAGTCATTGGGACTGTTTCCTGTATGGCTGTGATTTGTCTTCTCCGCTTTTGGAGGTAGAACTGCCCCACTGTTTAGCTCTGTATGAGCCCTGGGGCTGGGATCTACCTCTGGGGCGTCTGTATCTGCCTCTTTGTGGCCCATCTGACACTGGAAAGGACCAATTCTTAGTAGGCCAGTTCCTGCTAAATCTGGGTGGCTGTACCTGTAAGAAATCCTTTACTGTTTGCATAGATTTCGCTTTGTCCTCCATTTTCTTCAAAACACCTCCTCTGCTTTAGTACCAAATAAAGTATCATGCTGTAATGGCGCATCTAATAATTTTGCTTTAACATGATCAGGCAGATTTTGTTCCTTTAACCAAGCAAGCCTCCTAATGACAGAACCCGTAACTGCGGCCCTGCAAGAGGCCTCCAGACAATCAAAACCACACTGCAATGTATGCTTTCCCACTTGTTCAGTTGCATGCAATAAATCCTGCATTTCCTTATTTTCAGCACAATCAGAATTTGCCAACATTTTTTGTTTTAGCAGTGACATTAAGTATTGCTGATATTTAAGCAAATGAAATTGACAATTTAAAGCCCTTACAGCCAAAGTAGCAGAAGTGTAAACCTTTTCCCCCATCTGTCTAGTGCCCTTGAATCCCTATCAGAGGGGATAGGATTTTTTGCAGTAGAAGCCTTGACCCCTTTGGGACCCTGAGAAATAGTCTCTGGGTCAGCAGCAGGGTTTTTATAAAGAAATTTATGCTAATCTGGAACCCTGTAGTATCTGTGCGGTTTAACAGGGGCAGGGGGTAGAGAGTCAGGAGAAAGGCTGGACTCTGAAAATACATTATCCACAATGTCTAACACAGGGAGAATAGCAATAGGCCTGTGCTGAGGTAGTAAAAGAAAATCTCTAAGCCTTTTCTTTGATTCTGAGTAGTCTTGGCTCTCCCAGTGGAAGTGCTCCCTCATGGTATGCAGGGTTTCCCCAAAAGAATAATCCTCAGGAGGGAAGGCTGAAGGGATAGATTCTTCAGCATCAGAATCCTCATAGGGAGGAAGAGAGTATTCTTGTTCAGAAGAGGAGTCAGAGAAAATGGAAACCTGATCTGAAGATTCATATTCTGTCTCTTGCCTAGGCCTCTTATCAGGAGGGGGATGGGAACCCCCGATCAAGGTAATTAGGTCTTCGGCCATTTTGAGCATCTGTTTTTTAGGCATGAAGTCTGTCCAGAATGCTGTACTTGTTTCTTTGTCTTTAGAGTTGCTTTAGACTTTGCTTTAGAAGCTGAGTTAGGCTTTACATATAACTGTGTAGGTCTGAAAACACCATCAGAAGCCGATGCCTGCTCAGCGGCTCCGGGACCCATCTGAGGGAATAGTTTCCGAGTGTCCAATACCTTGAGTATCCAGAGGCCTGGCTGGCTCCACGTGGGAATCGGCAGCGGCCTGTGGCTCTGAGGTAGTGGGCGTCAGGGGCTGTGAAAGCGCCTCACTGAGAACCGGCGAACCAGCGACTGGCTTAGCGGAAGCCTCGTCGTCAGTTTTGGACCTCGGATGCCTGTCCCTTTCTTTTTCCTTGCGTTTTTTATAAACTCTGGTCGTTGGCTGTTCCGACGGCATTATATAATTGAACCTTCGGCCAAAGTAATGAAAGGCAAAATCGTACCGAAGCTTAATAGTGCGTTGGTTAAATCTAGCACAAAACCAACAGCTAGCAACGTTGTGATAGGGCCTAGGCAAGGAATACAGTAAGAATGAATATCCTTATGAGGTATTTGCTTCCCACAAGAAATACAATTGTTAACTTTCTGACATCGGTCTGGAGCAAGAAAAAAGTTTCCCCAACGGGGTACTTAGCTTTAATGAAGACTTCGGATCTGAAATTCATTTTTGAAAATGTCAGGAGTCGACCGACCAGCACTTGTGAACTGCTTTTGCTTCGGGCACCGCGCGACAAGAAAGACTGGAGAAAATGGCGTCGGCTGCATCTTTTATACCCCTGGCGCACTGACGTCAGGGAAGAGGCGACAGCAACCGACGCCGGACCTAGACTTTGGAATTCGGGCCGACTGCGGGTAGCCTGCCAGCAGAATAACCCAACTGTAATGACTGCAACAGTGAAACACGATGAACATCTGAGATTGCTGGAAGAGTGCAGGTCCTAACCAGTATAGAAACAAGTAAAAAATGGCTTAAAGATTTCTATGCAATAACATGAAGCAGAAAACAGATCAACAATTCTGTTCTGTTTTGTCATGATTTTGCACGACAGGCAAAGCTACTACATCTGATGAACCAAAATGTTAATAAAGTGAAATATTTTCTTAACTTTTAAATTTATATAAAAAAATGAATTGCCTGACATACCTCCCTGTCCTGGCATGCATTTTCACATTATCGCATATCCACCAATAACCATCTTTTGTTTTGAAATGGCTGCCTCTGGTAGTCCTGTGGTTATTATTATTTTTTTAATGTGACTAGCTATTAGTATTAAGTCTAAACCTGCCCATAAAATGAGGCTAATTTGGTGCCTAGCACACTGTTCTTAATGCTGAGTAATTTTTACACCCCATCATTAGGCAGTATTATCACAAAACAGCAGTAGCTGTATTGCCATCTGTGATAATACTGCAAATGAAAAAAATGTAGTAAGTAATGCATTTTAATATATAAGGAATAATTAATACAAATAAAACCAATATTTTAAAATGGAATTTTAGTGATATACTTTTCTTTTTTTAACTCAGACATTTAATATACACTCACATCCTGGTTATAAAACTAGGTACAATAAAGATTTATTTCTTAGTAAATCATCTGTTCAGGCCTTCAAAATAAACTAATAAACGTTTGTCTATTGCAGAGTGTGATAAATGTTTTAATTACTCTTCCGATGTCTGTCTAACTTACATAGCAATTTGCCACTTTTTCTCAGTAATTAACAAGATGTGGTATATTGAATTGTGGGACAAAATTCAGGCCCGTGGCTTCAAACATAATTCTCTTGTCCGTCATGTATGTAGCTGTTCATGACAGCCTAAAAAAGATTATTTATTTATGTACCAGGAAATTTCAGCTGGACACGGGTCCTTTTTCAGTGGAGGCCCTGGGAGAAAAGCTCCACAGAACAATAAATGAGCAGCACAGTACGTGAAGAACAATTGAATATACATGCAATAGCAAGTAATACATACTGCAGCAAACATTAGATATACATACAACGTGAAACATAGTAATGAACAGCTACACCAGTATCTAGCTAGAGGCTAGGAATAAAGGTAGCACTAAGTTACTAAGTAATGCATTTTAATGTATAAGGAATAATTAATACAAATAAAACCAATATTTTAAAATGGAATTTTAGTGACATACTTTTCTTTTTTTAACTCAGACATTACTAAGCTGAAACGTACACTGTGTTAAACTCGTATACCTAAATCTTATATACAAATATTGCACTAAACTCAAGCAGATATAAAGCAGAAGCTCCACATAAAGGTGGAACAAGCTAGAAGGGCTAATGGGATCGAAGGGGAAGACAGAGGAATAATAGAGGAGACTGAGTAGTATATGTGGTAGTGAGAGGAAGCTAGATGTAAGTCAGTTGGATATGTATTTGGAGTTGAGATGAAGTGAGGTAGTTAAGCATGTTATAACAGGTCTGAGAGATTGAGTGAGGAGGTAAGGGGTGGGTAAATGGTGAGCCAGAGCCTGCAGAGGAAGGAATGCAATGATCAGATGGTGTGAGGCAGGGTGGCTAGGGGAGGGGAGAGGAAGGGGAGGTAAAAGGAGGGTTACTAGTCGGGATTGGTGCATGGGCATAACCAGAGACTTTTTAAGTGACTGTTTAGTACAGTCTTGAAGTGACTGATTGCAAGAAGGTAGAGTGGTTATAGAGGGGGGAGATTGTTCCATAATCTGGATATGACGCAGCAGAACAGTGCTTCTCCCGCTGAGTTCTTGGGTTTGGTCACTAGAAGTAGATTTTTGCTGCTGGAGCACAGTGGTCTAGTTATCTAATCATCATGACACTGAATGCAACAAATAGAAGGGGGTCCACTATGAATAACCATGTCTTCTTTAACTGGTACATTGTTCATTCAGCCTGAATTATATAAAATGTCTGCCTCTGTTGGTGGCACAGAGATAAAGCCCTGACTACATCCCAAGCAGGGAGGATGGTGTAGCCATCCTGGAGGGAGTGAGGGTATTGTCGAAAATGTCGCTGCGACAATTTACGGGGATACACACAGCACCTCCCTTACCGCGATCCCTCCCCATGACGAAAGTTAGTTATTGCGCATGCACAGTTCATTGCAAAAACAAACGCACTCATGTCACCTGTGTATGAATATTGGAATATTGAACATCTGATGTTCGAAATACCGGTAATGCACGCGTCGAGGGTGGGAGAGATGGTGGTTCTAGCCCAGCTAATGCCACTGCACTAAGGGAATGGCCTCAGCTAAACAGTAGTGGCCATCATGATGCAAGAAACCACTGCTGGGAAGATACTGATGTGGCCATCCAAGCTGGTGGCGGTTGCCCTTGTTGGAGCATGTGAGACAGCAGACGTGGAGAAAGGGCAGAGTAACAACACCAATAAGGACAGGGTTATACCAAATAAAGTTGCCAAAATGGCATCAGGAATATAAAGCACCCTCATGGCTGCTTGAAAGAAGGCCCCCATTCCTAGTCAGTGTATTGCCTGATTGAGGGGAGGCCTAATGGTTGGCAGGCATGACTGCAAAAACAATACAAAAGAAATCTAAAGCTTGGATGGTTATTAATCAAAATATTGACATACCTAAGGCCGCAAAACACAAAGAACATTTTCCCCCTGCACCTTCACTCACACTCTCTCTCTCTATCAATTCTGAGACCAAACAAAATGAGAGAAGTGCAAGATGTTGATAAAATAACACTTGCGTTTGTGTCTTTTTTTTTTTCAAAAGATTCATCCTTTGTTGACCAGGTTGGTCCCACTAGGTTAATGACCTCTCTTAACGGGAGGCCCAAGGTGGAATTTCTATTACTAAGGAAAATTTGGTCAGGAAATTTAGTGGGATACTTTACATCCACCTGAGCTATTACCAACTCAAGCAGATGGGACCTCAGTTTAATGTCTCCTTCAAAGGATGAAACACTCAGGAGTGTAGCACTCCTCGAATGGTGTATTGCAGTGTCAGCAATCCAATCACCTAGAGTGGGAATAGAACCCATAGCCTTCTGATCTTCCATCACCAAAACAGAGATCTACCAGCTTTACACTGATACTTCTCCAGGTCTAGCAACCATGACTGAATGCCTTCAACCATTAAGGTTCAATGTTCTGAGCACTGATCAACAGGATAGTGTCAAACATTAGCACTTCCAAATAGAAGTAAATGCTGCTACAAAAACTTTAGCAGAATATCTTTAAAAAATGCTCAACTTGCCCCTATTAGAATGTTGCTTTAATAACAAGCTACATATATATATATATATATATATATATATATAAGAAGACCGACATCGGAAGAAAATCGAAGAAGACAGTGGCAGAACATCGACAATGCAGAAGACCGACACACGGATAGTTAGGTTTTAATTGTTATTGTGGTGTGTGCAGTGTATGGGGTTTCGTAGGCTACCCTTTCTAAATGCCATGATCTGACCAATGACTTGTCCGATGAACAGGTAAACAAAAAGATAAGGCATTCTCACTACCAAAAACATTGTAAGATAAAGTAGTATTTTAAGTTTTTTCCATTAATGAATGTAAGAATATGGTGCCCAGGAAAACAATGTCTAAATAAGTTACTTAAAGCCATTTCTATTTTTACCGCACTGCAGAAATTCAGAACAAGTACAGAAAGCAGCCAGATCCAAGCTCAGCTGAGTATACATGAAGATTCACAATGTTTTATTAGCATGGCTTATGTGCTTAACTGTGTATTATGTTTTTAATGCAATGGCAATGCATTTAGTACAGGAATTCAGCTGATTTCCTTAAAATTACTTTTATAACATACTGGTTAACCTTGTACGAAGTTAATAAATCAGCAAAATGACCACACAGCATTAACACTGCAAAAGCTTTAATTCTCAAAAGCATCAACGAGAGCTCCAGAATACCTCAACTCTCTCAAAAAGTACATAATCTGTACTGTTAACCAAGCAATATTGTTCTTTCATTACTAATGAAAGCAACACTTAAATGTGCCCGAGTTCCCTGAATCACTAATGACCCTTGTTTGTAGACTTGCTGCGACAGCAGAAATTTTGGTTTTACACAGTATTCCTTTTCATGAACTTCTTACAGAATTCCTTACTTCTGAGACTTCTATGCTAGGTGCCTCTTCTAAATAACCAGCCTTCAACAATTCAGCTTCTGTAACCCTGACACAGCATATGCCCCAGACCACATCCTAGTGTGCTGGTTTAAGTGGGATATATGCACACACCATCATCATAGCTTTCTTGCCCCAAATTTAAAAACCATTTCAGGGAACAGTCCTAAATAGTGAGCCTATGCCATAGTAGTAGGCAGGCTCAGTACGCATAGATAGATTAGAATAAAGTCACTCCCTTCAGAACCTACCTTGAGGCAAACTGCCTTGACCTAAATATAAAGAGGGGTGGGTGAAGAAGGAAAGAAAAAGTATCACCTAAAAAGGAAAGAGGAAAGGGGCCTTACTCCAAGCAGTAGGTATAGACTGATAGAGGGGAAAGTAAGTAAGAAACAGTACCACAACAATGTTTTCAAGCATCTACTATTATGGTAAACTGCCTACACAACTGCATTGCAGAGATTACTCACAATGAGTGGTGAAAACAAAGAGGGGTGAATAGTGCTCAGTCAGGATGCCATGCAACATAGTTTTGACAAATTTAACTCAATAAAGGTGTGGAAAGATGTCCACTTTGAAGTTTGTAAGCTGTACTTTGAATCTGTCCACTGCATGGAAGCCACAGTAGTGGCAGCAGCTTTGATACTGAGAGCTTTCACTGTGTCTGTCAGCTGTTTGCCCTCGCTAGTGTAGCAGCTGTGGATACAGTGAGAGCCCCCTGGATTGAACAATAACATCAATATTAGCAGTGTTCTTAAGTTAAGAGCTGCTCGCCTGTAGAATTCACATAGGTCAAGGACTAGAACTCTTGCGAATTCCCCCTATACGTACACACACGACAGTGGACTATTCCACACTATGTATTCCGCAGGACTTTGATCACACAATTTGAAGGGTTCCTTGTTATGGGATGAAACACATATAATAACTTTTTTTGATTGTATTTAGACATAAATAAAAAGGTCATGGTAGCATTTTCAAATCAGTTAACCCTGAAGGGGTTTGAAATGGGTGGTTCAAAACTTGCATGGGTACAGGTTACATTTTAGAAAATGTTATTGTGAATTTTGTTTTCATTATTTTTCATACAGTTATTTCATTGATGAGATAGATTGGGAAGGCTGCTGTTGGTTTTATTATGACTAGTTGATTTTACATGAACAAAACAAAACATTTTTTTACCATGAACAGATAGGGTGATCTATGTTATGTATTTATTTCATTGTAAAGAGCATGACTTTAAATTTTGATTAGGAGAAGCCATGTGATTTGGATGTAGTATTTAAGAACGGCTACAGTCAGTAAGATGTATTTTGTTCTGATGAAGCTCGGTACTGACCGGGAGAAAGCGCTTAACTTTATTGGTGAATAAAGCTGTGTTTTGTTTATTACAACACGCTTCAAGTGGATTTATTTGAACTTGTTTTCATGACCACTGGTATTCTATAGTTTTTCTACTATACCCGGGTCCTGTGCTGTGCGGGCTATTTCTTGTTCTTAGTACTACAATTCTTCTGGGATACAGTGAGAGATACTTGGAAATTGTTTAGACACAAAGGGCCCCGTTTCTTTTCTGCTAAAAAGATGATAACTGAACAACTAGCTTGTTTTCCTGAAATCTTTTGTCTTATTGTTATAAAATCTTAGCTATTTCTACACATCCCAGAAGCTCAGTATTCCTTCTTCCTGTTTAGAGGATTCAGAAAACACAGGCAATCCAGACAGCTCAAGTCAGGACTGATACCCCATCTGTGACACAGAGGGTGACAGGACTAACAAGAAAGAGAGTACAAAGGATTAGTCCAGATAAAATCACTTTAGCTAGCAGATCTATAAGACCATGTCTCTGCTGCCCTCTCTGTGAGAGGAATAAAGATGCCTTGTTGAAGTTTCAAGTAATTTACTCAGTTAAATAGGAAGATGGACAAGTGTTCCTGTTTGAATGTCTGAACAAGAGCACACATCCATCTACCTACTTAACTGAATAAACTACGTGAAACTTCAATAAGATATCTTTATTTCTCCAACAGGAAAGGCAGCAGAGAGAGTGAGAATTTGTCTCCTAGATCTGCAATCTAAAGAGATTTTACCTGGACTAATCCTGACACTAAATTCTGTCACTACACTTAGGCTAAAGCTCACACTGTCTCTGTGAAAGACCACCAAGGAAGGTACACATATAAAGACCTACAGTTATGACATCCTCCTAGATGATGTAAGAGCCACCAGTAAAGCGGTCTTTCAAGTCATGAACTTTAAGAGAGAGAAACAGGAAACTGCTGACTCAAAAAAGCTTGAATCAGCCTTTTCAGTACATAATTAAGATTCAAAGACAGTGCCAAACACTTTTGAGTGGTCCAATATGCAGCACCCCTGAGGGATTACTTGACCAGGAGCAGGTTTAGAAGTAGATCGAGTGGCAGACTGGGGAGATGGTAGACTGGTGACCTTTAGCAGGCATGTAGGTGAGTACAGTCTTCAGTAGCTCAATGTGGTATTTGAGAACCAGGGCACCTCTCACACCACATGTGAGGGCCTCTGCCCTGGCAGCAGATGACAAATATCTTCCACGTGTATACATAACACCTCCTAGTGGTAAGCTTTCTAGTTTCCCTGACAATGTTGAGCATTTACTCAGATTACTGCTACCAAGGGGATCAGGATTCTATCATCCACACCATGAACTGCAGTGTTTGCAGAAGGGGACGTTTGAGGGATTCTTTGCATTACATCAGAAGGTCCACAGTGTGGGGCAGCAAAGGGTAATGACCTTCTGTCATCTCCACAATAAAGGAGAACCAGTGCTGCCTGTGTCAGAATGGTGATACTTAGAGCATACTGCATCTGTCCTTCCTCATCTTTTTATCTAACCCAGGTATCAGGGTGAAGGGGGGGAAGCATAAACCTATCTTTTCCATATTATGGAAAAGGCTGTTGTTTCCAGTCCTCCTTGCAAGGGTTTCTTTAGCTAAATCGCTTCAGCTGTCTGTCTTGCATGGATGAAAACAGATCTATCTATGCACTATTTGAAGTAAGACCTCGATGAACATGTAACATCTATTTGTGAGGGTCTGCCTTTGACGTACTCAACTGGTCTGCTACTGTGTTCAGCTATTACAGGATACAAACAACTTTAAGAGATATTTTGTTTTGGATCACCAGGTCTCAGGCTATCATCACTAGATGCACAGCTGCTAATATACTGTACCCCTCAGCTTATTGTAGTACCACATTATAGTGGTGGTGTTTGTCGCCACTTGCAAGGCTCCATCTGTCCACAGCTGGCTGAAGGCCCTTAAGCCCTGGATTAGAGCTAGCACATCTGCAGGTTGGACCCGGTCTCTTGGACTTTTACATCCTTGGAGAATGCCCCCCCTCCAAGCAAAATCTGAGGCATTTATGGTGATAGACTGGTTGGGAGTCTCTTGTACAAAAAGGACCCCTGAAGTTGCTCAACAGAGACTAACTATGAAGCTTACATTATACACACAATAATATTTAGATAATGTTACCACGTCATAGTTGATAATAAAAGAACTTTGTTCTTCTGATCACTTTCTAAGGGATATTTGCAGAACCTATTGTAGTTATGGCTGCAGGGTCTTCTGTGTCACTTTGCTGCAATGCAGGAATGTTCTCACCTAAGTAGTGCAATTCTTCTCCGTATTTCACTCATATCTGAGTTCAAAAAAATTCAACTATAAAGGAAAAGGTGCATCTGTGAGTACCTGTCCCCTAAGCAGAAGATTACAAAGCTGAAGAGAACTCACAATTCTTCCATACAAGAGTTTGAGCAAATGCAGACCTCCAGAAATAGGTAATAATAACAGAACTGTAGTATTATCCCAATCTAGTCTCTTTTAAGGTCTAAACATCTGAGCTACAGGACTGCCTCATTTATTTTTCAGGATTAATCTACTTCAGTACTCAAATCACTGCAACTAGATCCCCCTGAAACACGGCTTCTGCTCAGAGTGTATGCATGTAACTATGCATGTAGTATATGTAAAAATATAATTATACAATGATGAATTTAAATTTAAAAGTGTACACACCGACTGAATAAAGCAATAAGCATAATCCTATATTAAGTACACAAACGTTTGATAACTAACACTGCTACAACTATATCAAAATACTCCTCCTTCCACCTTCCCATAACTCACACAGTATAAAATGTCTTTAAAAATAATACCCCTTCAAAAAATATACATTAGTGTTCACAATTATGTAACAAAATACATAAATAAAAACAAAATTAAAAACAAGCCCTACTTAAATATACAGCAAAATTACACAATCAATGTACTATCTATGTAAATATAAGCAGGTACATGAGCTTAGGTATGCACACTATGACGCACCTCCACCACTGGGCACTGTTTTACAAATGGCAAATGAAGTAACTTGGATTTCAAAATGACATTATTTGAAAAAATAAGCAATAGCTTTTCTCTAAATAATGCCAGTACACAACTTTTAGTGAAAAAACCCTATTACTTTTTTATAAAAGGCAAAACAATATCCAACACTATGTGAAGAGCTTCAGTAAATAAACATGGAAAGGAAATACAGTGCCAGCACTATCTAAAACAGGTTAAGGCGTTTTTTTCTTAGTACTTCTGCATATCAGCAATATATCATGTCTGGGTGTGGGTAATGCAGATTTAAGAACAGCTACCTTAGACTTGTCCCTCAAGCTTTTCCCTTGTGAAAACCGCCATACCAGCTACAGGTAAACCCTGCATTATCCTCACATGAACACCATATATTGCTAAAATTGTCTCCCTACCTGCAGGAACCCTCTACTTACAGACTGAAGCATCCGCTTTCTGGGAAGTACAAGTTTTAACTATTCTAAAATAATGTTTTTCTCTCCTAGGATAGCAAACCTGCACCACTTCTTTTAACAGTAGGCCATACAATTATACTATAATTTGCTATATAATTATGAAGTCCCATCCTGTAATTGCAGACTACATTTATGGTTGTACATTACAAACTTAGTGACCACTTCATGGCAAACAAAATCTGGGAGGGGGCCATTTGAATGACAGTTACAAGAGCTGAAAGGTTAAAGCTGCTATGCAGTGACATATTTAAAGTCAGTAAGAAGTTCAAGAGAAGTATCACCTGCACAAGAAGAAAACAAATGGAGGTCAATATAATTAAAACTGGTGCCAGGTCAAGAGCGTGTTTTCTTATAAGTGTCAATACTAGTTTAAGTGGAAATAGCTAACTGCATAGCACTGAAACAATAAACTAGGTGCGGAACAGTTGTTTTGTGTTGATGATGATATGTCCTTTATGTGCACAGAAGGCAAGATGTGTATGTCTGAGGGCAAAACAAACATTTTTTGCCAAGTCCCTACAATTGCATTTACCCTTGCTTTACGTTTAGGTCTCAGCTGTTGCAGATTTCCTGTGAAGTTTTCATTTCATTTATTAACTGGATAGTTTAACTGATCTACCATTGACCCTTTTCAGGTAACATCAAGGCCACAAGAACATATCTGGCAACTTGTTATTGTGCCAAAGTAGGACACAGATCACAGGTATGTGACAGGGAGTCAAAATGTGGAACACTCTATTTCCACATCATCTCAGAAGACTGACAGCTTCATGGTACATGGATGAAATTATTTTTAACCAAATGCATTTTTTTCTGTATTTTAATAAGTATCTTTTGGTTTGCTTTGGCATCCCTCAATAAAGATTGTGATTTAATTCTGTGTCTCCAAATTTGCATACGTCTAGCTGCTGCTGCGGAGAGGGGGCATACCCATGCCCTAACAGGCTACTTCGTGTCTGCTGCACCGCTGCTTGCTACCAATATACTTCTAGCCATAAATGTAGTACAATTTGCTCATTTCCATGTGTGCAAGAAACATCAAAAGTGATACATCTCAGAAAATCTGTGACAGCTGAGACTTAAGTGTAAGAGCAAGGGTAAATACAATTACAGGAGTTTAGCAATAAACTTCTGTTTTGTCCACAGACATTCACATCTTGCCCGCCTACAGACTTAAAAAGACAAATCAACATCAGTAACCACAGCAGCTGTTTCACACCTAGTTTACTATTTCAACGCTAAGTTTCTCATTGTACATTATGTTGGGGTTGCAAACAGATCTTTTTTTTCAAATTTCATTTATTAGAGTTTTAAGAACATACAACAAGGAATAAATAATATGACAGCATAGTATAATGACATTAAATACATGCATATAAAGAGAAAAAGCGAAACAACTAACTACCAAAAACAAACAGAAAAACTATATGCACAATCTGTACAAAAGTGCAGTGTATGGTAAAAATTGAGATAAGATGGCTATAAAATGTGGTTTTACAAATGGGGGAAGATTAAACAGTGTGTGGAAGGAAAGGAAGTTAAAGAAGTTGATATCATGAGTTGGGCATATTCAATATGAATGAAGGTTAAGCATATTATATCTATGACCACAAGGTAGAAGCAGGGAGTTTGTAGAAGGGCTGGAGGAAGAAAGATTAAGGATGAACAAGCCTAAAGAATAATATTAATAATTTTAGGCCAGCATTCCAGAAAGAAAGAGCTAGGGGATGCATAAAATTGTAATATACTTTCTTGGCTCTCACATCACATGGTGCATTACACTTAAAACTTCTGAACAAGGAAAAATCACTACAAAGCAAGTGTTTACATCCCTGCCAACTTCCCTTCCCTTCAACTGGGGCCATAAATCTGCTAACGTTCTGGAACTGCAGGTTTAGAAGAGCCAGCATGTTTGTCACACAACCAAGACCCAGACAGGACTCAATGACATGAAATGTAATTATGTCTCAATGCCACAGATAATTAATGTGAGAAAATTATTCTTAATTCTTGACAAGATCATTTACTGGAAGCATTTTCTGCAACTGAAACATTATCTGAAAACAGAAGGGTAAAAACACAACATTTCACAGTCACTTATAAAGAGTGAAACTATGAGAGATTCTGAAATTAAGCAGTAATTTTGAGTCCCATCATTCTAACTGAATGGAAATATGATTTAGCAGGTAGGGAATGAGCATTTTAGTCTAATTTCTTAGGGACACAAATTGTACTACTGAAAAGAGAATTCTTAATCAGAAAATAAAATTATGTTAGCATATCCACCCACATTAAGTCTCTAAGATGCAACAAAAAAATTGTAGCAGCTATAAATAATGGTGCATGAACTGGGAAGAACACCAAGATAAGAGAAAAACAAGTAATTTTAATGCACTTTCTGCCCATAACAGTCCTTTAAGAAAAACGCAATTCATTTTCTGCGACGCCCTCCATTAAATGAGAAGGCCATTCTTAACGAATCTAAGCTGCAGATTTTTCTTCAGACTGTTCCAGATGGTCTGAACTGTGTGAGATGCACATATGAAGCTCATAAAAAAGATGTTCAGCTGATTACACTCCATATATATCTGGCTTCACCTCTGACAAAAAAAATCAGCACAATGAAACTGTTAAATGACAAACAGCACTGTTTTATTGGGAAACCAACAAAAGTACTGTCAGAAGTTTGAATGAAAATTTGACTATATTCACTCACATGACAAATTATGTCATATAACATGTTAAAAATAAAGGAAAATATGTTACATACACAAAACTGAATTAATCTTGACACCTGATAAATAGTAAGAGATAATGGTATTCACAGCAACACAAAATCACAATGCAAACCAGTACGTTTATACAGCTCAAGAGAAAGGAAAATTAGCAGGAAATCATTTCATAGTGCAGATTTAAATGGTATGTTCTGTTTCATAAGGAATTATAGAAACAAGGAAATAATACTATCCGAAAGGCATTTTTAATCACTCATACATATACAAGTGAAATGCACCTAACTTAGTCTACAACAGACTGAACTTTTTATAATAAACTAATGCTTTTAAAATTTGAATAACTTGGAGTAATAAAGCTTTAAAATATATATTCTCTTGCATATTATACTATACTATACAAATAGAGAAAATGGACTTTAACAGCAGTATATTTATTCACTTCAAAAGAACTTCTCATGTGAAGTTTACATTTCAAATTTAAATATTGAAGTACTACATACTGAACATACTGAAACAAAATGTTTTACACTGTATGCAGAAAATATGCACACAATAAATGTGTTTAAAATTTTACTTTGTCAGGTAACAGTAAGATAAATGCTTCTGGAGGAAGAGTCACCTTCACTTTGAAGATGGAAGCAATACACCCACACTTCCAATAACTAACTATATTAATTTTAAAGTCACACTATCTTAGAAAAATCTAAATCATTATTTCAGCTAGAACACCAACTACTTCATTTACACAGGATTAGCATATTTAATCTTAAGGGGTGAGGGACTTAAAATCCCTTGCAAAACAATAGTGTTCATCACTTTCAATACAAACCACATTAACAATTATTACTTTTTTACATTTCTTCTCTTGTCTATTAAATTCTTAGACTCATACACATTCACACAGTCTACATCATGGATTCAACTGACAGTCTACAGTTAAGTTATTCTCGCTTTAAATATGGACCCATATCTATCATTTATTTATTTATTTAAGTTTGATGACCAGGGAAATCCACTGGGCCAAGAAGAGCCCATTTTCAGTGGGGGCCCGGGGAGAAAAGCTGCACAATAATTGCAAGTTACATTTCACATGTTACAAAAGGACATAGTCCATACTAATGTCTTTCGGCTTTTCCCAGTTAGGGGTCGCCACAGTGGAACTCCGGTCTGCTAGTGACTGGCAGTCAATTTTTTTACAGTGCCGAGTTGATAGCCCGACGCTCAACCTTCAAAGAAGGCACATCCATTCACGCACACACCTACCTGCATGTCTTTAAACGTCACTAGACTGCACGGAGGACATGCAGACTCCACACATAAGGCGCTCCAGCCGAAAATCCAATGGCAAAAACTCTTGCTGTGAGGCGACAACGCTAACCTCTGCACTGCTGCGGCCTAATAACACAGCTAATTAAACATTTACAGATAAGCTCCATGATATTTACAAATGGCTTGTCACAATGTTACAAAAAATGAAGACATAATTCAATACAGAAATTTCAACATTTACATAAAGTGAATATTTTTGTTATAAACTCAATTATAGGTTTAACATTTCAAAATATATAGCTACTAGCCATTGGTAGGTTAGGAAAATATTATGCATGGAGAGGGTAATAGTATATTTGAGATTGGAGAGTATAGTACAATAGATATTAGAGAGAAAATTAGTTTTTAGTAGGGGAGGGATTGTTTTGGGTGGGATGAAGTAATAGTACAGGTAGTTGGATGAGCCAGTGCAAGGTGGAATGAGGGGGGAGGGGTTTAACTTGGAGCGTGGCAAGGGCACGCTCCAACTTAAAACAATGAAAGCTCCCTATATCACATAACATTCTGTCCACAACCTTACATTAATGAAATGTTTAGTCTAAAAGAATGGAAATTCAACAAAATAAGTGTGCCCCTGCAACTTAAATATCCCAAGTCTGTGACAGCAATACAGTGGAAAAGGAGAAACCTCCTTAGCCCTACTGTTAGCCAATCTCACACAAAATCATTTACACTGCAAGGCAAAACAAGAATCGACAGAATAAGTCAATGGTTCCCACAGCTGTAACACTTGGAGAAAAAGCATTAGGACCCATATTTTTATATACGTTATGCTTTATGCATGTGTATGTAAAATACATTACATATATATATATATATATATATATATATATATATATATATATATATATATATATTTACATCCACATACAAAAATGTTTATACACAAATATGTACATGTGTGTGTGTGTGTGTGTGTGTGTGTGTGTGTGTGTGCGCATCTATTATAGCAAAATTGCAACATTTGTTGTTAAGCAGCCTTCATTCCATAGTCAAGAAACAACTAAACTGGTTGGAACTCTCACACTACATAAATTTCTCACAAGTAATGACTATCCATTCATTGGTCTACAAATCTTACAACTGCTCTGCTCTACAAAATGTCCTCCAGTGCTATACATCAGTTGGAGGCCTAAGCTCCACCTAATTACTTCTACAAGCTTCCAAATTAAATAACTCTGAAGACTCTTCATACTCTACTTACATCGGCAAGTTATGGAAGTCCACCCCACTTCAAATAAGAACAACAGACAAACCAAATTTAAAAATCAAAGGGAAGCTACACTCAAAAGACATTTGTTTTTCTCAGGCTCTAACCCAGGTTAGTATCTTACCCTAAATCCATACCACTTATACATCAAAGCAAATTATACACACTTCCCTCAACTGACTGACTATAACACTGCTCCCTAACATTCTACAATTTCCCTCATTAAACACCTTTAACTCATCTTTCCTTTCTATAAACTCTGCCTAATCTCTTACACACCCACAAATCTACTTCCTACACTAATCCAACTTCTCTCAGATATGTTTGGACATCTCTAAATATGATTATATTTAGTTTTGCATTCTCTTTTTAATTTTTTTTAATCTTAATTGTATCTAAATATTCAAAGTCAACTCAAAGTGAAAGTTTGGTCATATACATCTTAATAAATAGTGTTTCTAATATTACAAGTCTGTTTCCTGTATGCTAAATCAATGTCTCAACATGCTAATAAAACCTCTGCCAACCTGATGTTAAACCTTGATTATCACAGTAACTATGTCCACAAACTTTTAAGATTTAGAAACCTGTGTATAACAATCATGTCCCTGTATTGAATTTACTTAGCTTTTTTGCATATAATTACCGTTGTCAGACTACTACTTGCTCAATGTTTCATTTACTTTTCACTCTCTTCTTACAATTATGTTATTTTTATGTTTTATTTTCTGTTGCTTTCCTACTCAGGCATCCTCTGAAAAGGGGCATGACTGACAGTCCAGTCAGACTCTCCTAGTAAACAAATGAACAGTATAAATGTAGGCTTAGGTTCAGAGGAGGTTACTAGGCTAATGGCCTAAGAACCTTTACAAGCCTAGCCATATTTATCCTCAATTCCCAAGTATCAATGGCTAGGTGAAAAAAGTTGTATGGTAATTAATACCAACTGCCTCTGCTGCCCATGAGGGACATGGGTGTCACCCCAGGAGTGAATTTATGATTACCATTGATCTAGGTTGTGTTTGAAGAGGTTCAGAGAGGGGCTCTAATACACATGAATGAGAAGTTGGTTCCAGAGTAGGAGTAGTCTCTGAGAGATGCATCTATCTCTCCAGCATGATTTCCTCATGTCAGAGGCTAGGTTAAGATACCTGGAATAAGTGACCCTTGTACAGACTGATTTATGAATGTGTAACATTTCCATCAATGCTGGGTCACAGACTGCCCTGTAAGCCAGCGGTAGATCACCCTTTAGTTGGCTGCAGGAGACAGACTACAGTTTCAATCTGTCCGAGGAGGACTTGTTGTGTACCCAGTATTTTCCTGGTGAGAAACCTCTTTGGTCTCTCCAGCTGTTGCAGGTGTCGGGTGAGGTAAACAGAAATGGGTGCACTGTACTAAATTACTGGTCTGATGAACAATGGCATTATAGCATCCTTTGATCTAGATGCCATGCCTTTACTTATGAGTTTTGCCACACAGAAGGACTTCCTCATCACTGTGGATACATAGTGATCGAAGTTCAGACTGCTATCAACCCGAGTTCCAAGATCATGTACCACTGGGTTTGCTCTTACGGGGTTGCTGTTTATATTACTATTAGCAGGGGTGTTAGCTTTCCCAAAGGGAATAATTATGCATTTTTTGCATTATTTTCAATCCATGGCTTTTGCACCAGTCATATGTCTGCATTAATCCTTTCTGCAGTATATTAGTACTGTTCGGAGATTTAATGACTGCTCCCAACTGGAAGTCATCAGTGAACTTAGCCAGATACAGGCTGTTCAAGTTTACCAGGAGCTCTGAGAAATAAATTCCGAACAATAAAGGGCCCAGCACAAAACCCTGTGGTACTCCACTGGTGACTGAGCTTTTTCTAGAGGTGAATTCACCCACCTTGACAGTATCTGTCCTGTTTGTGAGCCATTTGGGTAACCACCTGGTGACTTAAGGTTAATTCCCAACTGAGACAGTTTCTCTACAATAGCTGAGTGAGGGACTGTTCAAATGCCTCGGCTAGGTCAAGCTAGGTGGTATGCACAGTCTTTTCCTAGTCCTTGGCCTTGGTGACTTTCTCAGAGAAGTCAACCAGGTTTAAAAATATTATCTACCCTTAATAAATCTGAACTGGGTTGGGTGCAGACTCTGGAGATTACTTATGTCTTTGTTGGTAAGGTCTCTCACTTTTCTAATTTCTCCAGATCTTTTGGGTTTCTAATACTATGATGGGAATGGACCCCATTCCTAAGTCAAAGTACGATTAAAGTTCATGAAATTAGTATCGTTTCAGTCTTTGATGTCAGCCAAAAGTGCTCTTCGCAGCACCCACAATGTGCCCAGTAATGACTCCTTATGCAATACATATGGGGTTACATGGATTGTTAACATATCTAAATATAATTGTAGATTCTTTTTTATAAGACCTGTTACTCCTACTACTATTGAACTGTCTGGGTGTCTTTCTTACACATTGCTCTCGTTTCTGCCTGCAGATCCTAATATTTTATGACTTTGTCTCTCTCTGTACGCAAGACACTGTAGTCACTGGGTGTGGCGATTTCAATCAATGCTACTTCTGTCTTCCT
This sequence comes from Protopterus annectens, assembly GCF_019279795.1. Lineage (NCBI taxonomy): Eukaryota > Metazoa > Chordata > Ceratodontiformes > Protopteridae > Protopterus > Protopterus annectens. The sequence goes on along the minus strand of NC_056728.1, from coordinate 1,300,049,866 downwards.
TTCTTGGACCACTATATCCTGTTTTCTAGCATCTATCTTTTGAACTGTTGGTAATGGGTGATCCCATGTGATATAAACTTCATCATCTTCTATGATGCTTTGTGGCTCACTTTTCCAGTGTTTTTCAACCACTTCGATACCATAATGTTTGCACAATCCCCAGTGCAACAGTCTCGCCACATTATTATGCCATTCAGTATACAGTCCTTCTGCCATTAGTGTGTTGCAACCAGCAACAAGGTGTGCCACTGTTTCCAATTTGGTTTTACAAAACCTACATTTGTCTGTTTCTCCCACATATTCAATGGACTTTGTAAACCAGCGTGTACGTAGCCCACTATCTTGGGCTGCCAATAATTACATAAAGGTCCATAATGACTCTTTCCATGGCCTTGCAGATGAGGCTACTCAGGTTTAAGGGTCTATAATTTCCTGGGTCCCCCTTTCCACACACTGCCGGAACATAGGCTGTCCGAAGGCTGTAGTTGAATAGGGATCCAAGTTAGTCTGCTAGATGATGTGTTAAGTTGTTTAAAAGGCAACTCTGGGATGCCGTCTAGTCCCATTGATGTCATGTTTTTGGCATTAGAGAGCACAGAACTGACCTCCACTCTTGAGACAGTAGGCTGAAGAATGGTGGCAACCACACTTTAAGGGATGACCAGTGAGGGACAGGGGGTGAAGTTTTTTTTTTGTTTGTATTTTGTTTTTGTTTTTTTTTAGAAGAAACATCAAATTATCATGTGTGACACAGATAATCTTACATTTATATAAATGAAAATAAATTATAGTGGCACAATCTTAGCTGCAAACAGTATACCTTACAAACAGTGCCAACACAACTGTAGCTGTAAACATTATACATCACTTTTAATATATCCAGTCATTGTTAGTCAGCCATTACACAGCTCATTCAGATCCTGCCTTCTTTTAAACAGCATTCCTCCCCTGCATGTAGTGGTCTCACATTTACCATTTTTCCTGTGTAATTTATTCCTACCCTTTTCTAAACACCCCAGTTCCAGCTGTTTTATCTCAGTTACTATCTTTCTTACTTCTAGTAAAGTTGGTGTAGAGTTTGATTTCCATTTTCTAGTTAATGCTTTTTGGCAGCCATCATAATTAGACTCAGCAAGGCCTTACTATGTCTAGGCAATTCCGAGTTTGTATCATAGCTCAAAAATATAATTTCCCTAGTCACTCCAATTTGCTCACCCAGCATCTCCGAAAGAGCAGTCTGCAGGGAATCTTTAGTCAGCCAACTCATTACACTCCCAGAAAATATGTTTCCAGTTACCTCTGTGGGGAGGGGGGGGGGGTTGATCCTAATCTGTCAGCCAGGTTGGCAACTTCCTCCAGTTGATTATGCGTGGTGCCATCCACAACCAGCTCTGCACATAGCTGGGTATTCCCCTTAAGACTTCACATGTAGTTAAAAATGTCATGTGTTTTTCCTTCCTAAGGAGACTATCTATGCTTCAAAATCTGCTTTGGAATACTTGACAAGCTCTCTAATTTGCTTGTTTAGACTAGTCAGGGATTTCTTGATCTGCTGAGCTAGTTGCCACTTATTTTTGGACATTATTTTCTTTTCTTTCTTTTGTTCTATAGCCTGTTTATTCCAGGGGTCCACCAGGTGTCTTGCTTTTTCATCATGACCTGGTTTTAATCTGATCCAGTACAGCCAATTCTATATAACTGCTTAAGTGGTTATATAGGACATTAGTGTACACCTCTGCATAAGAGTCCATGTTTCCTGGGTTTGGAGGAGCTTTGAAATTTCTTATGCCATTGCTTAGTAGGAGATAACTTGTCTTGGAAAAATCCTTAAGCATTTTTGAGCTTGATGGGATATTAGGCTTTGTAATTATTTCAAAAGAAACTGATTTATGGTATGATCATACCAAGGAGGACATCACACTGGGGGGGGGGGGGTTGCAATGCTCCCCCATGTTAATGAATACTATGTCCAGTATATCTGAGGCCCTCATAGGACAGATGACCAGCTGTTCCATGGCATTTGCACTGAAAGTCTTAAGAACCTCTGGGACTGCATATTTGTGGTGTATGTTCCCCCGTCAATGGCAGGACAGTTAAACTCACCTATGAGTAACATGTTGGGCTGCATGGTAAATGACTTCTGGGTTAATTAGACTGGACTGTGTTAGAAGCTCACAGACTATAACTAGGAAAGATACTTTGTGTACACTACAGTTAAACAAAACAACGCTGCTCAGAGCACAACTGAGTTGCTCCTAGAGCAGGGGACTAGACATGGTTGCACTGATATTTATACACAAAAGAAATTATCTTTAAGGCATTCGCATCTATACAAGGCACTGCTAACCTCCACTGGGTGGAGAGCAGCTTTATGCAAAAGCAAGGCTTAAATATAAGCAGGAATAAGCAACTATAAAACTATTTACCAATCGGGAAAGCACACAATGAGCCTTCCTCCAGCAATTCCCAACTCCAATAAGTCTAAATCCACACACGTTTGCCACAAGACTGCAGAAAAAAGCTCTGTTAATGGAACAAAACAACAAAAACCAACACATTCTGCACATGCTCTGGGAAACCACCCCAGAGCAGACTAATTCCTCTGCACTTCCACATCTTCTGCTAATTATAAAGACTAACTTCAAGACTCCACAATCACTAGAAAAGGGAATATTCCAATACCCAGAAATTTATAATCTCTCACTAACTGTTTGCATCGACCAAATAGGTGTTGATTTAGGTACACAGTTGATGTAGTGCCATACACACATATATACATTTCCATCTATACACACATATGTATATATATATATATATAAATATGTACACATGTGTGTATATATATATATATATATATATATATATATATATATATATATATATGTATACATGTGTGCAACCATTTTTGACTATTGATTCAAAAATCCTGAAACCTGAAAGTGCTGAAAGAGCATTTCCACCAGGAATCCACGTTCAATTGCTTTAGTGACAATAGATAACTGTCACCCTACAGCTACCCTAGCTTTATGCAACATTACTACATCTCTAGGCAAAAAAAAAAAAGCCGCGGTGGTGCAGCGGTAGCATTGTTGCCTCACAGGAAGAGATTCTCCTGTTCAATTCTCGGCTGGAGGGTCTTCTGTGTGGAGTCTGCATGTCCTCCCCGCGGTAGAGTGGCGTTCGAAAGACATGCGTGAATGGGCGTGCCTTCGTTGAAGGTTGGGCGCTGGGCTGGCAACTTGGCACCATAAAAATCTACTGCCAATCATTAGCGGACAGGAGTTCCACTGTGGTGACCCCTAACCAGGAAAAAGGCAAACAACAACTACATCTCTAGGCACACAGCATGTCTTAGACTGTACATTAGTTATCTTAGTAACGCTGAGACTCTGCCTCTTAGTACTCTTATCCGCTGTGAATGGAGGATGACTAAACTGATGTTCACAGGGAATTGTAGCTATGACGATTGTGAACTGATGTAAATACTGGAAATGCACAGTGACACTTAATTATGTATTGTTTAAATGGGTTCTATTCTTCATTGCACTACAAGCCTTGGTCATGGCTGAAAAGGGTCAGCTGACCATCTCACCTACTTGGTTATCAAATAATAATAAATACATGATTTAATAAATGCTCCAAATTTTCCAAAAGGCACATAATTAATGTAATCTTTCCTCAGTCTGTCTTTTTGCAGGATGACTAAGGAAGTGTTTTCTAGGCTGCTTTCACATTCACACCATCCACCAAAATGGATTGTACACTGCCATTGAGATTTCTCCAGTTACATAACAGGATCATTTAAGACCATTTCTAAATATATGTCTTCAGTGAAAAAAAAAACAATCCCCATATAACAAGCATTCTTTTCATCTAGCTCCCAGCATTCCCTGTATCATCATTTCAGGAACTTCCCAGTCTTGACCCAAGGCATAATGACAGCAGTACTCAGTTTTTTGTATCAGCCATGTTATGTGCGTGTTTTTATAAAATGGAATGAAAAGTGAATACATAAACTGACTGTGTGTGCTCACAAATGATCATGTGCGTGTGTGTCTGCATGTAAGGAGGGAAAAATAGGATTATAATTGGCTTCTTCCCAAGTGACAGATTTCAGTGAAAACACAGAGGTGCATAGCAGAAGCAGTAGCATTTCAGAATCTAGCTAAATAAGGGAATTCATATATGGTGTAAGCCAGATCAAACTAAAACCTCAATATGTGTAATGTACTACACTTCAGCATCTGCCACAAGCTACCAAAGGTGGACTGCATATGTGGGTGGGAAAAACTTTATTTTTTCTAATTGGAAATAGCATTTTTAACATATATTTTGGGCTGAAGCAGTTACTGATTTGCAGCCTCCTTTTGATATAAGCAAGGTTTTACAGACTGTGCTCCTGCTGGCCTTAAGACTGTCTATTGTAACAAAGCACTGCATCATGCACACTCCGAAAGACAAGAAAAAATACAAAGCTAAACAACATGCTTACATGAGTTGCTCGAACGATAGTAAGCCCCTGGGTATCGCCTGCCCATAGTGAACTGTCAGCACATTACAGCTCCTTGGAAATAGCTGACAAACTGCTCCTCCAGCAGAATCAAAACGTCTGTCTGAAAAACAAAACAAATATGAAGACTTATTATTTGCGAAATATGTCACTCATCAAAGAATCAATGCATTGCTCCCCCCAACCACTTATCAAACTACACCTCAGGTTAATTACATACACATGATTACCAATACATTTCTTAAGTTGTGGAGTTGGGCTATGTTCTACAGTAGAAGTAACGAAATTCTGTGCTGTACTGCATCAACAGTCAGCTAAATATGTAGTCTGTATCTAGCAGTGGATTGCGGCCAGTAAATTAAGTGCCAGAAAGCAAGCCAAAGAGGAAATGGGACAGCTTGACACAACTCAGCTCTTCGCATGGCAGATCAGGGGCCCAAGGAGGTATCATCTAAAACTTGTTTTACTTCTTTAAAAAATATGCATACGACTAACAGCATGCAGTCCACAGTAATTTTTTTATTTGTTCCTCAGTTCTACCTATTGTTCTTGTGGTATGACTACCTAAACATTAACAGCTCTATTCAAAAGTTAACTATAACAGCATTTCCATACTTCTCATACAAAAACTGCAAGTGCTAACAGACACTGGAATACAATGACATAAACCATGGCTGGAAACCTACTCTCTCTCCTGGTTCATTTCCCAAATCTTAAGAAACTAAATAACCCTTTGCATGATCTGCATCACATAAACGTTCCCATGTCCTTACTCACATACCCCAACCCAATTTTCCAAATTGTATATATATATTTTTTTCTCAAAGTCTGTATATATATATATATATATATATATATATATATATATATATATATATATATATATATAATAATTTAAAGTTTTACTACAAAATGAAACCTTAAACATCATGCAGCAGCTGTAGTCCTTGTGATGGCTCTGGGGCTGTGTAATATAGACAATCCTGGCAGGGGGAGTCAAGATATATTTGTTTCAGACTCAACAGTACGGTGTGTGCACTCCACTTTAGTCTATATACTCACAATAAAGGAAAACCAAAGCAGAATATGAAAACTTGACACAGAATGTCATACAGAGAAAGGAGATCAGAGCTGTGATGTTCTGACTGCAGAACCTTGAAGTGGCCCTGCCGATCCAGCATTGGTGTACTGTACATTACAACATCACCCTGGGCCATTATTATCTGTAATCATACAGGCATGCTAATAAACAACTCAGTGATGTATTACCTCCATTTGTCAGACAGTATCATGCACACAGGATTCCCTTCTCCAAACTGAAGTATGATATATAACCTGCTTATATCCCCAGTTCCCTAAACAAATAAGGACACTAGGAAGAGACAAAAAAATGTGCAACACTGCGAATGCTACATGACTCTGAAGCAGTTACATAAATCCTCACTTGCAGAGGCTGCGTCCTGGGTCACTTCAAAAATGTAGGGGGGGAGGGGCAAGCAGGCACGTGCGTGTGTTACTTAAATAATTTGCCATGGTAAACTTATTCGATCATACCTTCTTAGGTCACAAGGAAACTTCTCAATATCAGGTACTTACCAATACCATGCACTACAAATGAAATAAAAAAAATACTGAACATGATTTTCTAGAAAGAAAACCATGGCGTGGAAATGTCATTTACTATGTGTCCGCACACAGCAAAGCACACTAGTTCTCTGGTTAAAGGTATTGTAAGGAATGCAAATTTAAACATTAGTAAATCCTCAGGCAAACATACTTCATAACAACCTGTAGTCATGCTTACATAATCAATGACACTTAATTTAAAAAAAAATTATAATTATGTCCCACATACCAACACATTCTATGAAATCACTAGATTAAGGCCATGACTGTCTTATGCCCCGGTGTTGGGAAATGAATGGGCATGGCTCTTGTGATGGTTTGACAGTGGCAAGTAATGAGGAAAGAAACAAATATAAATATCCTATTTGAATGCTACCCCTTCTGCCTCTGTTCTCCTCTGTCCTTTGTTTTTCCATTTTTCTTTCGTCATATGTCCAAGCTATGTGTAATATTTTCTACTTCTCAGAATATTCTTATATCACTAACAGGCCTCCTTCCAAAGCATTCATCTACTATCTTAGTTCACTCCTTAAGTAGAAATATCTTTTGTTTTATATTTTTTCTAAGTTTGTTACCTTAATATTGTTATGACTTATAACCCAATTTTGTGTGACATTACTTCTCTTCAATGCATTTCGATAAAATTTATTATGCTTTTTGTTTTAACTATGTATAAGACAAAACTGCATTCCTCCTATGTTAATATGTCTAATACTTACTGTATTTTAACATCTTTACTGGAGCTTTTCTCCTTGGGTCTCTCAGTGACATCATGGAGCTGCAGCCCCTGTCCATCAGTGGGTGCAAGGCAGAGAAATCAATTCTGTATACAATGCCAGTCAATTACAGCACACCTACATACATTCATTCACGTCCTTTGTGCACATGTATGGACACTTTGGAATAACCTTGGGAGATGGGAGGAAACTAAAGCACTGGGCAAAAATCCACACGGCAATGCAAAGACATACGGAGTCTGCCCAGAAAGCTGAAATCAAACTGAAATATTGATGGGGACAGCGATCCTAACACCTACACAATTGTGCAACCTTTGTTTTATCTGTTTATGCAGTACAATATTGAAATTTTATTTACACACTGGCACGGCTATTGACATAGACAACGGTAACTGGGATGACAGTTACAACAGCATTATTTGAATAAATATAGAAACAATGCTTGCAACAAGTTCGCACAAATAAACAAATGCAATTAAAACATTACTGAGTAACAAGCACATTTGTGACAACAGTATTACACAAGTTTTGCTCTACCACATTAACTTTTTGCTATAGCCCACACACGTATGGATTTGAATCTTTTGTTGCATTATTTAGATGAACTATTATGGCACTGTAAAATAAATGCACATATACTAAAAAAAAAAGCCAGCAAAACATGCATTAATGTGAAAGCTAACATATTCTATAATTTTGTTGCTTACTTGATAATGTTATGTCACTGAGTACAGTCATAGTTACTAAACTGACAAGCACATTAACCAAGCATTCCTGATCCACAGTTCTGTGTGGCTTGTTCTCATTTGTTTTGGCTAAATGCAAAGGATTACTGCACATTATCAGTAGCACATTTTGCCTGTGCGTCTACTTTAAGACACTAGTTTCTCTCGTGTGTTTTGTCTGGGCAATGCTAAGGTGTTGACCTTACTTAACGTAGATCAAAATGGACCTCTCTCTCCTACAGCATGTTACAATCACTGAATTGCTCACCAGCAACAGACAAGAAAACAGCTTCTCAGCAAATTGAACAAATGAAGCATTCCTTATAGAGACAGCAGACTGCCCTCCTGCCTGTCATTTTTTCCTAGCCAGCAGTCAAGCAAAAGTTCAAATGAAAGCTCACACAGAAAACAAAATGTTCAAAGAATACAGCTGTACCTCACAAGCTGTGTGCCCTTCTAAATCATTTCAGTACTTGAGCGAACCATTTGTGTCTGTACCCTGGTGTCCTGTCTACAAAGCTATAGAAGTTAGATGTTGCCAAAGACTTTAAATACACTATTGTGTGTGATTTCCATGTCTTCCCCAGCACAGCTGTCTGACAAGTCTAGAATGATGGCAAACAAATAAGCAGTGACAGCTCCCAACCCCCAGTGGAAATAAATGAAGACAAACTGTCATTACATCAAATACAAAGCCCCTGCAGTCACATTTATGTATTATAAGCAACCATGGAAATCAAGCAAAAAGGTTCACATAGTCAAAAGATGCAGTCTGCATCAAAATAAGAAAGATACCTCCTTACTACCATAAATGACCAGCCCTATACACTATTGTCTATAAAGCCATAACTACCACTACAATTTTGTTGTGAGCAAAATTCATACTGCAACACCCTTCACTTACCAACTTTAAACATGATAATCACACATTAGGTATGGGCCGTGAAGATAAACAGAATATTCATCTCATGAAGACTATCTATATATGTACGTGTGCGCGCGCACACACACACACACACACACACATATATATATATATATATATATATATATATATATATATATATATATATAGGCATATTCTGTTTTACATCATGTTTCTGTGTTTAACCGGGCAAGTGAAGTGCCCATTTCAGCCATGATGACCTAAGCCAAAAAAATTAAGAGATATATCACAACGCTGATAGATAAAGAGATAACACAAAACAAAATTATCACCATAATATGCACAAATTAGAGAAGACATACACAGACAAAGCAATGAAAAGTCATTGCCCAACACCCACAACAAAGTTTTCAAGCAAAATGTTTTTCACATTAAAGTTAAAATCTTTTCTATACTGGTTTTGTTTCTGCACTAACAAGCAGCAGCAACACTGTCAGTTTTCATCAGCAATAGATGTGGATTTGCTTCTGTACTTACTACATTTTTTTAAAACTAGAATTTACTTGCAAAATGGAATAAAAGTCTGGATTAGCAGGGCATAAAAAATACAAGAATTAATTTTCTTTTCAGTAGTGATGGAACTCCAAGATTGCCCTCTCCTGTGAAGTTCAGTGGCACTGAAATACTGGTGAGGGGATGAAGTTGGTCAGCTCAGGGCTGTTGAAATGACTATGGGTAGAAACACAGTCTAATATAACAGTCAAATGCCCCTGATTTTGTCTCATATTTTTGCCCTGTCCTTCACAAAATGTTTAGTTTTCTGGTAAATCATGAGGATGACAGTTATTTACACCATGCATTAGAGTGTCATGCTTTTTATTGCTAATAAAATGCATGTTGATGTAAAACCAGTTGTATTAACTTAAGTGAATTAAGACAAACATTTAAAAATTGTCCCTGATTTTGGTCTATTGTTGCCCCATTATTTTTTGCTCTGTCCAGAACTATCGATCAAAGACATTGAGAGGTATGTCATCAGGGGAGGTCCAATAGATTGGAAGTTAGATGAGAAAGAACTCATTTGGCAATTGAGATTGAATGCCTTAGTCCCCCCGGGCTTGAATGATTCAGTTTCTATTAAAAGTATCCTGAAATTAAGGGCTTTGACTAGATAAGAATATGCATATATATATATATATATATATATATATATATATATATATATATATATACACACACAAATTTTTTATTTATATACTAAAATAAGAGATATGGTTTCATATATATATCGTATATGCAGGTGTTTTAGCACTTTAAATTGAGGCTTGGTTTATTCAATAAGGAAATGATGTCATGACTTGTAAATGTATATAAGTGTATTTGTTCTTTCTATTTTTGTCTGAAGAAGTTTGCTAATTTCAGTAAACGAAAGCGCTAACTTTTATTTTTGGATTCAGTGTGGTTTGTTCTCTATTTTTCACTTGTTTGCAGTTCGTGTTTTTGAATCAGATTGCTGATTTCATGGAGGATACTACTGCACTTGGATCGCAAGCATTATTTAACACAAGTGGATTCTTTGCCAAATACAGACTCCGGTGCTATTGGTAAATTGACTGCTTTGATTGAAATGCTCTCGCAACGAGTAGACACCCTTACTAGCCAAGTTGCGATCGCCTTACCTCGTGGAACCGGAAGTTCTGGTAACCCTGATTCGAACAGTTTGCTGAACTCGACTGTCCCTAGGATGCAAGCTAGTGCCTTAGGATCGCAGGATCGAGGTAACCTGTCTCCTGGGACTTCTGTTTCTTTTTCTGTGCCTTGTTTGGGTTTTCGGACTTCATCTGCTACTCCAAATATGATGAATGGGCACTCCCAAGCCAACGACAATGCTGGTAGTGCAGTAAGTACGTCGTTTGCCATTACTAATTTGGATGATTGGTTTAAAGACCCAGTTTGTTTTATTAACGCACCTTCACAGGCTGATAATTCAAAGAATACTGTCACCGAAGAAAACAACTTAATTAATAACTTAAAATCTTATGATATTAAACTGTTTACATTTAAAAAGTTACAAATTGAAGTGCAATATCTCTCTGAATGCATTAAGTGGCAGCACGTCTCAAAAGGGCTTAGCCAATGGCGCTTTCCTACTTGCTTGATCCTAAATTCATCATTTCATAAAGAATTGTTAAATATGTTTGACCAACAAGGAGTCAAGTTCATGGGTTTACTGGTCAAAGACTATTGTACCCAGATGGACTTTTTGAAGGTTGAACTGGCTGAATTGGATTCAAGCATTCGTTCGGATAAATATTTTTTGCGCTATAAATATGACTTTTTGCATATTTTTTTCAAGTATTGAAAATGCATTGTCTAAAATTAAGGAGAATAAAATTAGGAAACTCAACAGGGATCATTTAGCCTATGGGAAGGGTTTAGCATACCCTTCACCTCCTTCAAATTTGAATGGGCTTGATTGATTCTGGTGATAATTCCAATAATGTGGATAACAACGGGAGTTTAATGAGTGGTGTTATACCCAATGATGTGTCCCCGATTAGAAGAAGTGAGAGGCTTGCTAAAAGGTACACTAGTAACAGTGTGAATAACAATGGTAATACTAACACTGATGGTTCAGCTTCATCTCAGGGTTTTCAGGGGTGCAAGAAAGTAAATACCGGTGGGCAACAAAATCGACCACAACAGCAACAATTTTGGAAGAAGAAAGGTCAGAACAGGAGGAGGAGATATCTCTCCTGGTGCTGTATGTGATCCTAACCCTGTTAGGACCCATCAAAAATCTGTTCAAATTTTACTAAACAGCACATATGATTTTTAAATTTACAATTACTCTACATTTGTTCCTGCTCCTTTACTTACTGATGTTCTTGCTAAGGGCCTGACATTTGTCCCCTCTATTAGAAGTGATTTGGTGAGAACTCTTATTGACCAAGAAATTGAATTTGAACGTGTTGTTTGGTAATAATTCTAGTCTTATTAAAGACTTTAGGGTTGCTAGTGTATTTAACCCTACCTTACACCCTTCTGTATTACTGTTTGAAAAAAATTGTGAGAACGATTTTAGGAAAATTTTGAATAATAGAGTGTTGCATGGAACAGAACTATTTAAGCTGTCTCGACTAGAGAGGGATGTTTTGGAAGATCTGAGTTTTGCCAACATTCGTGTTATCAAACCTGACAAGAGGGGTGGGTTGGTTTTTATGAAAAATGAGGACTATAACAACAGTATGGGTTCACTTTTGGCAAATGAGACCTATGTTAAAGTTTCTCTTAATGAGATTAATAGGGCATACCAACGAATTAAGGGCTTTATTAATGATTTATTCATTGATGGACGCATTGATGTGGACTTATTCAATTTTCTTTCCATCTCCCATCCACTCACCCCTATCATGTCCGGTCTACCTAAAATCCATAAAAATTTGGATAAACCTCCCTTTCGTCCAATTATTGATGGGAGACAATCCATCACATATGCTTGTGCTAAATTTGTAGACACTAAGCTTAAGGAAGCTTTGAGAAATGAAACCCAGATCTGTAAAGATTCGTGGGCATTTTTAGGGGCCATAAATGATCTCCCATTTTCTGGGAACCTTAACTTTCTCACAATTGATGTCCGTCACCTATATACTATTATTCCCCAGGACATCGGTTGTGAATGGATTAGGGATTTTTTGCTTGAACAACATATTGATGATTTAGTGATTTACCTGTTGGAGTTGGTCTTAAATAACAACTATTTTTTTATTTAATAAAGATTTTTACTTACAGAAATCGGGTGTGGCCATGGGTTCTCCCTCGGGGCCACATTTGCCAACACAGTGATGGCCTATTGGGAGAAACCATTCCTTTTTAAGGATTTGATATTCCAGGAAAGGGCCGCATGGTACACTCGTTATTTGGACATTTTTATACTTTGGAAAGGTGATAAACCTTCAGCTAATTCATTTGTTGAGCATATCACTAAATTTACCAACTTTTTAGAATTTACATGGGAAATCAAGATTGATAGAATTTCTTTTCTTGATTTGGAATTGATTAAAGATCTTTCTCTGAATAGGTATATTTCAAAAATTCTTTGAAAATCTACTTATTCAAATGCATTCCTTCATTTTTCCAGTTGCCATCCTTTTTCCCAGAAGAGAGGGGTGGTTAAGGGCCAACTTGTACGGGCTGCAAAGATGGTTACTCCGGAATGTGATTTTATGGATGAATGCAACTTATTGAAAGAAATGTTTATTAAACGTGGATATCCCATTAAATTGGTGGATGGTCTTATCAATGAGGTTTTTGCTAAAAGACTGAATGGTTTCTTTAAACCTTTATTGACTGGTAATGACAGTTACAGCATTGTTGAATCAGATGATAGTCATTTGAATATTAACATTGACCATTTAGGTGTTAATCGTAATGAATTAATAACAGGCCTTAATAGTATAACAGCTGATTTTAACCAATTGTTTGTTTCCACTAATGCTGATATAGCAAGATTGAGTTTTATTACCACTTTTTCTATTGATGCCCCTTTATTGAGATCAATTATTTCTAAGAATTGTTTTTTTCTGTTGGATGATAATTCGATTAGAAATTGTGTGGGTGATTCTTCTTTGGTGGTATTTAGGAAAGGCAGGAATTTAAAGGCCTTTTTTGAGAATGGAACTTTAAAATGCCATTTACCACATTGTGTCATGTGAGGCTTGCCGTTGGTGTAAATATATTAATGTTGTCAATTTTTTGTTATAAATGGTAAAAAATATCAGATTAAAGGCAAATTAAATTGTAATACTAGGGGGGTTATCTGAGTTCACGTTTAAAATGCCCTGCTTTTTACGTGGGCAAAACGGAAAGACCCCTCAAAAATAGAATTTATGAGCATATGTATGCAACTGATAAAATGAATTTGAATAATAAATTGGCCAGACACATTGATGCTTTTCCTAAGTATGAGTTTAGGTTTCTAGTCATCGAAAAATTTTTTGACATCAGGGGAGGTCCAATAGATTGGAAGTTAGATGAGAAAGAACTCATTTGGCAATTGAGACTGAATGCCTTAGTCCCCCCCGGGCTTGAATGATTTTGTTTCTATTAAATGTATCCTGAAATTGAGGGCTTTGATTAGATAAGAATATGTATATACACACACACATATATATATATATATATATATATATACATACACACACACACACACACACATTTTTTTATTTATATACTAAAAATACGAGATATGGTTTCATATATATATATATCTTATATGTTTATATACATATGTTTATGATTTGACATATTTATTGTTTAAATACATACATATATATATATATATATATATATATATATATATATTTTTTTTTTTTTTTTGAATAGATTGCATTTATTTGTTTTTTTACTATGCATGTGTTATAGCACTTTAAATTGAGGCTTGGTTTATTCAATAAGGAAATTATGTCATGATTTGTAAGTGTATATAAGTGTATTTGTTCTTTCTATTTTTGTCTGAAGAAGTTTGCTAATTTCAGTAAACGAAAGCGCTAACTTTTATTTTTTGATTCAGTGTGGTTTGTTCTCTATTTTTCACTTGATTGAGAGGTATGTTGTCTACTGTTGTTTCCAAGCTACAGAAAATAGAAAGAGAAAAAAACATGGCCTGGCAGATTAATGTTAAGTGTGTATTCAAGTTAATGTGGTTCTGTCTGACAGAAAAATGAACCCACTTCCTTACACCATACCACTGACTTCCACACCTGTCTTTGTACTGTTACTATAAATGACTCAGGAAAGACAGAGTGGAGAAATGCTTGGCAACCATAACAATAATGCCATCCATATGACTCATGCTTTGCCACAAACTGGACTTGAACAACTTCAAATTTGCTACAATTAACTCTAGCAACGGCTAATTCAGCAGACCTCTTAAGTTCCAGCAATACAAATGCAATTTTTTATTATTAAAACTTCCCCATCTACTATTGAATAACATATCAGTGTCATTCAAAAACAAAGACACACACATTCTGTTCAGAAATGCATTATATTAATTATAATAAGTGTGCATTTACTTGCTATCATTTTTCAGTCAATGACAGATTAAGAGTACCTTGAGTCGTGTATGGTTTTCAGGCCACAGGCCCCCCCACCCTACTCCACGTCTTTGTTTGGACGGGGACCATGCATAAATACACATGTTCATTTGTATTCAGCTTCCAGATTTAAAACCATTCAAACTGCTATCATTATAATCCAAAAATACCCATAGCCATCAATTATAGCCATGCGATTGTGCACCTCAAAAAGATAAAAAAAAAATAGTCACAGTAAAATACCCTAACTGGTTTAACAAAAATACACATTAGTCTACTAAACTGCTTAACTTAATTATAGCAGCAGGATAAGTCATTCTCTTTCACATCCATCTCCCATTCTCTATGTACACTTCAAACGTCTAATTGTGGCAAAAATAATAATTATGGACAAAATAATGTATTTCAAGTTTGTTTCACACAAACACATACTAGCCCAGGTATATTATTCTATTCAACAAAACTGCACACTAGTCCTGCAAAGCTAGACTGTTTAACCCAATCAGGCAACAAAAAGGTAAATTACTTTCATCCGCAGACTCCCCATCACACCCACACATTAGAAATGGCTAAATTGCCATGTACACCTCATTTGATTGTGGGAAAAATTACTTTAACCTCTTAGAGCAAGAATCAGTACAAAGCCAGAAAATAATGATGAATAAAGGCCCAGAATCAGGGCCAGATTTTAAATATTACTGGTACATACTTAAAAGTTACTAATGAAAAAACTTTTACACTAGCATCACTGGCAGCTGGTGAAATGAAACCAATGGGGAGTGGCTGCAGGAGACAGCTGAATGGGGTGGGGCTAATTGCAATGGCATAGAGCTTTATAACACACCTCTTAACTACAATATTAACTTTTTCTGATCTTCCTAGTGCCTTCCCCTCACCTCCTTATTTTTTAATTTCTAAGCACTATCTGTCTGAGAAACTCACAAAAACATCTATTCAAATGCTTAGTGTTCAACACCTACTGGTGCACAAGTATTTCTTGCATCTATTTTCATATGAATGCAATCTAATTAGTAAATAAATGTATGTATGATTTTAATGCATATCATTTAATGCCTTTTCACATATATTATGCAATGTCTGTTTAAAATTGTTTGCAACATGCTGGAGCTTTTCTTCCCGAAGTCTGCTGAGAAGGGTTTTTGTATAAACCCCGTCGGACAAATCTGGTAAATAAAGGCAAAATAAAAATAAAAATCATTATCCATCTCCAACGCCTACCTAAACATCTACTTTGACCTGCCAGGACTAAAATAACAATGCTAGTGGTTACATTCATTTTTTTTGTTGCACAGAAATAGTGGTCACAGCTTGTATTCCTGCCTGCCTCACCAAAATACATATTATTCTTGCAAAAGCAGAATTACAACAGTAAACAGCAGGTCCAGTGATTTCATTCACACACAGCAACCATCCTCATTGCCAGGCCATAGAATCTGGTTTGAACCTGTGAGGTTATTAAAAAAAAAAAAAGAATGCAAGCATTAATATCTTTTATGTATTTTTTTTCACATACCAGTAGCCAGCGCTTGTAGATTAACAACCAAAAATAAATAAACAAATAATTTTATCAATAAGCAGCCTCCACACCTATTGCCAACCTAAAGTATCTGGTTTGACCCTGCTAGGATATTAGATTTAAAAACAAATTTATTCACAAACAGCTCCTATATCCACTGCCTACTGACCTAAAGTATCTAGTTGGACCTTGCTAAGACTTAGTAAATTTCAAGTACATATATTTCATTCACAAACAGCCCCCAAACACACTGCCTAACATATCTACCTAGCGTACCTGGATGACCCAGCCACGATATTAGATTAAAAAAAAAATTATCTACAAACAGCCCCCAGACACACTGCGTATCTACTGAAGTATATGGTTTGACTCTGTCAGGATATTAGATTAAAAATCATATCTGGTTTGGTCCTGGTGGTAACTGGCAAGATCGTAGGTGCCTACTAGGCTAATGGCCCCAGAGCCTTTACAAGCCTAGCCCAAAAAATTTTCCCTGACACCGTGCCACCCGTTGTTAGTTCACAGTGCCTCTATCCAGTAGGGCAACTGGAGTGATCCCTGGGGTGAACTTTCTGTTACTCATCCACTCAACGAGATTTCTCTTGAAGAGGGCCAGCGAGATACTCTGCTTAACAATGAATGGGAAGGTTATTCCAGAGTATGGGCAGTCTTTGGAAGATGAACCTGTCCCTCCAGCATGTCTGTTGATTATGGTAGTGAGGTTGTGATCTCTGGACCATGTGGCTCGGGGGATTGGGATTTCTTTAGGTGTAGCATTTCAAGTAGGGCTGGGTCAGACATGGCTTTGTAAGTCAAACAGAGATCACCTCTGAGTAGAAAATAAGAGACTAAGAACAGCTGAGGATTCATGAGTATGTCCGCGTAGGACATGTGTTTAAGGCCTAGGATCCTTTTTGTGAGGAACGTTTTTGGCCTCTCCAGCTGTTGTAGGTGTCTGGTCAGGTACATGCCAATCGGGGAGTTATATTCGATGAGTGGTCTAATTAGGGATGAGTAGACAGGAATGATGACCTCTTTCTTTCTGGATGTGAACCTTTTGGTTATAAGATATGCCACGTAGAAGGTCTTTCTGACCACAGTGGTAACGTGGTGGTTGAAGGTGAGGTGGCTGTCGACCTGGGTGCCCAGATCTCTTACGGCTCCTTCAGTGTTTAGTGGACTCCCATCAACGTGGTAATTCGTGGGAGCTAAGTTTTTTCCAAAGGGAATAATAACGCATTTTTTTGCGTTAAGCCGAAGGCCATGGTTCAGTTTAAAAAAAAAATCCCTTCAACTACAAACAGCCCTCAAACACTGCCCAGTGTCCACCTCCCACCTAAAGTATCCTGTTTACCATGCCATGATAAAAAAGTGCAATATGTATTATTGGCATAACTTGTCTTAAAAATCTTGTAGTCAATCATTATTACATCAGTTAAACTCTTCTGCTCATCCTCTAAGCATTTTCTTTCTTTATTTTTTTTTTCACCATCCACCATCTGTCATGAAAGTTAACTCCTATAGTTAGGCAGTGCAGCTCTAAAATGAACGGGAAGGGAACTCCTCAGCTTTGCACCTTCTGTACGTACCCCTATCCCTTATGCAGCCATGTCAAGTACTCATACAAGTTATGATCACATGATAGATTGCCGACCCTAGCAGCCCAGCCAACCAGTAAATCTGTGCAGTTAAAACAGCAATGAACTCTGGGCATCATTTTTATTGTACGCCCAGATTCCAGGCTGATTTAAAAAGAGCTCTGAAGGGGGGATGGTTGTATGTTCAATATTGTGGACAAGGGAAAGCAGATGCTGTGAGCTG